>NW_026643135.1:0-362072 GCF_028828085.1 Penicillium nucicola | reverse complement strand
AAACCCTAAACCCTAAGCCCTAAAACCCTAAGCCCTAAGAACTACTTAAGAACTACTCGACCGAACCTACTATAACCACTACTTACATTTATACTCTAGATATATGAGCTACTAGAATAATATTTATTTGAGAAGACAACCCCTAATATCCTTCTTATAAAAAGCTGAGAGAAGAGACAATAAAAGAAGCAGAACAATAATAGGAGTAACCTATAAGGCGGTGGCAGAACGGAAGTGTGCAGGGAAAAGCCTATATCGCCCTGCTATATACTGAGATATAGATCTAGCCTATAACATTACCGACCCTCTGCTTGCGTCCTTCTCTACAAACATTCCTCTCTTTCAATATTAAGAACCCCTACTCTAGACTATCCTTATTGTCGAGATCAGATATATATTGCTTCCTCCCTAGGGTTGACTCCTTAGACTATCCCTTCTTCCCCTCCGTATATCTCTCAATTCTTCTCCCGATATCTCGATATCCTTACTTATCCACTACCTAAGCCTCTCTCTATTCCTATAACACTATATACTTTTATATCTAACCCGTATACCCTTTACTCTACTAATAAAGAGGAGTCCGCTTACTTAAACTATCCAGATCTACACCCTCTACGTCAGAATTCTATATTTCCTCTCTCTGTTTTAAAACTACGGTTGCTATCTCTTATAGAACCCTCGAACTGATATAGCGTTTGTGAATATAGTGCTAGATATACTACCTATCTTGCATTTCCTCGAACCCCACCCTTATACAAGGGTTATATAAGCCTCTACGGTAGATTGAATTACTCCTCTACTATATTCGCTAATATCATCCCCGACAATAGTATAACCGAAACTCACTTATAGAGGAGTATAAGTCCCCTTTACCTTGGCATTTCGCCGCTTATCTACCGTAGTATACACTCTACCACCGCAATTGCATTCGAACTCCGTTCCCTAAACATCCGCCGCTCACCCCCGAGCCATAGCATATATTCCACCTTATCTCCCTTCACTTCACTCCCCCCAAGTCTATCCAGGAATTCTACAGCCTATCCATTCTTCTAAAACACTGCCTAACATAGCGGTAATACTAAATCAGGGAATTCGTATCCCCCTCGCTACCGCTATGTTACGGACATACCAGGCACCAATCAGTATAGGGCCGCAACTTGTTGATAGGCGGTCGTAGACCAGTCGATCAACCGACCCATCAGGATCATATAACACGCAGTCAGATTACACCACAACGCTAGGTACCGGTAGAGCCACTTACGGCCCCCTCAGCACAAACACATATTCTCCCCCATAAGAATATTAGAATTACGTTAGCCTGACCACGTGATCATGCAGGTAGTAGATGGGTATGATGGTATACGGGTAGATCCTACCAAGGCACATCTACCAGTCTACCATCTACCATTCTACTAGGGAAGAACTAAGGATATATATAGGACCTCATATATCTAGTTTAGTTCTTCGTGTTCAATCCAACATTGTTACTTGTGTCTACTATTCAGAAACCTTTGTGACTCGTATAACTTGATTATAACTTGACAACACCACGGGAAGGCCTATATCTCGGTATAGACTAACTCGGCGCCCTACTTAGCATCGCTCCTCGATACCCTCAAAAGGACTTAGCCCGTATAAGGCCTGTTAGGCAACGGTACGGTTGAGAGACAGATCGTTGAGATTGGAAGTCAGCAAGACAAGGCAAGTATAACCTAGGGAATCTTCTAACATAGCGACGACCTAGAAGCAAGTGCGTAACAGTACGTTTATTCTAGAGATCGGAGAGGGGGTCCTAGGATATTTCTCCCTAGGCAAAAGTGTTGAGAAGCCGTGCGTTACAGCGACTAAGCTAGCGTACCTCTATATCTTAGTCATATACTAAGACCGCTATTGTGTTACGCACTTGCTTCCGGGTCGTCGCTATGTTAGAAGACTTGCTGGATTATACTTGCCTGGTTGCTGACTTCCAACCTCAACGATCTGTCTCTCAACCGTACCGTTGCCTAACAGGCCTTATACGGGCTAAGTCCTTTTGAGGGTATCGAGGAGCGATGCCAAGTAGAGCGCCGATCAAGTCTATACCGAAGTATTGGCTTAGATCGTAGTGTTGTCAAGTGATAACTAAGTTGTACGAGTCACGAAGGTTTCCAAAGGTAGACACAAGTAACAATGGATGATTGAACACGAAGAACTAAACTAGATACATGAGGTCCTATATATCCCTAGTTCTTCCTTGGTAGAATGGTAGATGGTAGACTGGTAGATGCGCCTTGGCAGGATCTACTCGTAAACCACCATACCCATCTACTACTTGCATGATCACGTGGTTAGGCTGACGTAATTCCAATATTCTTATGGGGGAGAATATGTGTTTGTGCTGAGGGGGCCGTAAGTGGCCCTATCGGCACCTAGCGTTGTGGTGTAACCTTCCTGACTGTTCGTCACGTGATCCTGGTGGGTTGGTTGATCGACTGGTCCATGACCGCCCATCAACAAGTTGCGGTCCCATACTGATTGGTGCCTGGTATGTCCGTAACATATTGCTCCCTCGAGAATACGTTAGACGCTTTCGCAAATAATAAAAAGTAAAGCCTCCTAGTCCTATCGTGGTATTCGATAGCTAGGACTAAGATCTTTGACCTCGAGCCCTTTAAGGTAGATATAGATACCGGCCCGCTTTATAAAGGGAGTGACCTCGGATATATAGCGCGCTGCGGCGATAGACTTCCGCGATAATTGAGAGAGACTCTTCTAGTATCGGCCTATGATCTATTTCTATATATCGCCGGTAAGAGCTGACGAAGGGGGTATCTCGGAACTAGATGGTGGTATATAAGTAGGAGCGTTAGTATGCCGATATATATATTAAGGGTTGGAGGTCGGAATCTAGTCGGTAAGAACTATAGCAAAGTACTATTAGCTTTGTTTCTAGAGAAAGAGCGTCTATATAAAGGCCTTATACCATAGAATCGCCCCCTACTACGCGACCTACCACTAATAATACTTTTTATAATATTGGCGGATCCGGTCCTTACTAGTAGAGCGAACGTCGCAATCGGGGAAGTGGCAGATGAACCCGAGCACGGTCGGCAACCCGCGAATCTCACAAATCCCATCTTGAGGCTGGATGACTCCAGTGCTGTATTGTGCCACGCAAGCTAATTCTCGTGCGGACTCGATGGTTTGCCGCTATTGACTCTTAATATAATATTTGTTACGAAGATAGCGAGAGAGACTGGTTCGAATATAGTAGGAACTATAGGTTATATATAGGACTACCCTAAGTTCCGGTAGCACTTATAGATACGACGGCAAGGGGTTATTAGTCTTAATTTTAGGCTCCGTGGCAGAATTTATATGATCGTGATTAGATTGTGACATTATAGAATCTAGTAAAAATAGTAGATGGTATAGATATATAAATTTAATTAGAAGTAGAATAGTGGATATTAGTATAATTATAGGTTCCCCTAAATGTCACCGTACGCTAGTCTGTTTATGGATTAATATGATAACACTGGTTAGAAATGTGAGCAATCCGATATTGTAAGATATTAAGGTACTGTAGTGATAGTATACAACTGCTTAATATAGGGTATTATATACTTAGAAAGGATAGGACCTAAATCTGTATTAACTTGGTACTAATATAATTCCTTAGTATTCTACTTGGATTGTGGTTAGAAATATATTTGAGTTAGGTGGTTGTAAGTATAGTCGGAAGGCTAGACATTCTACAGTCGGAAATAGCAGTCTTAAATAAAACCACTCAAATTTGAATACGGCGATTGCAAAACTTGCAGAGTTAGAATTAAGATTGTTGTGATTTCCATGCAGCCTTCAGAAAGTAAAAATAGTATGTGAGTGATAGGAGGAGAGTTCTGAATAACAGTGTCCGTTTTCCTGAATAACAGTGTACGCTAGTCGGTTTTCAGCCTAGCTCCCGCTCTCTTAACTATGGAGGGGTTCAGAATTACACTGTAGTTCAACGTAGAATAGTTATAGGAACCCTCGAACTGACATAGCGTTTGTGAATACAGTGCTAGATATACTACCTATCTTGCATTTCCTCGAACCCCACCCTTATACAAGGGTTATATAAGCCTCTACGGTAGATTGAATTACTCCTCTACTATATTCGCTAATATCATCCCCGACAATAGTATAACCGAAACTCACTTATGGAGGAGTATAAGTCCCCTTTACCTTGGCATTTCGCCGCTCATCTGCTGTAGCATACACTCTACCACCGCAATTGCATTCGAACTCCGTTCCCCAAACATCCGCCGCTCACCCCCGAGCCATAGCATATATTCCACCTCATCTCCCTTCACTTCACTCCCCCCAAGTCCATCCAGGAATTCTGCAGCCCATCCATTCTTCTGAAACACTGCCCAACACAGCGGTAATACTAAATCAGGGAATTCGCATCCCCCTCGCCACCGCTGGTCGCAGATCCTTTGGGGCTGGAAGCACTGATAGCAACTGCTATATCCGCTGAACCACCCCCCGCGGCTCTTCCCGTGCCTGTTGGCCTTTTTCTTCGAATCAAAGTAACGATACCGCTGCTCATTCCCACACTGCTCCATCGAGTGTCGTGTGTGGCCCTCCTGTCCGGATGCCACCCGCGGGAGATGGTAACAAATCATACATACCCCCCGCCATAACTCAATTCCCTTTTGGTAGTCAGCAAGCCCCCATGCCTGCTGCCGGATCTGGCCCCGGAGTAAATCTCGTCCACACTCGAGATCCTGGAGATCATCTTCCTCTCGACCCCAATCGTGTCGCCCGTCTATTACTTGGGAGGTGGGTTGCTCCCCGGCCCGGTTGCAATTATCGCACATGGCTGCCCCAGGCCGACATACCATTCCCCCGTCGTCCAGATACTGCGACAGTTCGTAAGCCCGGCATCTCGTAGTGCCGATATACCCGTCGAGCGCGCGATCTCCATCCCCAGCCTTCATAGGCCGTATGTCCTTTCGAGGTTTCCATCCAGTCGGGACGAGCACGACGGATCGCCCCCCTTGACCATCGCGCCCAGCCCGGCCGACCTCTTGCGTAAAGTCGATCAGCGTCCATGGGACCCCAACGTGAACCACCCACCGCACTCGGGGGTAATCGATTCCCATCCCAAATGCAGAGGTAGCCACGATATACGGCGGCTTGCCATCCCGCCACTGCTGGAGGACTGCCGCCTTGTCCTCGGTGCTACCAGAAGCAGAATGATAGACGCGCGCCCGGATGAGCTGGGCAACCTCTTCGGCCATATCCTTAGCGCAGCAGTAGATGATCATACGCTCGCCACTTCCGAGAAGCCCAATACCCTGCTGAATCCCCGGCACCGCAAACTCTCGCACCAAGTCCTGCTTTGGGGGACACATGCTGACTTGGTAGTATATGTCTTGCCGCGTCGTCGGGCCCCGGACCATACGTGCTCCGCGAAGTAACATGGCTTCTTCAAACTCCGGTACCCTACTAGGTGGCATCGTTCCGGTAAGAAATACCATCTGGCACGCAAGCTCCCGGATCCTGGGGAGCAAGGCCATCGCAGGTCGGTATTCCACGGCAGTCAGGATCATATGGCACTCATCGAAAACGACGCGGTCCAGTTCATTCGCAATATGCAATCGGTGGAGAAACTCTCGAAATCGTGGTCGAACCGCCTGTTCAACCGAGGCCACGATCAAGGGACAGGAGTGTAATCGACCAGGGACAGATCCCGGACCCCAGATATGAGCCTCGATCCCGGCCTCCGCGCACCGCCGTTGGATCTCCGTCTTCAACACCACAAGCGGTAAAATAAGGATCGTGGTACCGGCCGTGGGTAACTGGCAAGGAAGCAGGTAGAGTAAGCTCTTTCCCTCGCTGGTTCGCAGAACCGTTAGTACCTGGCCAGAACCTGCCAAGATGTGTTCCATCGCCTGTCGTTGTTTAGGGGAGCGGTACTCAGCATCCGCACCGTACATCCGCTGAAGAATCTCTTGGGCCTCGTCCATTCGCCACACTCGTCGATTCCGGGTGGGAGCCTTCCGCCGTGCAACACGCTGGATGATCGGGGACTCGGTATCCACCTCCCGGGGTCTCTTAGACGGTGTGCTAAATCCACTGCCAGCAGTCCGACGACTCCCACTAGGGGTATTGCTGGGCTGACAGCGCTCGCTTCGTGGCCCTTCAGCTACCTCCCATTCCCACGCGGTCGTGGCCTGGAAGCGTTGCGGGGTGGCGGAAGCCGGCTGGAAATTGATAGGGTTACGAACGAACCGATGCCAGACTTGACTAATGTGCCGAAACTCTTGCAGCCCAGCATCGGTAAGCCCACCACGGAAGTTCACTGTTCCTCCATAGGCCCGATTTCCCGTACGCGGCGTATGGCTGGCCTGCCAGTGAAGCGCATCGGACATGCTCCCCTGGACCGCATCCGTCTCATCACCATCCTCTCCGGCCGCTTCTTCGATCAGCAGATTTGCATCTATATCCGCGAATTTCCGCCGTGCAATACCGACTGTGATCTGCCGCCAAGCTTTGATATGGATATGCTTCCCCAGGACTAGCTTACCGGCCTCGACAATGACCCGGGTCATGGTATCAGCAGGCCACGGGTCAGTGCCCTGAGACCAGAGATAGTCGGACGGCTTGGGTCCCCCGGTCTCCTGCTGGAGGAACTCTCGGAAGGGATTCACGATGGCAAGATATTGCGTGATAAGCTGCCCAACCTCGGGCAGTAGGAATCGGACAGGCCAGCGGGAGGCGTTGGTCTGATTCCGTGACTTATAGTAGCTAAGGATGAAAAGCATCTGTCCATCGTGGAGGAAGAGATCGCGCGTGGTCAACGTGGTGTTCCGCCACCGAAGGCCAATGAACTCAGTACGACGTCCTTGCTGCCCTGAACCGAGAAAGAACGGGACCATAACCACCCGGAGAAACTGCTGGACAGCGTTCTCGTACTGCTGAGTCGCATCGGCGGACACAACCCAATGACCCTCGGCATTCTGCGACCAGAATGTGTGGAACAGGGCAGGCGTCCTACCAACCCGAGTGATCAGCCAGTCCTTGACCGGGTCCAGATGGCACGTATTGCGCGAATCGGTGATGAATGACTGGCCTGGCGCAGTGGCGTCCCAATTATCGACCAGCTCATCATACGCGATGGTCGGGATCTCCGATGCTGGGCTAGAGCGCCCACTGAGACAAAGCTCAACCTCGAGAATCCGCCGGGCCTCTGCAATCCGCTGAAAGATGATCTCGCGGATATCGGAGAGGTGAAAGACCACATCTGACCAGACCAGAGTCTGACCATCGGCATGCCAGCGGATCTGGGCCGGGGGGACCTCGGTCTGACTGATGCGGAACCCGAGCAGTCGGTTCTCGAGCAGCTCCGACAGAGGACCGTCGGTATCGTTCAACAACCATTCGTCCCGGATCGCAATGATCATAGTACTTATCTCCGCATCCTTACCCTCTGCCGTCTCTGCCAACACAGACGCAAGGATGACCATCTGACAGTCGTAGATCAACTGCGATAGTATAGATGTATAGTTCCCAATCGCGAGCCATGCTCCTTGCGTAGGGCTCCAGAAGCGAACCACGGCATAGGAAACAAGGACTGAATCAAACTTTCGACGAGAAACCGGGTGCTGGATGATAGCAAGGCTGAATTGAAGTACGGCATGATCTAGCCGGGCGCGCAGATCCTCCCCATGCGGACTATCGACCTCAGACCCACTAAGATCCACAATCTGACTTGCGATCTCGGTTACTTCGACCCATACCTCAAGCTGCCGCGTACTGGCTTGAAAGAGATTGTCCCGGAGTTGCTGCTGCTCTACGACGCGCTCCCAGTAGCATACCAGCTGCTGCTAGGTAGTGATGTATCTCTGTCGCGTACGTTCATTCTGGAGATCGGAGAGGGGGTCCTGGGATGTTTCTCCCCGGGCAAAAGTGTTGAGAAGCCGTGCGTTACGGCGACTAAGCTAGCGTACCTCTGTATCTTGGTCATGTACTAAGACCGCCATTGCTCCCTCGAGAACACGTTGGACGCTTTCGCAAATGACAAAAAGTAAAGCCTCCTGGTCCTGTCGTGGTGTTCGATAGCTAGGACTAAGATCTTTGACCTCGAGCCCTTCAAGGTGGATATGGATACCGGCCCGCTTCATAAAGGGAGTGACCTCGGATATATGGCGCGCTGCGGCGATGGACTTCCGCGATGATTGAGAGAGACTCTTCTGGTATCGGCCCATGATCTGTTTCTATGTATCGCCGGTGAGAGCTGACGAAGGGGGTGTCTCGGAACTAGATGGTGGTATATAAGTAGGAGCGTTGGTATGCCGATATATATATTGAGGGTTGGAGGTCGGAATCTGGTCGGCAAGAACCATAGCAAAGTACTGTTGGCTTTGTTTCTGGAGAAAGAGCGTCTGCATAAAGGCCTTATGCCATGGAATCGCCCCCTGCTGCGCGACCTACCACTGATGATGCTTATTATAATGTTGGCGGATCCGGTCCTTGCTGGTAGAGCGAACGTCGCAATCGGGGAAGTGGCAGATGAACCCGAGCACGGTCGGCAACCCGCGAATCTCACAAATCCCATCTTGAGGCTGGATGACTCCAGTGCTGTATTGTGCCACGCAAGCTAATTCTCGTGCGGACTCGATAGTTTGCCGCTGTTGACTCTTAACATGATATTTGTCACGAAGATGGCGAGAGAGACTGGTTCGAATGTAGCAGGAACCATGGGTTATGCATAGGACTACCCTAAGTTCCGGTAGCACTTGCAGATACGACGGCAAGGGGTTATCAGTCTTAATTTCAGGCTCCGTGGCAGAATTTATATGATCGTGATTAGATTGTGACATTGTAGAATCTAGTAAAAATAGTAGATGGTATGGATATATAAAATTTAATTAGAAGTAGAATGGTGGATATCAGTATGATTATGGGTTCCCCTGAATGTCACCGTACGCTAGTCTGTTTATGGATTAATGTGATAACACTGGTTAGAAATGTGAGCAATCCGATATTGTAAGACATTAAGGCACTGTAGTGATAGTATACAACTGCTTAATACAGGGTATCATATACTCAGAAAGGATAGGACCTGAATCTGTATTAACTTGGTACTAATATAATTCCTTAGTATTCTACTTGGATTGTGGTCAGAAATATATTTGAGTTGGGTGGTTGTAAGTATAGTCGGAAGGCTAGACATTCTACAGTCGGAAATAGCAGTCTTGAATAAAACCACTCAAATTTGAATACGGCGATTGCAAAACTTGCAGAGTTAGAATTAAGATTGTTGTGATTTCCATGCAGCCTTCAGAAAGTAAAAATAGTATGTGAGTGATAGGAGGAGAGTTCTGAATAACAGTGTCCGTTTTCCTGAATAACAGTGTACGCTAGTCGGTTTTCAGCCTAGCTCCCGCTCTCTTAACTATGGAGGGGTTCAGAATTACACTGTAGTTCAACGTAGAATAGTTATAGGGATAGCAAGACTGCCCTTTTGAAGAAGCGTCCACCATCTATGGCCGTGTTCACCCTAAGCCATTGTAGCCTTCGCATCATTATGCCTGTTCTCTTCTGGCACTGTGCATGGTGCTCAGACCAAGACGAAGAGCCTCCATGTCATAACCAACTATCAAAGTCTTCAGGGTTAGGAAATTGCCCAAGAACATGTTCTAGACAATCTATGTTATTGCTGCACGTGTCCGTGATCGATGCATAAGTGTTCTTTAATTCAGTTACCTGGGATATTACCTAACTCTGAATGTTGATATGCCAGCGAGAATCAGCGAAAGAATTATTGATCAAAGACTCGAAATCTTTGATTTTGGTTGGCGCTTCCATGGTAGAACGTGATATTCTCGACGGTGGTAACTATGATTTAAATAATAGGTTGGTTCAAAGTTTGACTAGACAATAGATGTGTAGTTATAGCTACATTGGCATAGATAAGAAAGCCAGTACACCACAAAACAATTCCCAGTTTCATCGGACTACCATGTATTCATTTATTTATACCCGCCTATAGCGTAAAAGGAGTATCACACTCATTGGGGGTGCTACCCTGCCCCTTTTGAGAGGGCATAAAAATAATTCTATAGCCCCGCTATCATTAGTTAGAAAGACTGGCGATTTCTATCTTTTGAGAAGAATTTCATAACGTGAACAGGGTGTTCTCGTTCGAAATACTCGATCAGACGAATTTGTACGACTCTAGAAATTGCTAGCCAATGAGTGCTGCCACTATCGTGGCACGATTTGCAAAGTCTGCGCATATATCATATGTAATCCAAAAGCTTGCGGGTATAGTACCACCATCTACGTCAACAGGACAGATAGTTGTACAACCTGGATAGCAATGCAAAGAAAGAGTGTACATGGATTTCCTACCACCGATCAATTATGAAGAAGGGAAACGTTGTTTGATCACTTATTGAAAGAAAATAGGTGTGTATGTTGTACGCATATATACATTTATTCACTACTGTACTGTTATTCTTCAATCGCTTAATATTCTTATTTCGGCGGTATATATGAAAAAAACAAGCAACAGCGAGGATTACCAGGTGGTGACCCACCTAACTACTAACTCACCGGAAGGTGGCGTACAGTAGCTTGAGCGCGGCCTAAATGCTTATTGGGCTATCCTCTTTTACTATATCACACTCTTGGCATCTGCACAAACCCTAATGACCCTGGTATCTATCCTATTCCAAATAATTGATTCATTGCTGCCTAATGATTGAACAGAAAAGTGTTCGGAGGTCTCACGCGCTCGCGCCAGCCCGCGGGATTTCCATCCAGTTCTCACCTGTTTGGGTGAGAGGGCCGCCTCTTGGAGTTGGAGCACTAAAATTCTCGAAGGATCGGCAATTAGATTGGCATGATGAATTCAGGGAAGGTGGGCCGAGGGGTTCATGATGTACGAACCATTAAGAATTCAGTAGTATTGGCTAGTTAGTGTCAATCTTCAACATTTATTACCCTTTTTAATCTCGCAGCCTAAGAAAGTATTAAAAAACAATTTTTCCCTCACTTTAGGAAATTTGAATGATGAAAACCCTTAACTTACACGTTATAGTGGTCATGCAGTGGATATAGCGGTGAATGACATGAACATAAAAATTCAAATAACATTCACCGTTACGCGTAAATAATAGCGTAACATATCGTATGAGTCTACCTACTGTCAATGTCTTATTCAAGCTGGCTATGTGAATGAGTAATCAACCGCGGTAGATAAATAGCTCTTTGCCCTCATTTTGTACCGCTGTTATAATCTACTGGGGGCTTTATTACATACTTTGTACTCAACTATTTCAGCAGCATCCACCTCCACTGGCACTACTCTCTACTCCACGCGAACAGAAATCTTGATGTACTATGACTATCAAAGAAAACAAATCTTTCATCCCTTACACCCCAGAAGACGACGCCTCAAAAGAGATTGAAAAGCAGATTCAAACACATGCTGTGACATTAAATCTTCGCTCAAATAATTCACTCACTGAAGATCGATACTATGGGCAGATCTCCAGGTCTATTCGATCGCTCATCCTCACCACTGGTAGCTTACTTGGGCCTGAGAAAATTGTCGTTCCACCCCTAGTCTTTCGCAAGAACTGCGGGAGATCTCTCTTTTTGATTTTCTATCTTGGTAAGGCCGTATGCGGATATCCAGGGGTTGTTCATGGTGGGCTTCTCGCTACGCTTCTAGATGAAGCCCTGGGATTCTGCTCTTGCGTTGCATTTCCAGAGAGAATCGCATTGACAGCCAATTTGAATATTCAATTTTGTAAAAAGGCCTCAACTGAAATGTTTTATCTGCTGAAGGCGCAGATAGGGAAGGTGGATGGTCGTACAGTGTGGGCAGAAGGGTCGATTGAATTTCTTGAAGAGGATGGAAGCACCGATCATGGTGAAATAGTAGCAAAGGCTAAAGGATTGTACAAGGCACCAACTTCCAAGGCAAATTTACGTGCTATGATTTAGCCATCAAGTCTCGATTTACCTGTCAGATAGTCACTGAATGATGGTATTAAAGAAATTATAGAGGGTATTTCTCTACATATAAAAGCTGCTGGAATAAACTGGATACATATCGTAAGGTAGAATAGGCGGGTATAGCACCTATGATGCATAGGTATTCTAATAGATTCTCAAGTTTTCATCGGTTTTGGGTATTTCAGATTACCCATAGATATCTAGGAGAGACTGAAAGTGGTGTTCCATCGCGTAGAGTCAGATTAACGCGTTTCAGAGGGTTAATTTTAATGAAAAAAAAGGCTATCTCTCTTCAAAATATATCGACTCCACCCTCGTAAGCTATATAGTGAATTGGGATATGCTCGATGGCAGTCTGGTCAAAACAGACGGGTCGACAAATGGTGGCAAACAAAACCCAACAACAAGTCAGGTTAGGGAGCCCTAGGCAAATGACGCCTATCAAGGATAATCAGATGCTATATCAAGGAGCATAATAGTCATAAATCATGAATCAGGAAGATGAGTGGAAATGTTGTATCTGTCTATCATTCTCTACAGTCGTAGATTGCCCATGTACTTTCCTCGAGGACATCACAGCCTGAGGCAGTAATCATACAAATCTTGTGATTTCCCCACTACAATATATATATATATATTCTGAAGGCACAATCCATTTACATGTATGAAATATGTTATGCAAAAAGGGTTAGGAATGTTGAGATTTATGGTGGCCGGCCATCCATGACTGAGCCATGACGGCAACCGCAGTGACATCACCTGGGAAATCTAATTAGGACTAGCTTAAGGCAGAGTTTTCTGGTATATAAGGAGGTTCTCATACAAATGAGAATCTCCAGACTTAAACACCTCGGTAATCTATTGTTTAGATTATCAATATTGTACGGTCGTACCCGTCATCATTCCTACTTGCATCATAGCCTTTTAACAAGGAAGACCCTATAGTTAAGTCACTGATGCATCTTTCCTCACTCATATGGTCTTCTGTATCATTGTTAAATGTTTAACACTATTTGAATGTGTATTGGAACAGAAGAAATTCGAATATCGACTTAAATTCCCGATTCTGGTAAGCTCTTTGTAGAAAGTAATTGTTTTGTAAATTATTACTCATATGCGGAGCTATTATCGCACGTGCATCTTTTTTGTAGCATGAAGAAGGTATAGTTGACATTCAGTATTGAAGAAAAGCTAGCTGGACTTGTTCGGAATACTTCAGGACCAAACAACGTCCTATATGAACAACAACCTAGCGATAGACAATGCATAAGTGCCAACTGCTGCAAACAGATGTTTCACATGTTATAAGTTAATAGCTCCACTTTATTCCGCAACTAGCCCGCTGGCAAACGCTTGCATTCAGTTTGACGCTGCTCTTATTCTGACGGCGTAGAGTTAGTGATAGTAGATAGAATATATTTCCTGTCCCACCCGTCAACCATCTAAGTAGATTATACCGATATTATGGGGGACGCTATAGGGATATCATAAAATAAGGAGCCCGTGGATTTCATTGTAATAAAGCACCCTAGTGATTCTGTCAAATATCAGTTCTAATACATTATCAATACACTTATTCTCTCACCCCCTCTAGAGGTATCCATTTCTTGCCTGATCGACAGGCTATACACCTATAACAAAGTATATACACTTTACAATTTGCGAGACCCTAGGGACATGGTCTCTAAGGAGGGGGATATTGTTAGGACCATGTCCTGGCTAAGTATATTAGGAGCCTCGGGTGCCTGACATAGGAATCGGCCACTAGATCCCTATCATTAGTTATAGGGGCTAACCTAATTCCTACACATTGCTTTACTGACTTATATCATATAGGGCCAGTAGTTAAATAGCATTTCCCCCCACCCTAATTCCTAGAATCAGCGTTCAGTCTACCCCTTATTACGATTCCATCATTTTTGTATACCCTATCATCAGATTCTATCTCGCTTACCCACTAAAACCTGGAGACTGGCTTAGTCTCACACGACCTATCTGCTCGACCAGACAAGTATCGCGTCGTCCCCATTTCAATATGAATTTTGTGTACCTCAAATATTCCGTGTTGTTGTAATCAAACTATAAGTTTGACAGAAATTGGTATACTTTCAGTAAAAGCAAACAAAGTATCTTTTACTCGCCCAGCGTTAAGTCAAACTAGGCATAAGGTGCCCATTTTTGGGGCAGGTTATCTCTATGCGTAGCGATGAATTATGTTCAAGATTCTAAGAACGGTTACATTGATTACTATTTGGGGTTGAACTGCAAAGAAAGTTCGCATTGGCCCGAAATTCATACTCCGCTTTCTTGTATCAATAAGACAGTGAGTGTGCCACTCCCTTTCTACCCGTCAGATATATTTCCACAAGGTTGTCTACCATTTAGTTTGTTGAAAATACAAAAGAGAGACATAACGAGTCAGAATTATACTGCAGTGCAGGAGATGATTTAAGTCTGGAGTTTCTCATTTGTTATGAGAAACCCTTTATATACACGAAAAATTCTGCTTAAGCTAGTCCAAATCCGATACACAAATGATGAATAATCGCCGTAGTCGAATGTATGGCTCATTCATGGCATAAGCCATAAGTCAACTGCCTAGATTCTCAACATAGTTTTCATATATGCACCGAAGTGCGACACAAAAACCTTAAAAGCTTTCAGGTTCAACCCATCGTTACATTGCATCTATAAACCACGGTTAGGCCGTGCTTACTTTCTAGAGAGCTGACTATAAGATTCATTCCTCTATAGTTTTGTTCGTTATCTCTGCAGTTTTCTTTTCGGTCTCGTCAGGACGGCTTCTACAATCCAGCTTTGATCCGAATTAGACAGCTGACAGTCTTGATCAGAAACACAATAGGAATCCTTATTTGTATCTTGTTAAACATGACGATCACAAGGAATGGGCTATGTAAATTGGGTAAGTTGAAAAATTGGACTTACCGATGGTTTGAAGAACAGCAAGCCCTGTTATTGATAACATTGATTGTGCTTTCCAACTGTTCTTACTTATTTGTAGCAGTTATTATTGCTGCTTCTTATCACATACTTGGAGCTCATTGCTCAAGCAGTCGTTTCCATTGGCCGACAGAGAAACAAGGAATAGCGTCTCTATTCAACAACGTAAGTTCTTCCTGTTTGGCTTCAAGCCATCTTGTCATGGTCATACCATTTTTCCTATGACGTGCACTCACTCTGACTACCACATTAGAAGCCCATCGAAAAATCCTCAACCTGTCCACTAGCGCATGAAGGTCTAAAATTGGACCTTAATGTAAAGTCGCCATGTAACACGGAAGTGGGTCTCGATCAGGCATCTTAAATCCTGTTTGAAGTTTGTATATTCTAACATTTTGTCCAAGTGCGAAGGTATAGAGCCTGCGTGCTGTGCAGGAACATGTGTGGATCTGAGTAGTAATCCCACCTATTGCGGCTCATGTGGCGCCTCTTGTCTGAACCTTTTTATGTCCAGCATCTCAGCCGGGATGCTGTTCTGGGAAATGCGTCGACTTTGCCTCTGATTCTAGGAACTGTGGGTCATGCAATGATATAGTGAGTGCGCCAAAACTTGGAATGTCTACCCGTGATCTTACTCTTTTCCAACAGTGTAATACTACTTCATCTTGGTGCTGTTCGGGGTTGTGTGTTGATCTAAGAAGTAATACAAACCACTGTGGATCGTGTGAATCGCCAGCGGTCAGTCCGATTTCTAAGCCTGAGGCTCTTTTCCTTTCTACTCTTAAACTAAACCTTCTGTAAAAGTGTACTGGAGTCCAGCCCGGCTGTTGCTCTGGTCGCTGTCGGGATCTAGCTGTTGATCCGATCAATTGTGGATCTTGCAACAACTTTGTAAGTATTTTGTCTCGTTGTTGTAAGATACCTGACTAATAATGACATATTTTGTGGCATCTAGTGCAATCTAGCAAGCTCAATATGCTGTTCTGGCGTATGTATTGATATCAACACCGACCCTAATCATTGCGGGTCATGTGTTGCTCCTTCTTGCATCGGAAATATTCCTGGCTGCTGTGCTGGCACTTGTTTTGATCTTGCATCTATAGTGTGAGAGCTTTCTGGCTCTTGGATAGCTATAACTTACTCCGAAACTGACATGCTTCGATAGTGCCCGCTCGCAAACCCATCTTGCTGCACAGGGATTTGCACCAATCTCAGTTCTGACCCCTTACATTGCGGATCCTGTAACATTTCGGTACGTGTTTCATATTTGTCCTTCATACAGCGCATTAGTTGATTCATCCTTAACCGGTGTTCCTTTGAAGTGTTCTTCTGGAAATTCCATTTGTTGTGCTGGTGTCTGTACTGACCTCAATACTAATTTAAACCACTGTGGATCATGCAATGCACCTTCTTGTGGAGGCAGTCAGCCTGCATGTTGTTCGGGCTCCAGCTATGACCTCGCCAAGAGCCCATCCAATTGTGGATCGTGCAATATAACTGTATGTGGTCTTCGGCTCGAGTCAAATGGAACACTTGTTCGCACTTCGGCTAAATAATGAACATCTACAGTGTCCAGCTGCGAGATCAGCATGCTGCTCTGGCATATGCGCTAATATCAACACAGACATCAATCACTGTGGATCTTGCACTAGCAGTATATGTTCCGGCATTCAGCCGGCTTGTTGTTCTGGCTCTTGAGCCGATTTAGCTAAAGATGCATTGCACTGCGGCTCATGTACTTCTAGGGTATAACATGTTCTTTATCTTCATTCTCTCTATACCGCACAAAGACATTACGATATTAACACTTGCCTAGTGCAGCGGCCAACTGTCAACCTGTTGTTCTGGCTCTTGCACCAATCTCAATACGAACGCGGGACATTGTGGGTCATGCAATGTGACGGTAAATATATGCGCTAGATGCATACTCTTCTTTAATACCCGACACTTTGTCGCTAACACAGAATGAGAAATAGTGCCCTGTTGGTCAAGTCTGCACTGGTGGTGTTTGTAATTGTTCTTCGGGTGGGGCTTACTGTCCCCAGACGAGTGCATGTGTGAGTTTCAGCATTTATCCCTTTTCTATAGTTTAAGCACTAACGAAATGAAAGTGCGCGGTCAACTCGACTTGCGTGATTGCAAGCTCAACAATCGGCTGTTGTCCTAACAGTCGCGTTTGTCCACGGGTCGGTTCTCCGAATGGTCGACCGGTGTGCGTAAGTGTTTCGTTGGTGAAGCTAATAATGTTAACTTTCTGACCTTTTAGTGCAACGTGCCCTGTTTACTTGGTGTATGTCTTATCTAGCTTCCTTTGCACTTCTTTCCAAGAAATACACCGTTCATGTGTTACAATTGCACGCTTCGCATGAAATGCACATGTGCACATGGGCGGGTACTGGACTAGTCATTGGCTAATTCTGCTTTATCACTTGCACTTGTATCGATCGTATTGACTACCCGCCCTGCAAAATCTAAATGTATTGTCAAATCACCACCTAGTAAATCATTCCCAAAATGAGCACGAGTCTAGTAAACTTTCGACAAAACCAAGCGTGAGCTTCTAGGGAAGCCAATATAATCACCAAAGTCAATATAAGCGGCCGTCCCCGGTAGTTAATTGCCCGATCAGGCTTAGTCGAAACAAATTTGCCCGTCGAATCAAATCAGCGACATACGCCATGTCTTGTGCATCATGTTACTGTTTGGTTCCGCTACATGTGACCTCTGTGGACTAGTGATATGGCGGTCATTGCATATAAATAAATGTCAGAGACCTCAATCGAATTCATCAGCTTCAGCATCAACACCAATTGTCTTTCCACACTATTGTAAGGACTTGCACTATGCTCAGGCTTACCTATTTATGCGTTGTTGCCACTGCAGCCCTCGCGACAGCATCATCCCCCACAGTGTACTTAATTCGCCACGGAGAGAAACCGAGTGATGGGGGAAATGGCTTGAGTACCCAGGGGGTTGAACGTGCGCAGTGCCTGCGATCCGTCTTTAGTAAAAGTTCGACATATGATATTGGCTATATAATGGCACAAACGCCAAAGAGTGGTATGTTGAGTCTGTCGTCTTACCACAGGGTGATTATCTTGCAAAATAATAATCGCTAACCCCGCGTTACAGATGGCAAGCGCGCTCGGCCATATGATACAGTGGAACCACTGGCCGAGGACCTTGGTCTCACTGTTGACACCTCATGTGATCGAGATGATCCAGGGTGTGTTAAAGATGTGATCGAAGGATACAATGGATCGGGCAATATTCTGATATGCTGGGAGCATGACGCCTTGACAGATATTGTAGAGAAGCTTGGTGACAAAGACGCGCCGTCATATCCGGATGATAGGTAAGTACCCAACATGGGCTATGATCTTATAGATATTTCATTGACTTCGAACTAGCTATAACATTATTTGGACTGATCCTTCGCCTTATTCTGACATCATCGCCGAAACCAGTGAAGACTGTCCTGGATTAGATAACTAAACAATTTTATTGAACCCCAGGAATTTCAGATTCTTTCGTCTTCGCGCTGCAACTTGAATTTGAACTAATATTGCATTGTCGTTAGAATTGCAAGGGAGATTTGCTGTTATCAACAAAGACATCAGGATGCGATGAAGCCCCTAGATTGTGTGCTGAATCGCACCGAGCTGCATGACTTGATATCGAAATACTCAAAAGCCTATAGAATAGAATTTCTAATCTGAGATTGGAGCGATTTTAAGTTGTTTCTTGATTTGATGCAGGACAAAGTCTTTGCCTGTAGATCTGGTTTTTATAGTATGTGCCAGCCCTGTTAGTCTCGCTGAACTTTAGGCCACTTTCCAGTCATAGTTCATGAACACACTTGATTAATCCACTTCAAAAGGCACAGTCAGGTACTTATCCGGAGATTTTAGCTTCTCAGGGCTCTTTGATTGTGATTAAGATCATTGCAGTGTACTAGGCGAAGCCTTGCAAGATAGGCCATATGCAGTAATTACCAGTGACTAATTAACATTAGTCCTATGAATAAGTTGAAATCATGAAAATCAAAGTTACTCTCACATCGATCTCTGGTTATAAGAGCAAAGAATTAATGTTATTCAGCTGCTGATCGAATACTATAATTTTCCAACGACAACATGATAGCTAAATCTCCAATAACAATTAAGGCTGTTCGAGTGAGCAATTATGAGTGATGTGGAAGAAAGGCTCAGGTTTCAGGATGCTAGAGATAATATGCCCGGTATCCCACAAATTGTTAAAACGAGACTATTCAACGTGAGAGATGGAAGTCTCTTTTGCCACAGACCTAGGAGCCTGGATATCCCCTTGTTCGGCATGAATATCAGCGAGCTTTTCTGACTGAATGGTTCCTTGTTCAAGCTTCCTAACATGGTGGAACTGCACGGTAGTCTTCCAGGGTCTAAGGCCAGGAGTTGTGAACATAGTTTCCACATCCTCGAGTGTCTTTCCGGCAGTCTCAGGGAATGCAAAGAAGACATGAACCGTCATAGCAAAGCAGAAGACACCAAAGACCAGATATACCTTCCATTGAATGTTTTCAAAGGCAGGAGGGACAAAATAGGAAAGGGCGAAGTTGAAGATCCAGTTGGAAGATGTCGATAACGCCACAGCCTTGCCACGGAGACGTAAAGGGTATAACTCAGGGGGGTAGATCCAGCTGACAGGACCCCATGTTGGCGCAAAGCTGGCGACGAAAAGGTAGGTACAGGCAATGACTGCCTTTGCAGCTTTGGGTGAGCCACTGAGATCCCATGATTGCTCTGCGACATTGTGAAGACCGCCAGGCGGAGCCGGTTTGCCATAAGATGCCATAATGCCAGCGTTGGCAAACATCCAGATCATCATGAGGGTCGAGCCGACCAGAAGTGGCGTGCGGCGGCCCCAACGATCGATGAAAACTAACGCCAGAATGGTCATAACGACGTTGATCACGTACTGGATCGAGGATGCGATGAGATTGGAATTTCCAGTCAGGCCAGCCATGCCAAATACATAGGTAATATAGAGCATCATCACATTCATGCCAGTCAACTGCGACCAAATCTGCGTGAATATTCCAAGATGGGTTCGGTAAATCATGTTCCCCCTGAAAAGATCTAGGTATGAAGCATCCTTGTTGTGACGCTCAAACTCAACCATTTCACGAATCTCCTGCAGCTCGGTCAGGACAAAGGGGGCGTTGCGATCTCCTTTGGCGTGGACCCCAGCTAGGACTTCATGGGCTTCCTCCCAGCGATCCTTTTTGGCTAGCCAACGGGGGCTCTCTGGCAAGAGGAACACCATGAAAAATAGCAAAGCCGCGGGAATCATCTGCAAACCCCATGGAGTTCGCCAAGCGGCAGGTCCCTTGAGAAAGCTGCAGCCATAGGATACGTAGAACATAATCAAAATACCCCAAGTGATCGCCCATTGCTGCGCGCCGACCACTTGGCCACGCTTACTGGGTTGAGCCAACTCGGCTACATAGACTGGTACCTGAGCACTCAGAATGCCGACAGAGATTCCGTTGATAAAACGACCGACGACAAGCTGGGCGATGCCAAAGGAGGAACAGACAATGGCACTGCCAATGCACCAGATTATCGAACCCGATTGGATTGCACCACGGCGACCCAGCCAGTCAGTGATGAATCCTGACATAAGGGCTCCCACCCAGGATCCACCCGGCATTGCAGCTGAAATACCACCCTGGTTGGCAGATGTCGGGCCACCGCAGTTGCCGTCCTTTATACCAGTTTGATTGAAAAAGCATTTGTATTGCTGAGTGCCGAGGCTGTCAGGACTGTTAGTAATCGAACAATATTATAGCTGAGAGGGTGTATGGATGTGCTCACATGGCAGACATGGAAGCAATATCAAAACCAAACAAGGCACCGCCGATGACGGCCACCGTGGTGATAACATAAATATTGGTAATCTTATAGCCCATGATGGGCCACTGTGGACGATAAGTAGATTGAGAGCATCCAAGTTCAAGAACGGAAAAACGAAGGGCAAGGGGTTAGATATACGAGATCTGCCTCACGGCGCAAACAAAGCCAGTAACCCGCCAAATTTCAATCAAACGCGGGGGATGCGGGGACATTTGCTATTTCCCCGGACCCCAGATCCTTTCTCCAGCTCTCTTTTTGCGGGTTTCTTGACTGAGAGCCAATCATACACCTAATCTCAAATTGCATTCTGGTCAGATGCCCGCTTAGCCTCTAGTGCATGCAACTTCAGGTGTCGGTTTGCCAGCCACATGGTTTCATCGCGTCGGTACTGGACCGGGCATTTACCTGATTTGTTCAAGGGTCTTTAGAGAAAGGCATGGGTTCTTGGTCTTGACCAATGATCTTCCACTCCCCTCCTTTCATGCTCAGAGGTGAACGCAAGGGAAAGACTAAGTTTCCCTTGTGGAGGACCAAGCATCCACCAGCAAGCCAACAATCGGGATGTGGCGCTCACTGGCGGTAGGTGACCTTGGCAACCGAAACATGCGACTGAGATGCACCGTTGGAGGACCGCTATCCTGATAATATGAGAGCCCCATATTGCTCTCATTTGACACGGCATATCCGCAGTAAGACATCTTTTCCCAATACGAGGTCACATCCTGCGATATCACTTGGATTTGAGCTAATTTCCTGGCAATCTAAGTGGCTTCTCGGTGGGCTGACGCCCCATGCGCTTCCCTCGTAACCTTTTTCTGCTTAGCTCATTGCCCATTTCCACGTAAACTGCTGGCAGTTCAGGGGCCCAGTCTATCCTCTGACGTCCTCAACAGTCACAGCTTACGCCAATGACATAGCCAAGTATCTTGGCACGGCAGAGCGCTGCCGTGTACGTATGGTGCATTGAGACTATTGAATTTCTATGTTTGATTGATCACAAGCATTGCGCTATCCAAGATGCTTGCTCCGCCCTACCTTGTGTGTGCTTCCAGTACGGAAGACACTGGCACAACCTATTTTCTTTAGAGAAAAGAAATACCAGATTTGTCCTCGCAGTATTCCGAGATAATTAAGGCATATTGGCATTATAAAACAAGCCACGCGACTAACACATTGCGGTTGTTTTCCGGCTGGACATGAGTTGAGATTTTGATGGCTGCGTCATCGAGTATAGAGGCCTTCGCTGTATATTCTCTTCGCTTTCCCAGTTTCTGCCAGTCCCTGGGGTACGCCAAAGCACATTGCAGATTAAACACACCTAAGAAAAATTATTCAAAGAATTCATGCTGTTTCAGCTTTTGCTTAGCCCTTGTCAACAAACACACACCATTAGGCTTCACATAAAGGGACATAAAGAAATATAACGGCATTTACGCAATATGGTATACACTGTTCTATAAAATAACGATTAGGCTACTGGTATTGAAACTCATCATACGATAATCAATACTTCATCGTCTCTTGGTATATAGTAGGCTTGAAATAGGAAGTCATGGTGATCCACCCTAACGACCACGGCATCCTGATACACCACCACTGATCCCTCTCATGAAAAAATGTACTGTATAAGTCACAGTCAAAAATGGTGACTCTGTGGCTTGCAGACTATGCTTTTTCTTTGGACAAGTGGGGGCGGGCCGCTTACCACGCGATAACGCGCCTCATGTCTGTCCCGCTGGTCTTCTGAACTTCACCCCCTGTTGTCTACACATCACGAATAAAGCGACCGAGCAATCTAACAGATTTAACACGAGTGATCTTATCGGAAACCCAGCACCACCACTCTATATAGAACATAACAGACAGATGTGAGGGCACAATTTCCGCAATGTCGAACCCCCTTATGATCAATTAATCGGTGAACCAACGCGCAACACCACAACTAAGATTCTATCTGCTATGAACAGCTACTTTCAACTGACTACAACATTCCACCTAGGACCGACAGCCGATGAAAAGCTATATGTTGTATCAACACACCCCCAGCATCCTCAACAAGAAACCCTCCGTCGTTTTGCACGACGGCCAACCGAGAAGGACCTAGTTATAGCGACTGCCCATGGCGACAGGTGGGGTAGAAGCAGACCTACCATACTCAATTTATCGTTATTTCCAGGATACCCACACAAGAACGACATTCTGGAAGAGATGGCGCCCGGGACGTTGAATTAAATGTCGCACATTTTCACATTCACGGCCTCCGTGAGCTCCAAGGGGACAACAAAGGAGACTTTCCAATGGCGCCCGAGCCATGGAAATGAAATGAAGGAAGTTGCCTGGCATGCATATGGCTAGGAGTTGGTACGACTAACGGAGCCAATGTATATAGCAGGGATAAAGCGAAACGAGCGTGAAGTAGGTTATACAAGTGATGGCTTAGAGGTTGTGGCCGTAATAGCGCATAATGCTTCATGGAGCATGACCAACGAATTTTGGTTCGCCTTTATGGGCAGTGCGCTCACTGGCTGGCACGTATGGGGAGGTCTGGGAGATTAGCTGTCCTGTCAGCGATAGAAATGGGGTACCTGGACGGCCAGAGCTCCGCGACAGCGGCTAGCTCTACCAGTGCTGCCAGCGCTGCTGCTGCTTGATTCGATACTATCATTGTCGGCTTTCTGACGACCAAATTTCGGATTCGAATCAGTCGAGGGAATTCGACCTTACGCTCTGCATTTCGGTTGCGATAGTTTTGTCCTTGCAAGAATTGTCTAAGTCTCAATAGCATAACTAACACTATTAACCTGCTAGCTCCAGACTGTAGCTGTGGATGTATTGTTCAAAGTTCTTCCTCTATTTGCCCCCTTTTGGCCTATATACGACGGACATGTCTTGATCGAGAAAGGCACTGGGTGAGCCCGGCTATCGCGGCAAGCTCACTATGCAGGACTTGCGCTCGGGCGACTAGTAATAAAGTCGATCGTAGATGCATTTCGACCAAAGCCCGGACTCCCGGTTGCATCTAACTTCACGCCAACCCCCGTCATATCACACCCGTGCCCGCCTCGATAGCCTCATCGTGGTCCCTTGCTGTAAGTTAACATGTACTGTAATGTAGTCCTCGCTTTCTACTGTATGCGCTCTCTTTATTTGTGTTCACAGGTCCGAGTCTCCTATTATTTTGCATTAAATGCAACATTTACCACATTATCAGACATTCCACAATGGGCATTCACATGCTTATTTTTCTATACCCAATATGGATCGTCGGAATCCATCTCCAGCATTTTCTGGCTATTCATGCATCCAGATGGCCCCATCAGTGTCAATCTCTTGCCTCTTGAGTCCAGCCTCTCCACACCTCCATTAATTCGGCTATTCCCGTAGTGAACTCGACATTGTTCTAGCTTCAAGGGCTTGAAAATTGACCTGTCTGGAATGCCCCATTTGCGAAGTAAAATTGATTCAGGTATCTATAGAAGAGGGAATCACAAAGTCATAAGCTCAACACCTCCGCCTCTGCAATGCCAAAGTAAGTATCTATCTATTCTTTTTTTTCTCGTGGGAACTGAAAACTATTCACCGTCTCTCACGGCGCATCGTCACGGCTCCACCGCAACAGCCAATGAAGTGTAGATTGATTTTGATCTTCCCGAATCGCCACCCTCGATAAGAGGCTTCTTATAAGCGGTTCGGGCAGTATTAGCACCTTCCTCCACGTCTATTTTGTGCGTCCTATAGAGATTTCCGGAGCATCGAATGTCTCATGGAGCTGGCACTCCCCAACGACGTATTGCTCTTGATTGGCGAGCAGCTGGAACAGAAGTCAGATTGTTGGAATCTTGTCTTCGTCTCTCGTCACTTTCACAACTTGTTTCTCCCCTTTGTCTATCGCAGAGTTTCCCTGCGCAATTGGCCAGATGCCAGCTCCTTTCTGCATGCCATCCTCGATCGACCGGCGCTTGCGCGCGCTGTCCGGGAGCTGGACTTAAGTGACTGGCTTGCGAGCATTGTTTCAGATGAGCACGATAAAAAAATTACAGAGTCAGCGCAAGTGAAGCAATGGTTACGCTACCTATCACACTCAGACAGCGAGAGTCGGCAATGGACCGAGGATCTGGGACAAGGCTTGGGAGATGCCTGGGCTGCGTTGATACTTCCGCTATTGAGTCAATTAAGAATTCTCCGGGTGATCTACGCCAGCACTTCTTCTTGGCTGGATGAGATCATGAGGAGAGCTATCCAGTGTCAAAGGCCGTTCGAGATGCAGCCGGCATTCCAGTACCTGCAAGAGATCTTTCTGCATCGTTGGGATAATCTCAACCGCCACGGCAACTGGGCTGCAAGTGAAGAACAACAGCCAGCGTCAAATATTCTCCTACCATTCTTCAGACTGCCATCCGTCCGTGTTATAACCGCAGACTCGGTTGTGGATCCCAGCATGGCGATCACATCTCCCGAACAAACGACCCAAAACGCCATCGCTGGTTGCTCTTCAATTACTGAGATTGATCTGCGATCAAGTAGCGGAAATCACGGCATGGAGGCCTTGGTCCTGTCATGTGCAGACCTCAAGTCCTTTAAATATCAGCACTCGGACTCCCACGTTCTTTCTCATGGATACCAGCCCTCGGCTTTTTATCACTCGCTCAGCCATAGCAAGAGGAGTCTCGAAACATTGTGGCTGGATCACCATGGCAGTCATTTCCCATTCACTGCTGCTGGCCTCAATCAATCGCATGATGAATGGTTTGGATCGCTGGTCGATTTCACTGCACTGCGAGAATTGCGCGTGCGATTGCCGAACCTACTGGATATCCGATATCAGAATGAACCAACCACACCATTATTGGAATGTCTTCCCTCCTCGCTAGCGACACTGTACATTGAAGGTTGTGAAGAGAGAAATCTAGGGATGCTGGTCTCTCAATTGCAAATCGTGGTCAAGAACCGACAAACCCGGTTCCCAAAACTCAATCGCATCAATGTTGAGGGTGCATTCCAGAATGTCAGGTCTGGCGACGATGACCGGATGACTAGCCCTGGACCAGAAATCTCCGAAGGAGCAATGACCAATAAGATCTTTCAGGCTGTCGAACCACTGCATATTGATTGTTGCAATGCTGGTGTTGAACTATATCTCCATGATCGCGCCCTTTCCACGTCTTGAGCTGCCAGAAGCCAGAAGCTTGCTATTCCCCCTCATTCCATGTTCAAGATACCACCAGCCCGTTTGACAGAATAGAGCTGTATTTGATTACTCGTTGTCAAATAGAAGATTTGCTCCTTTTATATACCTTGTGTGCTTCGCTGCAAAGGCCCGATAGAAAGATATGAATTGCACCCAGTGTCGCGATCGGCTTAACAACTTTTGTGGCTCTTTTTCGATTGAGAAATCATATTCTGATGGGAGCAGTCCTGCTAAAACTAGGGACAAGATGATAAGTATGGGTGATGTAGCGATCAAAATTCTATTGCTTTGGTATTTACAGCGAGGCAAGAACTGCATCGGCGCCAGATTTCTGCCGACCGGAATTTAGTCGGAATCCTGAAGCAAAGAGGAAAGGTCCATACCTTAACAGCACCCCGTTCGGTCTCGATTTGAGCATAGCCCACCTTGCCGTGATCAATGACGATGGCATATCGGCCTGTACGCCCAGAAGCCTCATCGGCCCAACCAATGCTCTTGGAGAACTTCGCGTCGGGGTCCGAGAGGAAAAGCTGTCACGGTTAATTCTTGTCCCAAGAACGGGGTGAGTGGGGGCGCTCACGATTTCGTCCCCGCGAACTCGGTTTGCCTTTCCCCAGGCGCTCATCACGAAGGGGTCATTAAAGGCAACGACTGCGACAATATCGACTCCCTTCTCCCGCAGGTTTGGCAGGTTCTTAATGTATCCGGGGACGTGGTTGACGGAACAAGTTGGGGTAAAGGCACCTGTTTCACGGGTTAGAGAACCGGGCACTGACTGGACTCTGGGACTCATTGACTTACCAGGCACCGAAAACAAGACAACCTTCTTGTTGGCCCATTCTTTGGAGGCGTTGTAGTTGATGGGAATGCCGCAGGAAGTGATGTCGTTACTTTCCTCGGACCAGGGAATATACCTGAGCCCGTATTAGCATGCCTCTTTGATGCGGGGCAGATACCGACTTGAAAACAACGTCACTAGGGAACGTATCGCCGGACTTGAGAGTAGCCATGTTGTTGAGAGCAGGTTCAAGGTCAAAGATTCGAGATCAGAGTGGTGAAAGGAGGAAGAAAGTGGAATGGCGGGGGAAACAGTGAAGGGGGGATGCAAGCTGAATAATGGCCATCGGAGCCTGCCGAAGCTCCCCAGCGTGGTCTCATTCCCACCCGTTCTCTAAGAATGACATTTCCCCACATTGGGTTTCTTGTTTGATATTTTTACACTTGGAGAAAGACGGTTCAGCTTGCAGGGCGCAGCTGGATCTTGACCGAGAGAAGGTGGGGACCCAGACAGCTATAGGATGTGGAGATGGATATGGATCTATATGCTGGGGGATGGGATTGAACATTATATACACTTGTGATGTTGAAGAAACGACTCTTTCTCTGCTCAACCACAGAGCAAGGCTGAAACTATCTGATATCCACTTCAGCTACACTGGATCAATTCAGCAAAGTCTGCTTGGATCTCACAGCCTGTGCAGCATGGGCTGTAAGCGTCGTATCACCTGCGAAATAGCCTTTGCTTTGTCCATTTCACTCTCCCAGAACGGATCCAAAGCAGCTGCGGTCTCCATCAGCTTCTGCAAGCTCTCAATTCCCCTAGTGGCATGTTCTGCTGCAACGCTTGGCCCGGGTAAGTTGAGGGAGCTATTGAAGACTTCGAGTGAAATTGGGCCTCGGTATCCTGTAGCAAGCACAGCAGCTGCAACAAGCTCTACCGGCATATAGCCACCCCGAGACTCCTCCAGAGGGTAGAGACGATGGCTTCGCGACCACGGAAGTAAGGAGGGAGTCTCTGGATCCGTTGGTGGGAGAAAGGTCGATGGATTCATCAGTTCAGCATCGCCGCATTGGAAGAAGAAGATGCGGTCGCCTGGTACTGTGCAGGCTAGCGCTGCAAGGGATCCAGTAAGGACCTCAAGAGATTCTTCAAGGGTTGGGTATATGCGACCGTGTTTTGCAGGGTTATAGGGATCTGCAAACTCAACGGCGAGAATATTGAACGCATCCACGATCAATCCCACGTTTGGGCGATTCGCGAATCGGACTGCTTCCCATGAAGCAGACCATGTATTGCGCACAGCCCAAGATAGACCTTCATATCCAATTTTCAACATGGGTCCGCCATCAGCTTTTGCGTACGCTGCAGCCATGTCACCGAGCTCCGCCAGGTCTCTCGCGACCGTGTGGAGATCGGATGTCACGCCATTGTCGGTTCGAATGCTGGCGCACATGAACACAAGGTCGGTGTCAAAAGCTCGCATGAAAGGAAATCGTTTCGCGACCAGGTCGAGCGTGGTTCGGCGCTCAGTGGGATCTTTGATCCCCTCGATTTTCCGGAGAGGCTGCGTACAGGCAATGCGCATTCCCAGAGACTTGACTAAATCACCCAGTTGACGAGCAATCAGAATATTATCTGGCGTGGCCTCCCAGAGCTGATCGCCAGGCAAGCCATGCTCCTCTAGGTATGCAGCCCAGCACTCGTCAAATAGATCGATCCATTGATATCCCGCTTCTGCGGCAGCCTTGAGGCGTGGCTCAAGCTTGTGTTCTCGCCAGTTTCCCAAAGACAAAGTGGCGATACCAAACATGTTACCTCCAGATGGAGGCCAGGAGATATGCATAGTTGAGATCACAGATTGTTGGCTGTTGGCGCATTGCAAGCATCGTGGGGATGATTAAATACCCGCTTGGGCATCATCCGAACGCCACTCACCCGGCCACTTTTTTAATGCGCCGACATTTCAGAATTGTCCGGTTCAAGCTTTCTCGTCGGAGAAAGGTAGGTAAATCATTGGGATTTTGATTACCAAGGTCAACTTCATGTTCTCGTGGAATGTCCGATGTGTATCTACCATGTAGGCTTGTATCAGTTATTTTGTCTGGCGTTTTTACCGTGAGTAGACTGTTGAATGACCTTGTCTTTTATCATGTATCGGCGTGAAGATTGCTAGAATACACCACTGAAGCCAGGTCCAAACATGTCTTTGAAGATCCCAGCAAAGCTTTCACCTGTCAAATCACCTTGGGTAGACAAAGATGCCGTCGTCAAGAATGGATCATGCTCCGAAACCAGGGCCTCGTGAGCCCGCACACGGGGAGAATGTGGTGGTATGAATGATTTTTGGCTGTCAACGTAGCTTCTGCTACACGAGCCTTCGGTTTGGTCAGGAGATGTCGAGTCCGTGATCCATATCGCCCTAGCCTTCAATATTCTCATTAGGTGCTGTCCAAGCAGCGCAGCAATCCCAAAGCGATGCGACGGTGTTTTGCCTGCACGCTCAAGATGCATGGCAACTTGGCCAAGTAGGGCAAGAAGTTCTACCTCATTTCCAACACGGGGCCCGTAGAGAACAGGAAATAGTCGTAGTGCTAACACACCGGCATAAGATATCATTGCCCAAGTAGGAGCAAGCATGCAGTACAATGGCTCCCCGATGGCGTCCAAGTCATGTACTGCTATCTCACAACAACTCACGGCAGCTTCAAAGCAGTCTGTTCGGACGGAATCCAGGTGATGACCACGATTGATGGAACCGTGTAGGGCGAATGACAAGGTCCAAAGCCTACCATGATAATACACGTAGCGAAGGAAGATATTGGACAGTATTTCCGATGATGACTGAATATGCTCAAGGCCAGATCGTGGAAGCCATAGATCACACCAAGGTTGCATACTTGAGTCAACTAGCCCTCGTACCCAGTGAGGATTTACATGCTCCATTTCCGCTTGATATCGGAGGTTACTGTGCAGCGCGGCTAAACTCTGTCTCAGCGTGATGAACGCACATGTGTGCTTGTCGGTTGAATCAGCCAGGGGGTGTAGCCACCATCCTTCGATATTGTGTGTTAAATCGGTCTCTGGGAAAGTGTGTATCCGACCACACGCTGCAGAGTTTGCTCGTTCCCATAAGAGAATCCTGAGCCATGTTCTTTCGCGATTTCGTGATAATCGCTGAAAATAGATTGACTGTTCTGCAGGATACTCAGGATCACTTGATGCGATTTCTCGTGAGTTTTGTTTCGCTGTGGGTATGTCGTCTGGTCCAATATGGGAAACATTGAACAGGCTCTGAGAGTTCGCGTGGTCGGCGCAGGACTCCTGGTCCAGCCCTAATTCGGCTGCTAAACCAAAGGCATACATTGTGTAAAGCCAAGATCTTTCCTGAGCCGATGTTTCTGCAGGAGTAGCCGATAGTAAAGATATGTAATATCCTTGGACAATCTCCACTGATTTGTAGCCAGAGGTATGAACATGCTTGGAGAGTTTCTCCCCATGAAACCGCAGTCGCTTAGCGATTGACGCCGACTCGTGATCAAATTGGGCTGTTAGAGCCAGTATCCAGGTAAACAACAGTGCCGATTGAGCACGAACGAATTCGGGTGTGTGTAGCATTGGGTCGAGAATGCCATTGACTGGATGCAGGCGAGCAAAATAACTTTCGTAGATTAGCAAGACGAAACGAGGCATCATTCAAAATGATATACCATACATTGGAAATAAGTGGTGGGCCTCTTCCATTGTAACTAATCCTAGGTCGATCGGGTCAATATCCGGGCCAATGTCGCGGAGAGGCGCCCGGGGAGCAGTGCTGAAATAATTTGAGTACCTGGATTCAACCACAGGGGATGGGGCAAGGATAGCATCTAGTCCTTGATCCAGGGTCTTTCTATCCAATTTTAGTCCAAGTGATACATAACCTGGCCGGTGAAGCAATTGACGGCCCAGACTTGTGCTATGCACCTGGCTTGTCTGAGGCTCTGTCGCAGAGGATCCACTGTTTAACCCTGGCAAGTTATTGTGAGACATTGGAAAAAGTTCCAATACCTGCGCAGCATCCGATGCATCGGCTAACAGGGCCAATGGATTACTGGTTGGTTCCTGGTTTGCCTGGTTGGTAGTTCCATTGCGGAACGAATGAGATATAAGGTCTATCTGGGACTCGTCATCCTGTACGGTCGGGTAACTTGGACCAAGACAGGAGGCGTGTAGAATCTCATGGTTCGTTGCTGGAGATGATTGTCCAGGGTCGGCTGTCTCAGATGGGTGGCTTGGGACCAAAGGCTCCAATATGCGCATTTCTCCAGAAATGAGATGAGAATTCCCGTCGGCATTCTCAGTTCCTGAGGGTTTGCTTTTTCTGAGCTCAGCCTGCATTTTTCGATATGCCTTTTCGAACCCCTGGTAACGACCAACTGCCCCTCGCTTTCTTCCAAGAGGTCGTGCCTTTGGAATGTTGCAAGCCCGGTTGGTGCGTCTGCACCGTTCACATGGCTCTGTTGAGGCATTCTCCTGGTGATTCTGCTGGGGTCTTGGTCGGATACATCTCATCTACAAACAATGTATAAGCGAGGAAGATAGAACCGATTCACGAAGCTTGCCTTTAATTTGCGACATGTCTCGCATGCGGCCGGGAGACGAGTTCCGGGGATCTCATCTCCTGCATTTGAAGACATGTGGCAGGGTTGCAGTTACTTAGGAATTGAATCGAGTCAAACAGTCAAGGGAAAGTGTGGAACTGCCCAGAGACAGTGAAGGAGATGTAGCAAATTGCGGAAGTTCGCATGGCCGGGGAAATTCTCGGCTATGGAGTCATCCGCTCTCGATCGAGTCTTTGACACTGTCCTGCCTCCAAAGAAATTTTATACGACGCCGACGTTCATATATCTATACAGAGATCTTCAATTTAAATAAGGCTTGAATGCCATATAATTTCTCAATTAGGGGATTGGACAACAAAATGGAGAACTACAACAGGTTCCGTCTGTTTTTCCATTAATCTTGCTATTGTCATTGCATTCGGGAGTATATCCCTTGTGTCGTTGTGTTTCCGGTCGTTATGACCTCATCCTCCTTACCTTTTACGAGTGTTGGTGGAAAAAGTCAAGAACGGTTTTGTAGCCGCGCTCATACTCCTTGCGCACCGCAGGGTTCTCCAGGTCCGACCGAGCAGCCATCCAGCCATGAATCTGAGTCGAGAAGGTCTCCACGTGCTTTGGCACCTTCAGGTTGGCGTCGAAGTCCTTGACGTCCTGCGCCGGTTCATCGCCGGAGGCCAGCATCGCCATAGGAATGTTCACGGCCTTCGCATCATTGGCATCGACCATTGCAGGGTGGCATTGCACAGCAGCCTTGAAAAGCTTGTTATCCGCGCCAGCGGATAGAGACGCAATTTTGCCACCCCAGCAGAAGCCAAGGATTGACCAGGATTGGAACTTGCCGCCCGGTGCGAGTTTGTTTCCTTCGGCGACGACATTCGGGATCTTGGAAAGTGTTTTGGGGGGCGCGGCTTTAGTTGAGAAGAAGTTTCCCAGCTTCTCCTTGTGCTCATCCGTGGTGGGCGGGTACCACGAAATATCAGCTGGGCTGCCCTCGAAAAAGTCGGGCATGAACACTCGATAGTTCTGGTCGTTCGAGGTGGCTAGAATGTCGGCACCTTGGATGGTCTGGTCAAAAAAGCCGAAAATGTCTATACAGCCATGTAAGTAAGATATGGATCTTCGCTATGGGTTAGGAGCAACTAACCGTACACAACCAAGATAGCCTTGGAGGCCGATTCTGGACCAGTAACGTCTGCGCTCTGTTAGGGATTCGCATCTTCCTTTGGTAGAGTCAAGACTTACAGGTCTTCAGGCCATTGATTGTCTTGTACTCGCCCTTGGCCTGGTAGCCCTTAGAGACAACAGGGGGGATGCTATTCTCGTTATTAATAGAGCTCAAAATGATCGCATTCAATTACCATAGGCTTGGGATTCACTCACGAGCAACAGGCCTTGCTGATTCCAGACATGGTGAGCAATGAAGATCAGTATATAGGAGGTGCGGTTGATTTTCAAGTGGCTGCAAGTAGATAAATTCCGGGCGAACAAACTAGTTGGAGCAATTGAACGAAGTCAAAGAAAGTAAAGCGTCGAGGCAAAGGATACCCCGCCGGTCGACGTCATCGGACAGCATTCGGCAATTCGGGAAGTGAAACTTGGCACAATTCGAGAGGTTGAGGAGATCTTCATCTTCATGTGTGCGAGTTGGATTTGAGATTACTTAGATCTTGGGGTTATAATTCTTGGTGGTGGTCGTGGTGGTTGTTGACGGTGGACAGTTGATCTATAGGAGAGATATATCTCGACTTCACTCCTCACGCCGTTTCAACGGAGAAACAACGGGGTAATTTGCAACCGAGCACCAAGAAAGATGTCGCTTCACCTTCGTTTTGTCTGTTACACGCTCTATCGGCTTGTTTCAATCCCAGTGCTGGTACGAGTCTGCACAAATAGCGACCCATAGGGGCGGCCCAGGAAAGACAAGTATCACAAGCATTAATTTCTAAGGTCCTCATCGTACCTTTCTGTTTACGCAAATGAGGGTTGCACGGCAGACATGGTCGCACCCAGCAACTGGAGAGAAATCCATGATAATACCCGACAATGAAAGAGAGCAAGTCCCGGGAGCGTAGCATCCTGCTCAACGGAATCCACAGAGGAAAGACAGGACCCCAACATCTTGGACCAACGATGTGAGGAAATATGAAAAGGCGCATAAGGGGATATCAGCATTCTAGTGCCCTGCCGCAAGGGATGGCTTTCTCAGAACCGAAAGAGGCTCGTCTCGTGGGGCTGCCAACTGGACATGTTCTCGACGAACAAGTGCCGAATCAGAGATTCAAATCCCTAGCGAGGGCAACTGAGACACCGATCACGCACAGATCAAAGGAAAACATCTGTGCTCCATTGCTTTTGCCCCAAGTCAGACCCATCGACTAGTACTAGATAGTCAATAAAAGCTCTGGTGTACGCACAGAGAGACAAATGTGGGCTTTTGAAATCCACAGAGGCCGAGCATACCCATCAGCCCTGCAGGAAGCTCATGGTCGCAGATCTCCCGTGTGCGACAGTTCAATCCCCCCAACCTTTGAAAGCGCCATCCCCGGGGACGATCGTGAACGCCAACCGTGAGCCTCTCCGAAGCCACACCGGCAGGAACCGACGCAGGAGACCAGGCCTCCGCCCAGTGGATCCTTGCGCGCTGTCACATCTGGGCTGGTAAATGCCGCCTTGCATAAGAATGGGAGCTCTGAGCGAATCGGCTGCGCACCACGATAGGATGGGTTCATCGATGGAAGAAGGCCTGTACACTGTCGATCGGGGAATCAGCGATGGAGCATGGGCATTCATGATCGACTGATCGTCCGCACAAATCCAGTTTGGGGCTACCAACGCGTCGAGTGATATGGACCTTAATTTTGCAGATCCTCGAACTCTACAGTACAGTAGAGGGGGATGTCAGCATCACAGAATGTACCCAGGGTAGTCCAGATTGGACGTCAGGTGTTCAATACGGTAGAATCAACCGTTCAAGGGCCTCCAGGGCCGAGGTATGCAGTTTTGAAGAATGCCACTTTGGCTGCCTTTTTTTTCCCTTTTTTTCCCTTTTTTTTCCTTTTTTTCCTTTTTTTCTCTCTCTCTCTCTCTCTCTCTTGTCTCAAGATCGCAGACCCCCTTTCTTATGACTGTACTGTACAGTACGTTTATTGTTATTGGGATTGTGATTATTATAATTATTTTTTGAACCCACCCCCTCGCTCAAAGACGACAGATTTCAAGCCGGACTGCGACCAAATACGGGGGAATAATGCGGACCGGATCGTAATATTTAATTCCAAGCACGGGCGAGTGGACATGTCCCAAGCTCCTCACCATCTACATGTACCGAGTACGCTGCATGGTCTATCGCGTAGCGTATCGATCCCGTCGGGACATATTTCGAAACTATGTTATTCTTAGACGCGATCAGCTCTATCACTTTTGGACAGTAGAGTGTACCACGATCGACAGGGCACATTTTGCCCCCTATTTCACCATCTGTCACGACCGTGCAGGAGACAGACACATTTCTCCACCATGATTGGTGGATAAGGCCCAACGGGGAGGCAAGGACGGAGCAGTAGCTGAATCTGTCTCGCGTGGGTGGAGTGCTCCAGACCCACGAACATTCCGAGATCGCGTCGAGTGAGGGAAAACCCGAGAGAATGGGTGTCGGGGAGGCGATTGGCTTTCAAGTGGCGATATCGCGTTTCTTCTCATTTCCCTCGAAAGGGATCTCTAGTAGGAAGTATGAGTTACGGAGTACACGGAGGAGGAGGGGGGGGTCCAAGCCAGTCAGTAGCCAATTCACGCCAATCCCAGCCAGTCCCAGTCAGTCCCAGTCAATTTAAGCCAGTTTAAGCCAGAGTTAATGAGGAACCATGGCCGAAGACACCAATGACAGGCCTCGGCTATTGGGGGCCAAAAAGGCCAAAGAGGAAAAAGGGTCAAAAAAAGGGAAAGAAAAAAGAAACGAGCAGATGACCGGAGTATAGCGAATGGCGAACGAGACAGCTCGCTTGCCTCTGCCTGCTCCATGGCTCTCGTATTCTGGCCATTCCGGTCTTGTCCGTGCGTTGAGGTCTGTTGGGCCCTAATTGGATAGGAATCTCACCGCGATAGTTAGTATTTTTGCTTCTGTTTTTTTCTGTTTTTTTTTCGGTGTTTTCTTTTGTTTTTTTGGGGGTTTCTCTCTGGTGGTTTCGATCGGGTTTTCCTTGTAGGAGTTGGGGTTTCTGTCAGGCCTTTCAGTCGACAGTCTCCAGTGCCTCCAGTGCCTCCAGTAGCGTGAGGTAAGGAGGGGGACTCGTTGCATCGACTCCAAAGGGTTCGAAGGGAATCGTGATTTCGCTTCGTTTAATTATTTAGTTCAGAGATATTCTGGTTAATATAGAACAACTTAGAACCGAAAATAAAAAGAGCCTGTCAACCACGTTGCTGACAAGTTAATCTATCGGTTTTTTCCCTTTCTCTTCCCCATAGTGGCCAGACTCCCGTCGACTCCCAGAGATTTCTCTTCCCATTTGGACTATAATAACTGGTGTTTCCCCCGCGCTTGTTATCTCACGCCTCTTCCAACGCCACGGCTTGTTTTTTGCCCCCCCACATCTTCTATTATGTCCTACTCGCGCCATCGACCGTGATAACCTCACTTTTAGGATCTTCTTGCTGTCTCCCGTTTTCCCCCATCTACCCTAACCCTAACTTGATTATATCCGATTCTATTCTATCTATTCTGTCTATTCCACCCTATATATCACCACCCGTCTACTCCCCGCTTCCCTCTGTCGAGTCTTCGAGACTCTCCCCTCCGATCGCGGATATCCAGCGATCGATCGCCCCTCCTGGATTCTACCAGCCCTTCTGGGGCCTTAGATCGAGATTGGGCCCTGAACGGAACCTCCTTTAACGGACTTCCTAATCTACAGCTCAACGAAACGTCCGAGTTCTACGGAGTTCGGGATTCATCCAACCTGGCGACCCTTGCGGTTCCAGCGATGGGGACGGCGCTGGATGCGCTGTCGGCCCCGCCGTTGAATGTCCGTCGCCCTGCGGCCCCGACACTGCCCAGCTTCGAGCTGCCGCCGCCGCCCTTCACCTTGGCCGCCGCGCCCAAGTACGCGCAACCCAGTCATCCGCCAGTCTCGCATCCGGCAAATGTGAGCGTGGGAAATCTTCTAACACCGCCCGCCACCAATCAACCGGAACACGCCACCCCGCAGCCTTTGGCACCTTCAACGGGCGCCTCAGCGGACCTGCCACCGGCATATTGGTCAGGGGCCAACCCGTACGGTCAAACCTGGGGATCCGGGGTGAATGCAGTCTATCCACCTCGAAGCTCGTTTTCGCCTTCATCGGGCATGCACATTCGCTCATCAATAACATCACCCCCGACGACGGATGGCTTATCCCATCCATATGAGGCTCCTTCAGTATCCTATCAAGCGCTCCCGGCACCTTCGACTCTGGCTCCCTCCAGCCAACAACATATGGCTATGTATTCGGGGGGTCACGCCACCTCTCCGGCGCCGCTCTCATCCAACGATCCATATGCCCCCAAACACCAGCATATGTATGCCGCTTCTCCGCCGATGGCGAGTCCACACCAAACCGGATTTTCGCCCATGTATGGTCCAGGAGGACTCGGGATTCACCCACCAGGCCGCATTCCTGCTCACAGCCCAACTGGGGGGCAACCCCCTCTAGCATATCCCCGTCAGCCGTGGCCATCATACTCGCTTCCTGCGATGAATGGGCCGGTGATGACCAATGTCCACAGCCCGGGAGGTCCCATGTCCATGATGGGCATGCAGCCTGGTCTTTTACCGGGATTCAACAGTGGACACGTCGCAAGCTCCCAGCACATGTACGGGGGCCATCCCCCTCCCCACGGCATGTCTGCTCCGGCCGCCGACCGACCATTCAAGTGCGACCAGTGCCCGCAAAGCTTCAATCGAAACCATGATTTGAAGCGCCACAAGCGGATCCATCTCGCTGTGAAGCCTTTCCCTTGCTCACACTGTGACAAGAGCTTTTCGCGGAAAGACGCTCTCAAGGTGTGTTTTTTTTTTATCGCTGCACAATGTCTCAATACTAATCTGACTTAACAGCGACATATTCTGGTTAAAGGCTGTGGAAAGGATGGCGACTCAGATGCGAATAGCACTCAAGCCGGAGGCGACATCAAAGGGGAAGGACGGAGTGAGGACGGCAGTCCTATTCTCAATGGGCGGGTTTAGCTGAGTTCTCACACTTGCGCTATGAAACCTCGGCCCCCTTCCTTTCCAAAATCTATATTCACGTTGCTCTATTGAAGTAACCGATACTTGTATGTATCAAGGCGTTGGCAGCCGGTATCACTACCAAGCCTTCTTTTTGTCGTGTCTTTCTCTGCGTTGGCGAAGGGTGTGTGACTTGGGCATCATGGGACGGTCTGATTTCTGATTTTCTTTTCTTTTCTTTTTACCAATATCCGGTTTTCTGTTTGATTACCATGTGTGCTTTCCAGACTCATGTGTGACGTGTGCATCTACCCTATTTTTCTGTTATTTTAAGCGATTCAGCGATTGGACTGTTAATGGGTTGGGCAACGTCGGTATATAACAACCTGCATCAATGATGACATGGAAGAAAAATTTTTGAAAAAAATACAAAAACAATTCCTAGAACAACCTTCCCGAACAAGCATTGCCAGTCGATCCCCGATCACTTGGTAGGACATTCATCTGTCCTATTGGCCCGAAGAGCTCCAGATCTTTGGAGGAGCTTGATGTAGGGCTGTCCGGGGCTGACCCGCAATTGTATTGTTCAGCCACTCAGCCACGTGGCGGTCTCGATCTTATTATCATCTTATTACAACGGGCGGCTGTGGCTTTATTCAGATCTAAAAGGAGGATCAGGAGGATTGGTAGTCAAATAGAGGCGACTGGATTCCGGAAAGGGGAGACTTGCTTCAACCGATGGTGAGCCATTGTCTTTGCAAGCCGAAGCCAAGATCCCGAGCCCTTTCATATATGTGTATGATCGACCTGTACCGGAGTTTGAAGCAGTTATACTTCTATTGAGAGTTGCATCTCCTCGGTTTGGGTTTCGTTGTGATAGTTCGCCGTTTAATATGTATCAACCGTAGATAAATGCAGGAGGTAATGGAAATATATCCATGCTTTCGGCTGACTGTTGGTTCAAGTAAGGATTGACGAGGAAAAAGATCTCTGAATCGCTTCTTGACAATGAGTCATTTTTTGTTCGGATGCACCATAATCTGATCTAATAAATGGCTCTGTATAATACTGGTCGTAATTGAGGTTGTGTCAGAAACCGACTTAGGTGACTCGCTCGTCCTTGGTTTCTGGATCTCGTCCGTTGCGATATTCTCATTGTTTTCTGTAAGTGAATGAGCCGTTGGTGAACCAAACGAAAAGCCACCTATGCATGGGGTTGCGGGGCTTAGAAGGCTGGCGATATCAATCTGTGACTCCAACCATTCAACATGTGCCTAACAGGCGGTCCTGGGGCTACAGCAACACATTTTCCTCCACAGCTAGATGATGCTCCATAGATATTTCTGCTTAGAATGAGGTCTCACGACAGAGGGACGGCTGAATGTTCATGTTTCGATAAGAGCAACAGTGACCGAGGATCGTGAAGCGATATATAGAAACTTTGATCAGGGAGATGATGATGTTGTTGTTGGATAGATGCAGAAAGTTCACTCTGATTGGTGCCCATGGGGAAATAAACAAATTGGATGGATTAGATCCTCCTCTCGTCGTGGAGTAGCAGTCTTGGAACAGTTTGTCTTGATATGGTAGGTTGATGCCGGCGGGTGACATATCCATAGGTCAAAGGAAGGTTATCACAGAGTTAGTGATTAGAAAGTGGGCTCACAGATTGTATGAAGCCCAGGGAACCTTTTAGTAAGCCCAGAAATTCAAAGTCTTAGAGTAAAATAATTGATTCAAAGAAAAGTCGAGTGCTATGAAAGGAATGATCGGGGTATCTCGCCTCACGCAACGGGCAACAGAAAGATCGGTGATAAAACAGAAGCAACTCTCCTAGCTTTAGCGACTGTTCATTGGATAGACCGTTTAGCTTTCCACTCATCGACCAAGCCACGATAATCATCCGTGCCGTAGGGCTGGAAGCACCTTGCTAGAAAGCCTTGCTTGCGAGCGGGAGATAGACCCAAGTCGCGCAGCATCAGATCAATGTACGGGATTGCATCGAACACGAAGTCGGGATTCCTTCGTCCGAAGCCCCCTGGGTAACGATATTTGCCAAATTCAGAGTGCAACGCAGTCTCCCAAGCAAGATCAAGCTCTGTGGTGTCTTCTATTTTGATGTCCAACGCAGCAGCAATAGCAGGAGGGCAGCGTTCAGTTGCAGTCGGAGTCAAATCACCACCAAAGTATGCTGAAATCCATAATGCCTGCGCTTGCGCTATCAATGTTGTATTAATGGTCATAGTGATTCCCATGAATGCCAAAGATCGCTCTTTTGCCAGAGATAGTGGCACCATAAACTTCGCTAGGCGGAAGGGATGCGGTACAGCGGCTTCAGATTGCTCATCTAAGGGGCGGTAGAGAGGATTTGGGGCTGGTTGATCGCGAAGACGGGGGAATCGACATAAGATCTCTTCATCTGCTGCCTTTACCATCTTTTCATTTAGCGGATCTGTGCTCCAGGGGAAGCCCAACTTGCGGTCGATGCCTTCCGGTAGGAATTTGAGATTGGGAGTAGCTCGCCAACCTGTCGAGCAGATTAACGCTGAGGTTGGCAATGCTTCACCCGATGAAAGATGAACAGTGTGATCCGAAAGATGTTCTAGATCGGCAATATGTACCTTAATTTTGCCGTCTTTAACCAGTTGAAAGAAGTCGGTCGGATAGTTGAGAATACTGAGCGACGATGCAATCCAGAACGGGCTCACCCAAGGTTTCAGTTTCTTCGTTTCGGGGTGTTTGTCATATTCATTGAGCTGCACAACATCGTCTGCTAAGATAGCCCAGAAAGCGTCCACGATCTTACGACCGAGCCAGGTTCTGTGCAAGAAGCTGCGGATGCCTATGTATCCATCTGCTTCTCCCCAGATACATGGGCTAAACCAGGTCAATAGCCGAGTGGTGACGAGCTTCTCCAACCATTTCTTTAATGGAGTCACGTAAGGCGGTGCCATCCAGTTAGGCCCATGACCGGATTCTCGGATGACCCAGTCAACTTTCATGCCTGTTGTTGCGCAGGCATATGCCGCATCCCAAGCTGACTTCGTTCCACCAAAGATAGTCACACGCTTGTCACGTTGGAGGATGGCATCTTGGTACTGTAGTAGATCGCGACAGTGGAAGAGGGGTGCATCGAAGGTATCTTGACCTTTGAATGTTGGAAGATATGCCTGGGAGGTGATACCCGTGGCTACAATCATCCTTTTGGTGTTGACTGTTGCTGTATTCTTTCCGTGGGATATTATCAGCTGCCATGTTCCATCCAAATTGTGTTGTGCGCTCTCAACGTGGTGGTCCAGTCGAATACAGTTGGCAAAGTCGAAGTGCTGTGCGTATGCCTCCAAATACTTTTGAATGACATTGCCTGGAATATGCTGACCAGGTGCGATCCCCAAGGTCGAACTATCCATGGGAAAGTCGCTAAACTCATATGTGCCCAACATGTTGTTCGATTTCAGACCTTTGTAGAGACGATGCTTGGCCCATACTCCACCGATTGAACTAGCAGCCTCCAACAAAACCACATCGTGATCCGGGTTGATTTCACGATATGTTTTGACAGCAGATAGACCGCTCCAACCTATTAATGACAGGTCAGACTTCGGAAATGCTTACTCTTTTCGAGTCCAAAGCCGACTTACCTGCGCCTATGACCACGAGGTCCACATAATCCATTTTGGATAGCTTCGTTCAGTCGCAGGGTGTGGTAGGTAACTGGCTGAAACTCAGGACTGATGCAGGAAGCTATGTACAAGTGGACAAATGTGCGCGACAGAACTCCAGGGTCTCAGGATTGAGCGTAAACGAACAAGTGTTAGCGTGGAACTTTGAGCTTCACTGAATTTTCCTTTTTGATTTCTTGATTTAGCCGTTCTTCTGCAATGGAATGGGAACTAGTGGCACTAGTAATTAAAATTGATCGGGGGTCACTAACGGTAGGCAAGTAAATGTACAGAATTGCAAATACCAGGGGCCCTTGCCTCTGCTAGGCACTTGGCATGCAGCTAGTCCGGACCGGCGAGTTGTCCCTCATGAAAGAATTCGGATCCTCTACACCATTTTAGCTTTGCTCCGTCGTTTGACACCTTGGGTCGTGTTGTCAAAGCGCACTATGTGATCTGCCGTATTTCGCTTTCCTATCGGAACGTTTCTAGGGGGTCAAACGGCGCGTGGGAGGCGCAATATAACGTGTTGGGATTTTCTTCCCCCCCCCTCACTTACATTAGTGGCTTTGAAGGCCAACAGCGCTTGGAGTGACACTAACTTGTCACCAAAAAAAAAAAAAAAACAGAAAAAGGAAGTTGGGACAAGCAACAATACGCAGCTCCCCATCTCCGGTTGGAATCTCAATTTCGCTATCGATTACCTACACATTAAACCTATCCAGTCAATTGCAAGGTAAAGACTTAATAGTTTTAGTCCAGATGAACTCATGGTGCGGGCGAAGCAGGGCGGGATGTCTTCCCCGTGGACTCCATATGATTGACCCGCTTCGGTTCCACCTAAATAAACGGGAATTTTACCGTTAGGAACAGATTCTTACCTCGGGTTGAACCTGAAACATGCCCATCTTCCTTGCTCAAGGCTCGAAGACCGGGATTTGAATTAAGATATGTAAAATAGGGTTGTTTCTAAGCTCCTATCGGGACGAACCAGAACCCCCCGACTTATCCGGTACTTTTGAAGATTTTCTTCTCCTGAACACATGTTGCAATTCTGCAATGGAAAGCAGGCTCAATGTATGTCAGGCCATTACAAGATTGGAGCCGGTGGCCATTCGCGATCGATTATCGATCCAGCAGTCGGAGCAATCTCCGGGGCCGATCAACATCCAAACCAGGTGAAACGTGAGGTCGGTGGAGAAGGTGATCATGACACAGCTCGTTCTTAGGTCGTTAAAATGATGCTTGGCTATCTGTAGTATGCTGCACTACATTCGACTGTGCTACGGTGCACACTTTCTCAAGACTAGTTCTATTGCACGTTACACCGAAGATCATAACCAGCCAGGTTCTAGGGCACCACTGTCCCTTCGCCTCGTGTATGCAATGGGAAAATTCGATTGTCAGATCAGGGAAGTGTGGAATCTTTCAATGTTGATCGCTGTTATTGACCTGTCAATTACAAGCCATACAAGAATGGTCTCGACCTCAAAGCTTCTCCCCGGACCGTTGATAGATGCATACTGTAGTCAGCCCAGCCCACCCCTAAAGATAGTCCGCAGCCACCCGGTCGGGCATAGTGGATGCTACTGTCGGAGCTGTCACTCTCGCATGAGGACTTTGGTCCTGTCATGGATCTTCTTCAGTGAATCCATACTCGATGGGACTTGTTGCGTATTTTAACAAAAGCCGCCAGAGACCCGCCAACGGGGAGTTGGGAATTCTCAACTTTCAGTCTCTTCCCGTCCATTTGATTAGCTCGCTGCCGTTTGTAAATTGACTAGGGCGTGCTTGCTTCTTTGTCCAGTCTGGGTCCAACGTCAACGAATGAGATCAAGGGAGAACATTGACATACTGCCTTTTGCCGCTGTCTTTTCTTCTCGGGGACCTCTGACCTTCTTTCTCCTTGATCTCAATGTTCACCTGAAGTTGAAGCATTCTTTCGACGTCAATGGTATAGAGAAATTCTATTCAGGGTCACAAATATGGGTGACTTCAATACTGAAGCATTTACCTTACTGGGGGTAGCTATTGTCATTATCGGTCTGCGAACCACCGCAAGATGGATTATGGTTGGCCCCAAAAACTTTCAGGTGGATGACTATCTAATGCTACTTGCGTGTGTGAGTTACGATCGATTGCAATATCACCTATTTCCTTGCTAATCAGAACGTGTATAGGTGGTGTATGGACTCGAAACTGGCGCCGCATACATAGTTGGCGCGTGGTATATGGGATTGGCCAACAATTCAATGACCCGTGAACAGCGAGAAACTTTATCAACAAGCTCCGAAGAGTATCGTATCCGTGTGGGTGGCTCAAAGGTTCAGGTTGCTGGTTGGTCGTTGTATACCCTTTTGCTTTGGCTGCTCAAGACATGCATGGCCATTTTCTATGCTCGATTGACGTGAGCTCGCTTTAGCCCCATCCACTTTGTCTGTGCTGACTCTCTATCCTCTATCTAGTGCAGGCCTAATAAATATGCGCATCCGAATCCACATTGCATATGGTTTGATTGCTGGGACATATATTGTGACAGTCTGTTCGATCCTCTTTGGATGCCGTCCATTGCATAAGAATTGGCAAATCAATCCTGATCCTGGGAGTACGTTGTTCTGTTCTACACAATACTGTTTATATTTCGGGGAGGGGATCACAAGCTGATATCCGGTTAGATTATTGTCAACCGGCCGTGTCCAAGATTGATATCTACGTGACTGTGGTACTCAATGTCGCGACCGACATCTATCTAATTAGCATACCTGCACCGGTAAGTCTTTTTACGGGTATGTTAAAAGTGATACTAATCAATGTGTATGAAGATGCTTTTCAAAGCTAGGTTGAGATGGCGGGAGAAGCTAGAACTTTTGATTCTTTTCAGTGGCGGACTCTTTGTCATGATGGCTGGTATTCTTCGCTGTGTCTTAATATTAACAGTAAGTTCGATCTTTTTGATGTGGAACGCAAGGCCTGATGTCTATTCAGGCTGGTACCAATGGTGCTCAACAAGCCGGCAGCTGGGCCTGTCGTGAGACCTTTGTCGCTGTCATCATTGGCAATGTCCCTATGATCTACCCTCTGTTCCGGCGAGTAGCCCGACGAGCTGGATTTTACATCACCTCAAGGAATGGATCACAGAGTTACCCTGCCTATCCTCTCTCGGATGGTGACACTGGAGGCGGCGCTTATACTAAGCGTAAGAAGTTCCGTCATCCTCTATCTATTCCGGCGGAAACCCAGTGTAACACGATAAGTGACGAGCAAATGATCCTGCCCACCTCGCGACAGCAACCGCCTACTTGTACCGCTGGTGAGGGTGATTGGGAGACTCACAGTCAGAGTAGCCAAGGTGGAGGCATCACGGTGGTTCATGAAACGATTGTTCATAGCAGAGAAAAGTCGCCTGGGCTATAATAAAAAACTTGAAAAGGAGGATTTCTATGTTTACCAGTTCTTTTACCTCGGTAGATTTGCAAATATTGGCACATATGTTACCGTTATTTGAATGCAATGTCATTTGTATATTTCTACACTTTATCTGGCCCTAGTCTTGCTCTCTTGGACGCTATTTTCAGTATCCGAAATGCACATAGTCTCGCGATATAAGCATAAAGCAAATGCCATATCAATATTTCAATCTAGAAACCTGAATCTCTCATTTTCTGTGTAGACGTCGGGGATCATTTGATCATTAAATAGATATGTAGATCAATCCGCTGTGAGAATTTAAAGTGCTATCTCTGTGGGGGCTGAAAACATAGTATGATAGATCCTGCTCGTAACCTTGGAATCAAATGGAAGTTGATTTTCGAGCTAATTTAGGGCAGAATTGTCAAGTCTTGCAGCAATAAGCGACATTTTAAACCCACCGGAGTAATCCTGCAAGGAGGTTTGCTGCCATTTTCACCCCTCCACCGGAGAAAGCCACAGCTTGCTCCCAAGGTCTTTTTGATCTGGGGTAATGATCGACCCTTTGGCAGACAATGCCCCTGTTGGCGCTGTCTTGCAGTAACTCACGGAACTCCGCAGCCACCCCGCAACTTGAAGCAGTGGAGATATGCGATTGCATGATGAAGAACGTGAATTTTACGGAATTTGAGAACTCCGGGAGTCGCTGGGCATGGAGATAAAAGGGTGCCTAGTCTCGCAGCCCCCAACTGCATTCACGAGCTTGCCTCTACTTGAGCTATGTCTTTCACTTTGCTTGCAGCTCTTCTCGCAGTCGGACTGGTGTCGGCCGACAACATCACTGCTACGGTAGACCTAGCTGTTTCCAAGGGCCCGCCTGTACATAGAGCATCAGGGTTCATCTATGGTATCCCTGATACCCCGAACCAGATTCCCGACCATTGGTATACTGGGGTCGGATTCAACTACGGGCGCGCAGGAGGAGCACAGCTCGATGCGCCGGCCCGCGGCTGGATCTGGGGTCTTGATGATTATCAGGGCCGGCTTGAGTCTACCTTGTCCAATTATCAGACCTGTCGCAAGTATGGCGCGCCCTTTATTATCCTGCCACACGATGTCTGGGGAACCGACCATACGAACGCCTCAACTGTTTGGCCCGGCGATAATGGAGATTGGACAGACTGGGACAAGTTTGTCACGACACTCATGAACGATCTTGAAGCAAATAACGCTCTCGAAGGTCTTGTTTGGGACATCTGGAATGAGCCCGACATCAGTATCTTCTGGGCCCGCGGACAGCAGCAGTGGATTGATCTTTATATTCGCACCCACAAGCTTCTTCGGTGAGTCTGCTCTTTTCCAGGCTTGGACTTTGATTGCTGACCTGCGGTCATGGAAAGGGCAAACTCCAAGTATGATGCCGTTGAGATAACCGGTCCTTCTTTGGCCTTCCGGCCAGTATCTGGCAACACTTGGTGGGCCGACTGGCTGGATCAAATTGCGGGCAATGACACAATCCCAGAACAATACTCTTATCATCTGGAAGGCGAATCCGGTGACTGGGACAATGACCTTCAAAACACCAATGCGACACTCCAGGCTCTTCTCAAAACGTACAACCTACCAAGCCGCCAAGTCAACATCAACGAATACGCGAATTACGGAGAGCAAGTACCTGCAGGAGCCGCCTGGTGGATTTCACGATTAGAACGGTACGATGCATGGGGACTTCGTGGCAACTGGCTGAGCGGCTGGACATTGCACGACCTCATGGCCAATCTTCTGACCAAGGTCTCAAATCCTTCGGACTACAGCGCTACCGACTATGCTGCAGCCCCGGAGTACCAAGTATACAAGTACTACAACCTTAACATGACAGGGCACCGAGTGAAGACTAGTGGTACCGGTGATCGTCTATTCGACGTGTATGCGACCGTAGACTCGGACAAAGTACGCATTCTTTCGGGGACTCGGATCACAGCCGGCAATTGGCAGATTACCGTTGACAAGATGAGCGCTGTCGGTCTACCTAAAGCGGGCTCGGTGAATATCCAGACTTGGGGCTTTGCAGGCACATCGATCTACGAGGAAGTGGATGCCCCTAGTGATCGAGGGGTGGTTACTCACACCTACACAGGGGATACCTTGACGTTCCCTATTTACCAGACTGATGCTAGCACTGCATGGGCATTTGAATTCAGTCGGTAGTAGATTGGTAGATCCAGATTGGTAGATCCAGATTGGTGTACATAGCAAATTGCCCTCTTTTTTATACTTCACGCGAGTGCCAAGACCCAAAATTCCGAAGATTCCGACTTCCCCTGGTTTCTCCCCTCATATTCAGCCACCATTTCGCAACGATTTCCGCCATGAACAATGTGCGGACCAGATGCAAGTCTTTGGACGCAGGGGAGGGCGGTGACAGTACCGTATCTACCTCGCGAAATGCGAAGCGTGATCACGAGGGCGTATCAATCGAGCCCAAACCCAAGCGAACCCAACGAGGAAAATATGCCTTGAGAGCATGGTGCGCATCCTGTCTGACCCGCAATGGTATTGTGTACTGACATAGCTATGTATCGAAATAGTGGGCAGTGTAAACGGCGAAAAATCAAGGTAGGATGTACCACATCATACATCCCCTGCACCAGTCAAACAAGGGTAAACTGAACAAAACCTGTAATAGTGCGATGGCAATACTCCATGCAAATATTGTGTCAGAAGAGACTGTGAATGTCAGCGCGAAGGGACCGATATGAGAGGTAAATGGCGGCAGCCTGACATAACTTCTCTACACAGGAGGTTTGACACGACCAATCTAGTCTTTTCGGATCCAAGCAAAACAACTGCTGATTCTGAATCTAGGGCAAAGAACCCAAACTCTCGAATGGATCAGGTTGATGGACAGTTGCGTAATTTGGGATCATCATCCATATTGCAAACTACGAGACACCAAAACCAAGAGCATCTCCCAGATGAGACTGCAACAGGTAGCAAGCGGCCTCTCCAGAATTCTACTACTTCGCCTACAGTGGCAACATTCTCCGGAGAGACCTCTTTAACACATCATTTGACAGTCGTTGAGGGACGACTTGAGCAGATGGGCGTAAGGTACACAGGCGTGCGATCTACGTCCCCCAATCAACCCTTCGCTTCTCGATTAACTCCATCTCCGGGCGAGTCATCCGACTTCAAACCCTTAGATCATACTCAAGGCTACATGTACCAGCTTCTTGATCCCCATGGTGTAGTTCCAGATCGAAAACAATGGGACCAGCTCATGCACACATTTTGCGATGAGGTGCATGTTTTGGTTCCCTTCTTGCATTTACCTTCACTATGGGAAACCTACTCGAAACTGTGGGAAAACTCCGGTGCCTCCAAATTGAGTCCTTATCATCGACATGCTGAGTCGCGCTTCACCATGGCACACATTCTCCTGTGCTTGGCGAATGGGAAATGCGTGAGATCCTCGCACGTGAAAGGTCCCAAGAAAGATTATTCCGCCGGTTGGAGCTTTTACAGAGCCGCCAGAGACATATTTGGTGATCTTCTCGATGCCTTCAGCGAGTGTTCAAATCAAATACTCCTGCTTCAGACTATATTACTAATGGTGAGCACAAAGACGTCCAGATGAAATCCCTGTCTTGACTGACAGTACTTCCTTTCTATGCAGGTTGTCTACCTTTTCCGTATTGACGCACACGGTTCCGCCGAAAAGCTTTTGGCCCTTTCAATATCACATTCACATTATATTGGAATTCAACGATACCAAGTGGTGGAGAAACTGGACATTTTTGAAAGCGAAATGGCTCGACGTTTCTGGTGGTGCGTCTACCTTATGGATAGACGACTAGCTATTGAAACAGGCCGCCCGTTCCTAATCCAGGATGTGAATGTTGACATTGGCCTTCCGCGAACTGTGAGTGATGAGTGGCTCAGCAGCTGTCGAGGAACTTCTCACCTCATACGCGCCGATGATGGAGCCATTGAAAGGTCACATACAACAGTTCCATATCTGATTGCTATGACTAGCTATTCGAAAGTTATTGGCAAAGTATGGGAAGCCTTATATGGTGCATCTACGGCCCACTCCTCACCAAGCTTATTTCTTAACGAATACCTGGAGCTTCTGATCATGCAGTCTCAAAAAGACCTTCAACCAGAATTTTCATACGACCCTCGACAACCAGGATGCTTCAGTTCAAATGGATTGGCCTGGTGGCAAATCAAGCAGCAACTCATCATGCGAACTGTAAGTTCATTGTCTAAGCTATTTTGCAAATTTCCAGTCACAGGGTCCAAACTTATTCATTGAACAGCGATGGGCTTCTCTTTATCTTCTTATAAGGAAGCCAATGCTACAGCAAATTGGCTCGTCGCATTCACTCGAAGCAAGCGAGAATGAAGTCATCTGTATGCGTTTGGTCCGAGGAATCATTGATGATTTCCAAAATGTACCTGAAGACCATAACCCCAAGTACACATTTCCGTTTTTGCACTACCTTGCTAGTGCAACTATCATCGCCCTTGGCCTCATAATGAAACAACCTTCATTCAGACAGAACTACGGGGAAATGACGTTGGAAACTGCGAGGTCCTTGAAAATTCACTGTCATAAAACCTGGGTTTCAGGCAAAATGGCTCGAGCAGTCTGGAAGTTAAACCGAATGGCCGAGGCCACTCTGAACCCAAGTTTTTGCTCACCCGAAGACCAAGATGACAATCACAGAATGCCTTCGTCACATTTATCTTCTCAATCTTATCAAAGCCTAGGCAGTCTTGAACATACTCGGGATTACTCTGCGCCATCAGAGCAGCCGGTATTAAGAACACCGAACGCAGAGATGGAAATACCTGCTTCTCATCGAGGGACGTCGCAACTTGAAATTGGCGGTCAATCATTACCAGGGCTACTGGTGTATCCAAATCTTAGTGAGGGGAGTTCTAAACCCACACAGCCACTAGACCTGGAACTTGATGATGTGACGACCAACAACTTTGATGTTGAGGAGAATCAGAAAGCCCTGCATGCTTCTAGTGGTTTCCAGCGTGCAGTTTCCTCGAACGAGGGTGATACAGCACAAGGATTCCGAAAAGGCGAGACGGATCAATTTCACACGCACAATATGGATCTCGCTTTTCAGGCGAAAGGACCGAACGCAGTGACGGGGCTGTATGCGCAAGAACTCGAACCCTTCGTACCGGATCCAAGTGTCTGGCTACCTGGAGAAATGATAGATGGTGGGATGGAGTGGCTACAGACATTGTTCGCAAATGATCCAGATACACACATTTCGTTTGATTGCACATAGCTTTTGTTACAACGGAGGTGGTCTCATAACTATATACGCAGCGGCACTGATCAAGTACGAAACGGTCTCTACATGGAAATGGAAGCCATCACTTCTTCTCATGTGCGGCTTTTACCCTGCTTCTGTATTGTCGTTTTCTTTCTATTCTCGTTTCTCCCGGAACCTAGATCGTCGTGTACAAAGGAGACTAGGGAAGAACTTGTTGTCTATGGCTGTTTAATGATTAAATTTGACGCTCTTACGTATAATCCTGCTCCGACGTTAATGAGACAGACTCATATTTTTCTGCTTTGCTAGACACGCATGATTCGAAACTAAAGGCTGTCGTGAATGAGCTCATAGCAAGGGAAGTTTAACACCCGTCCACCTCTCTTTTTGCTATCATTGGGCTTCGCAATCTAATATGGTGACCGTATCTGTAGAATATAAAGGGTATAGGAATGAGAGCGAATTCTATCAGTGCCAGCATCGTGCTCGCCCAATCAGGGCCCAGTGTACTGTACATTTTGTCCCCAGCGAGAGGCAAAAGTCCAGCAAGGCCATACCTCACAACAGAGTTTCCTGCTAGAGCCGAGGCTGCATATACAGTGTAACTTCCGGCGATATAGCTGGTTGCATAGATGAAGACAAAGCCATTCCCCATTCCAAAGGGTATTCCGGCGAGGATGGGAGATATCCAGTGCACCGAAGGCCGTGCCGTCCAAGCAAACCAGATCTCTCCAATCGGTATCAAGATACTCCCAATGCAAATCGCAATCACTGTGGCCTCCGGAGTTGGGCGTCCGGTGGCTAGATCGCGAGGGTGCAGATCGATCATTCGTCTGATCATGGGTTCTAGCAGAACAGCGATGACCGTTCCTGTGCCAATACCACAATAGCCTAGACCAGCAAGTCCAGCTGCCCAGCTGCGGTGGTCTTGAAACACAATAGGGTAGGCAACAAAGCATAAGAAAAGAACCGCGTATACTATTCCAACGTACAAATTCCAGAATATACTTTGTTGCAACATCGGATTAGCTCGAAGATCAGTACGCAAAAGGCCTATGTCAAACTCACCAAATAGGTTCAAGCACCACCATTCGTAACGGGCGAATCAAATTAGTCTTCAAGACTTGGAGGGCAGTGTCTTGGTGATCAAAGCAGCACCACCATCGGCGGTCCCTCGTTGCCCGTTGTTTTGCCTTGGTGCGCTTGCGAAGAAGAGCTGGGGCGTATGTTTCTTGCACTAACAACATCAAGCTGAACGAGACACCGCTACCAATCAAGACGATCCAATTGAGCCAGCGCCACCCAAGGTACTGAAAAACGAAGCCACCAATAATGGGGCCTAATGAGTTGCAAGAAGAGGTCAGTGGCCAAAATAGGAGATATGCAGCAGACATCAACATACCAAGTACAGGTCCATTCATAGTCCCGAGACTCCAAAAGCTCAATGCCAACGCGCGATGCTGTTCATTTGTCACATCAGTAACACTTCCCGGAGCACTGGCGATCATAGCTCCACCGAAGAAGCCTCCAAAAAATCGACTGATTAAAATGGTTTCAATGTTTTTTGCCATGGCGACTGGCACGATGAAGAGGGCGAATAGAAGAACAGAAGTGATGTATACGGGCCGGCGACCATATATTTCGGACAACGACGACAATACAACCGACCCCAACGCGAGACCAAAAAGATTTGTGGTCAAGCCAAGAAGAACAACAATTTTCGAGGATATCTCAAACTCGCTTCTTATGCCATCAACACCAGAAGTGTACATGGTCGAATATATCACCCTGTATTGTGCGGTTAGTTAGGTTAGCTTGACGTGACAAGATACGTTGGCATATTCAATGGATGTAAGACTGACACAACGGTGGTGGAATACGACATGGATGCAACAATGAACACTCTTTGCCACAGCGACCAATTCTGGGGGTTTTCTGCATCAAAGGGCTCCCATGTCACTTCATATCTTGAATCCCTCGCCGCGTTGGAGTTACTACCAAGCGCTTCAACGGTGGGTTTTAGGGGGTCCTTCATTTTTCGACCGGGGATTTTGGGAAGATGAGATCAGTACACTACAGGGTGTCCTTTTATCCATCCGATTAAGGAGCGGTTTGAGGGGTTGCGACAAACGGAATCTTGAAGATTCCGCATCGTGCGGAGTATACTACACCTCTAGTGACATTGCGGTATATCAATTGGGATGCAATTGCCGTTAAATTGAATTATTATGTTAAGAACTAGGAAACAGATTACGTATATTTTGATATGCTCGCGGCACAAATGTCGGAGGTGGTGAATATGAGAATGATCCTAGGTTGGAGCAGAGACTTCCCCTTTCAAGTGATGATAACTGTAAGCCATTATCAAGAATCACAGAACATACCGGAAAAACGGATTCTGCTTGTCTGTGAGGTCGTCAAAGGCAATCTTATCTCGCTGCACCTCATCGAGCTCCAACTGGTCCCGGTTTCGATTCTCGCGCCAAAGCACCAGGTACAGTGCTGCAGCTGCAGCGATTGTGATACAGTAACTAGATTTCGTTAGAATTCCTATGCAATTGAAATTGAGGAAAAGAAGACCTACCAGATCACCATGCCAGTCCACAGTTCCGGGTAGTGCTGGGCTTTAGTAGTTGTTTTCACTAGCTGGGGCCCAATGATGTTGCCCACAGTGTATGCGACAAAGACAGTTGCTGCCATGACAGTTTTTTTCGTAGCTCCAGCGACATTACTAGCCCCAACTGTGATAATCAGACTAACCACTGGCCCGAAGAAACCAGTCAGAGCGTAGCCTACAACGGGTGTTGCCGGGTGGTATCCCCACTGGGATTTCCAGATCATAACACAGCCAGCAATGACAGGAAGGCAACAGACAATCAACATGGGAATGCGCGTATTGGGTACGACTGTGGAGATGTATCCGCAGAGAGGGATAAAGATGACACAGACGGCACCGACGGGGAATTGGAATAAAATGGAATCCAAGGTATCATAACCAAACGTTGACACGATCAATGGTCCAAAGCCCGAGATAGCACCGTTTATAGTGTACCTAAATATGATCATTAGTAACGTGTATAGGTAAGATGTGATTTATGAAATGGAATACTCACGCCGCCGCCATCATAATAGCCACCAGATAAATTTTGATATCTGTCAGACACTCTCTGATCTGCTCTGATTTGATCTTCTGGCACCTCACGCCAGTTTGACCCTTCCGGAGTCGCTCCACAGCAACCGCCCGTTCCTCAGGGGTCAAAAACCATGCAGAGACAGGCGAATTCGGCATGGCACAGCACCAGAGACCAAACAGAAATGTCAGGGCACCAGCCAGGATGTAAATGTACTGCCATCTCTTCAAGGGCCCGGATGTAATTTGACCAAATCCGTAGTTAAGTGCGCTGCCGATGATAGTGAACCAGCCAGTGCCAGAGAACCACCACGCTTGTCGAAGGGCCTGCTCTTCTTGTGTATAATAACCACTGACTATAGTCATGAAACCAGTTGGGATAACACTCTCAATGAATCCTAAACTGTGTTAGGTAGGAGAAGTAACCTTAAAGGCGAACACATACCAAGGAAGAATCGCTGTACGAAAAGTCCCTTCCAGGTTGTCACGCCGGCGGTGGCTGCACAAACAACAGCCCACAGAAGAACTACTGGGCCCAGAACCGATCGAATATTAAATCGCTGTAAAATAAAGGTCATCGGGTAGAGACCAGCAAGCATTCCAAAGTAAAAGATCGACGTTGCCCAGCTCAAACGAGAGGTGTCAACGGATGGAGGAGATGTCGAATTGTCTGTCACTTTTAGGGCCAAATCAGTTGTCATGCCAAAGAGTGAAGCGCTGCCTAGGATGGCCTGTGGAAATTATCAGAGCTGCAGTTTTGGGTCATGCGTTTATTGGATATTCCATCGTACCTTGTCATAGTACACCATGCCATAGCCTGTAATCATGTTAGCCATAGTGTCCAGAGGGTTGATATCCAGCTTGAAACTGACCGATCAGCATAGCAGGCATCAAATACAGGTCAATCTTGCGTAGCACTCGCTTCTCCAATATGGGGTCAATTTCCTGGGCAACCTCGCTCACCACTGCCAACGCGGCATCCTTTTCTGGTGTGGCGTGAGGGCAATCACCGGGACTGGCGATGCCGTGGATCTGAATCATAGTCACAGACCGAGGCTATAGTCTCCCGAAGTTTTGAGGCCTGGAAATCAAAAGTGCATTCAGCAATAGCAAAAGAGTGCAGAGTGCGACAAATTTGTTGTTTAAACTTCGCATCTGCCCAATTGGGATGTCCGATATCGCTAGCCCGACCGCCTACGGCAGAATCGACGCAAGTTCTCGACAGTCATGAATAACCAGTTTGGATAGCAATTCCTGAGCTAATTATGAAGATGAGCCTAATAAAACGTGACTATTGGCATGGAACATGTTCTTAGATATAGGAAAGACCCGATACTTCTTATGGAATAGGCATTGCTTGCGTTGGCAGAGTGAATGCCAGCTAGGAGATATCTCAATGCCACCTCGACGAAAGTACTGCAGTGGAGGGAGGAAGATGAGATCCGTGTTGGCTGAAGTGCTTGGCCATTATACAGCACAGTACAGTAGCGCAGCCATGGATTATCCTGCTGACAACGCATTTTGTATGCTTCCAGGGTTCTGTCTACCATATACCTTCACACTCACCCGGACTAAGCTGGGTCGTTTTCGCGCATCAAACCCTCGGCTCCAAGCAATCTCTCGTATTTGTGTCCCCTCACCCGAAGCACATCGCACTTGTTGCCGAAATTCCCAATTTTGGCTTCAGTGCGGCCCACTTCAGTATGAGTACATGATGTCACCACTGCAACCAGATCTTGATTGCTCTGTTCTTGATCTGAGCTCCAATTGCTGACGGGCTAGAATCCTGAAGTTCGGTGCACATGTGAATGAGAAAGTAACCAATGTCGAGGGAGTTTGTTATATGGTGATATCAGTGGGGTTTCTGAGCCTGATCCTGACGCCTATGTTGCCTCGTGAATGTTTTTAAGAAGCTTTTCCGTGAAATATCTGATTCAGCCTCCGGGGTTTGGGTGAGCTAGAAAGGATGTAACATGACGTACCAGAATTTTGGACTATAAAGTACAGCCTGTTCACAGTTGGTCCTAGAACAATTGGACACCAATTCAGAGCTTTACACATTAACCTCGTTCATTTTTGACTCAATTTCACACAATGCCTTTCAAGTTCACCGTGTATAAAGGTTCCAAAGATGGAATCAAGCAGGCTGAGAGTGAGCGAGGAGACCTCAAGTCCGACGATGTACTCGTTCGCATTACCCACTCTGGCGTTTGTGGGACCGATGTCCATTACCAGGGCGCCGACATGGCGCTCGGTCATGAAGGGACCGGGGTAGTAGAGGCGACTGGTCCCGACGCTCACCTTTTGAAAAAGGGCGACCGTGTGGGCTGGGGTTATGAACATGACTGCTGTGGCCACTGCAGGCAATGCCTCACTGGCTGGGAAACGCTGTGTGGTGAACGCAAGATGTACGGCGACGCCGACCTTGACCAGGGATCGTTCGGCACACATGCGGTGTGGCGTGAAGCATTTTTGTTCAAGGTTCCCGATAATATGAGCAACGAAGACGCCGGCCCCTTGATGTGTGGTGGATCGACTGTTTTCAACGCTCTCCACGTCGCGCAAGTTCGTCCAACCGCTCGCGTCGGAATTGTTGGCGTTGGAGGTCTGGGGCACTTGGCTATCCAGTTTGCTGCCAAGATGGGATGTGAAGTCGTGGTGTTCTCAGGCACAGACAGTAAAAAGGATGAAGCACGCAAACTAGGCGCCGCCGAATTCTATGCGACCAAGGGCGTGAAAGATCTGAAGATCTCTGCTCCTATCGACAACCTCATTGTGACCACCAGCAGCCAGCCCGATTGGCAGCTCTACCTGAACGTCATGGCCCCCAACGGCGTCATCTCACCACTTTCCGTAGACGCCAACGACCTCAAAATTCCGTACATGCCATTGCTTGTGAATGGTCTTCGGGTGCAAGGAGGGATCGTATCCTCAAGACAGGTCCACCGGGATATGCTCGCATTTGCTGCGTTCCACAGCATTAAGCCCATCAAGATGACATTTCCTTTGACATTGGATGGCGTGAAACAAAGTCTTAAGACTCTGGAGGAGGGCAAAATGCGGTACCGGGGAGTTCTTGTGGCTTAAGCCTAGAATTTGATTTTTGGCTTCAGTTATGTGTGAAAGACCATGGAAACCTCAGGCTTTTGTATCTAGTTATTGGAATCAGTGAACAGGCAGCAGTGTTTTCCCTGGAATTTTTGGTACATTTGACGTACATAAGACCGAGGGAAGTAAATGAGGCGAAAGGGACAAGAGGGAAGTACAAGACCCAGTCTTAATATATAATTGAGGAGGACCTTGGTGACTGAATGGATTGAGCTTTTTGGACTACAACGTCATGAAATTCTACAAAATTCAATAACTGGACGCTATCACTTGGTTCTAAAGATTGCCTTTGACTGGTTTCTCTTCCCCGTCACGAGAATCGGCAGCAGGCAGACAAGGGACTGGCAAACACAATTGCTTTGCCACCTCTTGAGCAGCCCAAAATCCAGTCACAAAGGCCAAAGCAAGACCTCCAGCATACCCAAGGTTGCTGAAACCCCCAGCATCGACTCCCGCTACAAGCAGGCCTGGAATGATGCATTTATCAGGGGTTAGGGCATGCCCTTGGGTGTCAATTGCGATCCCGCCATAGGTGAAGGTAATGCTGATAAGTATGAGTAAAATATTTCCAAAATGGGCTCAGGGTCTTAACTTACGAGGGCTGGACCTCTATGGCATAAAAGGGACCATTTCCATCCACCAAGGGTGCAGGGGGTGGTCCACCACGGCCAACGGGGGCATCCAACGAGATATGCTTTTGTCCCAAGCGCATCGCTTGATCATATTGCTCGATGGTATGTCTTGCCTGCATATCATTCACTCCCCAGTTGTGAAGAATCTTGGTCAACTCATTCAGCGTTGATGCCGTTCCCACGTTGCAGCCATGGTCGCGCGCTTTCTGCAGACGATCGACATCACCAGCATTGGGGAACAACGCACTTACGCAGTGCCGGAGGCGCGTTTCCTCGCTGTAGAAGAAACAATCTGGTCAGCCTGTCTTTACTCTTTGGTGAAAGTTCACATACTTGAACAATATGAACCCACGACGCTTTTCCTGTTTAGCAAGATATTGGTTAATGATCTCATCTCCTGTTGACTCATCGGCAAATCGTCGACCAGATTCGTTTATTAGCAGACAGTGTTTGCTTTCTATCCTGTTGTTAGATATATGCATAATTTCATTTTGAAACTGTGCTTACGATATTGGGCAAGTGGAAGATAATCCTTCGGGTTCACGTCCTCAGCCCTAAGAGGCGCTGGCAATAAATGGCCATAATAGGTATTCATACCCCTGCTAGTCCCAGCACCGGCTTCAATAGCCAGGCTGAGTCCATCGCCCACAGATCCACGATTGGAACGCACGAAAACGTTTTCTCCGCCTTGTCCTAGGTATTTCGATGTCATCTGGGGGGAACCTTGGAATCCACCCGTGGCCAGAACGACCAACTGAGCTCGAACCTCGTAGTATGTAGGTGGTGAATTGGGGGTTTTTCGACAAATTATGGCCCCGGTCACGGTCGATCCAGGCACACCGGGCTCTTTCTGAATGAGCTTCACCACTGAGGTGTTGGTGAAAAGTGTATTTGCTTTGTTCGAGTTGATGCGCTTTTGATGGAGACTGTGAAGGTTGGATACTTTGATTGGAAACCCGATACCTATGTCACATCAGCTGTTACTTCAATCATTCAAACACGTCGACCTGGAGCACATTGTACCTATTGTCATGATGCCATCGAAGCGCTTTGCAGTAGGCACTCCATTGTCTCGCATCCACTGCACTGCGGGCAGATAGTCTTTGATCCATGCTTTTTGTAAAGCAGCGTCACCTTCGGGGACCCAAGACCTTAGCTTATCATAGGTTTGTGGAGCCCAGCTATTGGTTGTTATTGTATGGACGTAGTCAACGTGAGGATAAAACGTACAACATTCCTGCGGAGTAATTTGAGGAGCCACCAACCTCCGATTGTTTCTCGACAATCAATGTGGTAGCTCCTGCTTCTGTTGCAAACGCAGCACATGCCATTCCCGACATTCCTCCTCCACAGACCAAAACATCCACGTTGATAGTCTCCATGTTGAACCAGGTTCGATTCAGGACGCCTAGCAAGAGTGACACCCTAATTTTGTTTTCTGTCCGAAACTAGAATCATCAATTCTTATATTTCTACTCTTGAGGCACTCCGGCCACTAGATCTGACCAGACCTCGGTCCGGTCAGTAAATCTAATGGCCGGTCCACAGCAGTTAAGTAATGACGTCGAAGAAGCATATATCACGAATGCCCTCCATAGACACGTATGGATATCGCGGGATATTGGGGCTCAACAAATGACCATTTCCTTGTGAATGACCTCTTGACTGTCCTCATCTCTCCCTAACTCGTTACTCTTCTCGACTTGCTCTCCTTCTCAACGTACGATGGACCTATCACGTGATGTCCCCCGCCCGCGGCGATTCCTACACTTACTTCATCACTTGGACGACTTTCAACTTTTCCTTCAATGTGTCGAGATCCCTCCTGTTTGTCTGGAAGATCAATGATAATCCTCATCGGGCCAAATTGCTTCTGTCGGCCAGAACTCGGCGTCATAGCTGTCCACTTGCCGCATTGCCGTTGACAGGGTCCGTTTGCGAGCCGAAGAGCCGAGATCAGCGTCCCCATAAGCTTATTGCTTACTTCTTGATTCTCAGCTCTGAATTTTGAAGAATTGGTGTTTGATTGCTTCGTACAGTACCGTTCAATATTTTATGTTGGTAATGCACTAGCTGCACCACTTCATCATGACTTTCTTATTTGGCCGACACCGTTCACAGTCGGATGCAGCATCCCGTGAGGAGCCTTGGGCTCTCACACGGTCGCTCTCACATCAGGGAGTTCGCTCTGAAGGCGCATTTCGAAATTTCTTTCGGAGGAATAGTGACAGCCCAAAGCCGGCAATTCATGTAAGATGATGCATCTCCCCATCCGGGCATGTTACTGATGGTAAGTAAGGGAGCGGAGAGGTCTACTTCAACCCAGGCGCCCACCATCCACAAACAACGATGCGACACTAGCCAAGCTGGTAGCAACAGAGATCGGCCTTGCAGCTCTCCTGGTGGCCTGTCATCTACGACACCGGATCACTCCGAGCCTAAGCAGCCAGGAAATATTCAAGACCTCCTCGAATACAGACTTGATAAGTCGAGCAGACCGAAGAATAGGTCAACGGCAACCAAGTCTGGATCTGCGAACGAATCAATACTCACAAAGAAAGATGTGAAGACAATTCTCTCTGGCGCGCCTCACTTTCTGTTGGAGAAGGGCAAACATGGGCGGTGGTATCCCCAAGTGATCTTTCCCTGGGATGAGCAAAACCCCGTAGTTCAACATCTGTGGGATCGCAAGCCGTTACCACATGCCTCATTTACCCTGAGCACACTTCATGCTCATTTGCCGGTTCCGGACGACTGGGCTGTGAAAGGTGGAGTGCCTATTCAACTTTACGACTGGCGCCGAACAGACGCTACCAATAGGGCTACTTTCGATGTCGGGGTATTTGAGGTGCCCAACATGTTGTCTAACAATGGAAAGGAGCCCGGTACCGTTGGCTTTCGACATTTCCTTGAGCTGTCTGTGGCGGATGCTGTTCGATATACGGGTCCCGAAGAACCTAGGCAATCACCATACTTGCAGCGGGTCGCAACCTTGCCAGCGACAGAGGCCTTTGATTTGATGGAGGGCTACAACAAACCGTATTCTCAATGCCAAAGCGGTGCTGTTTACGATCGTCACCAGCTCATCGGTGGTGGCCCTCAGGCCTGGAAGCGCATTGGTGTGCGAGATATTAGTCTTCAAGTTCTCGTGCAACGGCTTAATCATTTGCGGCAGTTCAGACAAGACATGCTTCGAGAGGGATCAACAAAGACAATTTTGGACATTGAAACTCCGCATCAATTGCACGATTCTTTGCATTCTCGCTTTCTTCACCCCCACCCGCCACCTGCCGACATCCTGGCAGGCCATCCCCATAGCATCAAATCTCAGATCAAGACATTGGGTATTGTGCTGAACACTCCAGGTGCATGGATTGATTTCAGCACGCCTGACTGGCGATTCCGGGCCGGGCAGGTTCTATGGGAGGCTTCATTCGAGGGTGACGGGGATTGTCCCGAGCCTGGGTCAAGCGGTGGCCGCTCACCACAAGAGAACCTGATCAAGTCTGGGATGGAACGAAAGTGGCTGATGATCCAGATGCTTCTCTCCGCAGAACTGCTTCTTCGGCTGGATGCGTTTGTTCGAGTTGGTATGTTACACGATCCACATGGGGGTCATATTACAATACAGGAACTGTCTCAATTCGACAAGCTGCGAGAAGGAAAGGTCAACTGGGATTTGATTGTTGTGCGTCGGTTCCTTGACAGTCTGGACATTACTTGCGCATCATCCCAATCAAAAGTGCCGCCAGACGCATCTCGGTCACCCGCTTCACCCAACAAGGTGCCCGAGAAAGCTCGTTACTTTTCCTTCATGGAGACTCTCACTCGACACAAGTCATCCCAGGCTGTGACCCTGCAGTCTGCCTGGGATTGCCAGCTAAGCTCATCGCACGCCCGACAACAGCTGGAAGGGCTTTATGTTTTCGCTGAAAATATTGGATGGCCAAACCTCGATGGTTTGAAGGCTACCCTGAACTTTAAGCTGGGAGATGCAGAGAACCCGGTCCTTCCAGCCTTGGTTGTTGATGACAGGGGGGTGGAATCTATATCCAGTGGGACTTCACTGGCCAAGAAGGATATGTACACCCGAAACCCCTGCCGCCAGCGCGTGAAGCTCCATAGCTCTGGTGACCCACAATCTAAATCACTAGGCTGGATTTCACGCACGTGGTTATCTGGATTTGTGATCCCCGGTGAGGCAATCAGTCATCTTCTCATGGCTACAATACTAGAGAATGATGTTGACGCTCTTGGGCAACTGGGTCCCATTGCCAATCTCCACGGGGGATTTGTCTTCGGTGGACGTACTTGGTGGAGCAAAGCATGCATCGTTGGGCGGGTTCTGTCTAGTGCATCAGGAGCCAAGACATGCATGGGGTGGATCAGCAGCAACATTCTTCCCCGCGATAAAAATACACAGGAGATGCTTGAGTGTGGTTGGTTTGATCTCACTGCTGAGCAGGTACCACAGATTTCATGTAAGCCTCGAATCAAGCAGGGTGCTAAACTTGCGATGGAGTCATCACCGCTGGGCGAGGGAGATATCACCGCAGAGGCCTTTATGCTTCCACAGGAAGAAGCCGAGTTACGCACAACATCTACGTGTCAAGTGAAGTTGGTGGATTTATCGGTCAACCGTGCCAGCTCTCCATGCGACAATGGAAAGACCCTTATACCTGTGAACGAGACAAGTTTATCGTTCACCATCGATGAAGAAGGAGGCACTACCGCCGTTTTGTTTGCCCTGAAGTATAATGTACGCTTCATATCCGCCCACGAGTGCCGTGTACCATTGGGAGTCGCCAGCAGAAGCCACGTCGACCGAAAGCAAGTTGAAGCAGAAGAACCTACACAGCCACCGGATTCTAAATGGACCCGACTACCAAGTCATCCACTGCACCGTTCCTATTCATATAAGTATGTCCCGCTCGCTTGTCTCCCAAACACCTCGGCACCGCAGGCACCGCGATCCTCGCTAGTTAAGGACCCTTCCACCCCGGAGATTATCATCATCGATGCGCGAGGCGACCAGGCCAGGGAAACGTTCGTTCGAGCATGGTGCGCATCTGTCGGGTGTCATGCGATCATTAGTCGATACGGGCGGGCATGCATCGCGTGTTGTATCCGACAAGCTCGGGCGCTGAATGTTCCAGTCGTGGTGCGCGTGAGCGACTAAGGTGACATCGGGGTTATTCTGATGGGTTGTAGATAGATTAAAGGATGTTTCAGTAGTATGCAGTAGATATTGGCTGGGTATTGAATGTCATTGTCATATGAGAATGGCTTTTTTTTTTCTGCAAAGACCCAAGTGATCTTGCGCCCAAAACAGCCATTGGGGCTGAGCTCCCCAGGCTCAGGGCGTTCAGGGCGAGCATATAATCGCGCATACTGTTGGGCGTTGGCCACGTTTGGGGACGCCCCCTTTTTGGGACCGGAAAAGCATTTTGACAGCAGTGGTCCTCTGGTCTTCCAGTCCTCTCTCTCACCGGAGTCGTGAAGGAAAGGGGATCCAAGCCGTTATTTTTTTTTCTTTTCTGGAGACCCAAAAAGCCCCCCCTTTGTGTGAAGGGGGGGGGGGGGAGAATTTTAATAAAAACAAAATAATAAACCAGATACCACCTTCCTTTTCGCCTCGCAACCTAAGAGAATTCACGAATCATAGCAGAAGGGACCGTAGAGAAATATTTTCTTGGGAGGACGCGTAAGGCAGGTTGCAGGTTGAAAAGGCTGACCCATGAGCAGCCGAGAAAGCCCCAAAGCAGTCCAGGGCCCCGAATTTAGTGAAACAGCCGGTCCAAGTAGAGGGGGCCAGTGAGGTCCCTGCATTGATACTCCACAGAGATCTGTATTAGATTTGTTTAAGGTGAATTTGGGTCGAACATGTCTCAGTTGACTGCCTTGGTATATAACTTGACAGTGGTATGTTCACATTCGGTCCATTTGCAACGGAATATGCCGCCTATAACGTTTCAAGTCTTATCTTGCTCGGTAGTCGAGAAGTAAGCCTTTGCTCTAACGAACCCTTCTCCGGGGATGCATGCAGGACCGGAAGAGACGATCTAAAACAGCACTTAGGCCGAAATGCCACGCGACATATAGGGCAGAGAGCATCGGACAACTTCCATCAGAAACCTCACTACTCCGTACGAATGGCCTTGACAGGGCACCACGGGCGCGCCACTGCGGAGCTCGGCAGTTGCAATTTGGCAGGATAGAACATGGCTGCCTGCTAATCCTAGATGGGCATAGTGTGCCATGTACAAATTGTTGTACAGTACGTACGGACGTACAATTTGTTCCACTGGGGATATCGGTATAACGCCCCAATTAGCCGAGTCGTCTTCTAGAAGGTCAGGAATTCCAGTGTCCAACAAGATATTCTTGGCTCGCGAGATCAGAAACCGAGATCTTGTTCAGCCCTGGACCCTTGTTTCACATTTAACAATTGGCTTCGATCGACAACGACGCGACGCCCGTTGGGGCTTTACCTAATTGCCCCAACCCGATTACGAGCGGACATGAATCCTATTTTGGGACTTTGATCTTGTGCGGAGTCGCCTGCCTCGCGCTACTGCAAGATCTATCGCAGTTGACATTCGCCGCGTCACGATACATGTGTTGATCGTTTGGCTGCACACGCATCCCACAGTCTGGAATCAGACCCAATGGGATGGACTCCTCGCCATCATACAAGACCCGTGCTGTGTTGATCCTGAACCCAAGTGTTATTGGTGTGGGGGGCTTGAAGCGTATGTGGTTTCTTCGCCAAAGGGCGGTCGAGCCATTCCCCTGGGACAAGTGCAGCGTACAGTGTACAGTACAGTAAGTTAGCAGGGGCATAATAGCGCATAAGATACATATGCTGCAATACCTTGCACATGGGCCTCTGACGGAGAGGAGTTACGAGGTGATATCGGTGGCGCCCATTGACCTTAAGGGGATTTGTTGACGTGATAGCCCTGGAGAAGGTGAAGATCAAATTCCACTATACTATACACTCCCCTCCATACTGTATACTCCATACATTCCATACATTCCATACACCTAAACACCTAACAAATCCCCCTCTCCCCATGCCATACTTCAGTAATGACACGTTTTTCTCTGATGATCATCCTTCCCCCCCCCCCCCCCCCCCCCCCCCCTTTTCTAAGCCCCTGATAAGTCGGTACTGTTGAACATGCACGAGGACCACATCGCTGATCTTTTGACCCATTTCCCCCTTTAGTGGGATCTGGCATGCATACAGTATGAGGCTTTAGCCAAACCCCAGCCTAAATGCCAAGAGTTATCTGTAACGCGCTACCAGCGTCGAGACGATCCTTAATTAAACCTTGACCAGCCCCACAGTTACAGGATGAGATCGCTTCTGATTCTTACTGTGTAGGGCGTGTCTTAAGGCTTTCGGACTGATATCTTATTCGGGTGTAGTCCAGGGCTGTGTAGCTGCATTTATGTCATCGGTTTTCACCGGTCCTAGGCAGATTGGCTTTGGAGGGCTTTCACAAGGGGCCACGTACTCCGTCAAAGCTGAATACGGTAGCGAAACAGTAATTCTAATATTAAGATTGACCTGATTGACCTACTAGAGGCTTTTCATCCAAGGAACGCGGTGGTAGGATCCCTGACTAAGAAGTCTCCCCGTTTCTCATTGGTGAGCCAACTCATGCCCATTGGATCTTCTGGGCAGAATTCTTGTTCGCTGGGTAAATGTGGCGGCAGTGGTCATTTCATTGAAGCCAAATTAGGATTAAGCTACCGGCTACACAGAGGGAAAAAAATAGGGGCAAATCTTCAAGGGAAACTCCACGAGATATCGCTGTCGTGAACACAAAGAAGAGGGAAAAAAAAAGAAAGGAAAGGAAAGGGCCGATTCCTACGTTTTTTCCTCGGGTAAAACCCGATACAGTACACACATCAGCCGTGGACCCTGAATCTGTTTTTAGAACCAATCAACCAGTGGTTCGTTTCAGTCTGGTTGTGGGATTAGCGAAATTGCTACAGTACAGTACATGTTCAAGTCTCCCAGAAGGCCAGCGCATAATTCTCAAGCTATCTTCCCCTTCCAGAAGCAACATAGGGTTCCTCGGGATCACCCTTTGAAATGACCACAGACAGAAGGTTGGGTTTGGGACAATGGACCCTCGGAATAGTGAGCTTATTGGTTGTAGGTGCCGACCTAAGCTCGCGTCGCCAATCACTTAGCCGGGACTTGAAGGAAGTATTCCCCAGTTCATCAATGATTGACAGGTATCCCTCCTGGCCCTAGGCCCAACTTGTACACTATGAGCGGCCACCATCCAACATCCACATTCCCCACCGTGTCAGGGCTCCCAGACCATGGTTCCTTGCCTCGACCTCATTTGATGAGTTGGGTCTATCGTACGCAATCAGGGGCGTTGAACAGTTACCTAATCAAGATTTGTTCCTAGGAAATCCATCTGGCTCTGACCAGGACAGGATGGATGAAGAGAAACCTGGAAATCAGAAATAGTAGATCAGGAACCCTCAAAAACGCAAGTAGCCGAACACAAATAGAAAATAGACCAACGACTGGACATCTTACAATCCAACCTGTTCAATCTAAGGTTGACGGTTCAAGGAAAGCGCCCCCTGAACTGATCATCGAATGTGGTCCATTGACAATGACCTGCAGTTGATTTGGGCTTAAGTCGATACATCCGAGTTAGTCTTAGTATGCAGAGCCACCTTGTTCCACGTCCGGTGGGATAACTTATACTGAAATAAATAAATAAATCAATTAACAAAATTCTATTTTTTTAAAAAAAAAAAAGGGAAAAACCCGAAACCAGGCCTTGAGAGCGTTTCACCCCGCGATTAGCTTCTGTCTCTTGAGACTATAGTACATCCTCGACCTGCTTTCTTCTTTCCTTCACACCGTTCACTTCATTCACTCCTTTGAATTGCCTATTTATTTTCTTTTTTTTTTTTTTTTCTTTACTAATCTCTTTTTGGTTATTATCCTTTGACTGGTCTCCCCCTAGTCTGTTTCTTCCCCGATCTCAAACTGGAACCACGATAACCTTCTAGACCCTAACCCTGTCTGAAGGCCTGTCGTCCATGAACACTCTAATTATAATTATCATTGATTAATTCGCAATAACTGGGGATATTGAGGGCCTGGAAAGCAATTTATCCTCGACCCTGACTCTATTGCAACACACTTGACCGGCATACGACTCAGCGGGCCCTAACACACACCACCAAACAACCCCCCTCTCCGACTGCCCTTTTCTGAAACGCGCAATATCAGCGCCTGCGGATCTAGGTGTGAGGGTTAGAGCGTCATCCTCCGAATACATCCCTCGGCTCTCTTCTTTCTGTGGTGACTGCATGGCCTGGTGGGGATTGTCGCATTCGCATTCGATCATCCCTCTAGGCAATTTTAGCCTGGTTCCTCGCAAGGCACCCCTTTCATTGCGCTGGGGCTATTGATGCGATTTCAAGTGGTATAACAACCGAATCTTGTCTGTGGGAGCGATGCCCGCAGTTGTCGACGAAATGGCATCAACACCGACTTCACAAAGCGCCGCCATGGACGCAAACGATAAAAAGCGCAATAAATTGGGGTATCATCGGACATCTGTCGCATGTGGTCAGTACCAAACCATACTTCCTCTTGCTGTCGTGCGCAGATATGTCGATCAAGAACGAGAAGCCCTGTTCCGGGTGGCATAGCGAACATACAAAACAGCAACTTAGGCTCATACATCTACAGTACATTGTCGACGACGAAAGATTCGATGCCTGGTAGCACCAGATGATGCAGAAGGACGCTGTGAAAACTGCATTCGACTTCGAAAGGACTGTCAATTCTTCCCCGTGGACCAGCAACCGCCAATCGAAAAGAAATCACGCCCTAGCTCGAGATTGGAGACACCATCAACGGAACACTCGAACACTACTCCAATTTCATCTTCTCCGACCAACTTGGTTTCGGATGCCGCCGAGAGCTTCTATCCATATCAAACTATGCCCATGAATACTTCATCCGCGCAGGAACTTTCGCCTTACAATGTCAACATGGTTCCAACTAACCCAATGGGTCTAACACCAGGTCGGTTTGCGCTCTATGCACCATTGGCGTCATTCGAAATATTGCTAGACCACGTTGTAAACTGACTATTTTGAATTAGATCGACCTATGGGGCCCGGAGACTTTGCTGGACACCCGACTATGGACGCAGGGGTCTCATGGGATGAATTTACGACAATATCAGACCCACACATGTTGAATACGTTGGCAGGGAAAGGTCAAATGATGACTATGGCCCCCAATGTGTGGAATCCTAACATGCCCTCGGGACTACCACCACCTTCGCCGATATCTGCCGCCTCTCCGATGGGAAATCAAACGCCTATGAATCCAACTCCGTCCTTTGCTATGCAGCCCGATGGAACCGTCTGGCAGGTACCACCACCGCCTCCGAGAACTATGAGCTATCCTGGACAAGAAATGGGAACCGCCTATCCCAATCAATATCACTCCCAGATGCCCCCCGAGTTGAAACGGAGAATGACAACACCCGCCCAACCTCTATCAGCCCCGGGAGCATTGGGATCACAAGGATCTCCCAACTCCGACATGCAGACGCCCGGGTCCGTCTCCTATCCACCGGGAATGAATTATCCCCAGTGGCAGGATATGAGTGCGATGCCTCCTATGGGCGTGGTGCCGTACCCCATGTACACGGGTGAGGCACAACAGCCTTATCCACCTCCAATGGGACATCCTGGAGCTCCAGGACGTTCTCCAAATTCATGAAACTCTTTCAATTTCTCTTCGTCACGCTCCACCATTACTTCTCTTCGGGATCGGATTTTGTCGCGCACATCACCTAGACGGCTTGTTTCACTTCTAATACCCTGAGGGAGCTATACGTTCCCATTTTTTCCATTGGCATTTCAACTTGACTTTATCGCCTCATACACCGCGGCGGGTCTGCTTTGCAGCTAGTCATTAGCGGGCGCAAGGGCTTTCGGGTGGGATTTCCTGTGATTTCTCGTCTTTTTTTTTCTTTTCTTTTTCTTCTTTGTTTCCTTTTTTTTCCCATCGCATGATTCTATCTCTTTATTTTCATTTTTTCTCTCTCTCTGGCCTTGGTGGTGTTGTCAAAGGCTCTGATTGTCATGCTGCGTGTTGAGGGCATTTTCGACCTGGTTTTCATTTGGGGGGGCATCTTTTTCAAACTGGTGGTATTCGGGGGGAGCGGATTTCTCTATACATGTTTGAAAGGTTTTGTTTTGGGTTATCCTATAGACTTTGTTTTCTTTTCTATTCCCCCTTTTGCTGCGCGATTGACACATACTTCTATACATATATACTCCGTGACTTGATAGCTTGCATTTCCTTCTTAGTGTCTCACTAGTATAGAAAAGGTGGAACAGGTTTGAACAGTGGACAAGGTCGTGATTGGATTTGTTTTCTGTTGTTTCGATGGAGATCAAGACTATTATTGATTAGGGACTGAGATCGAATTGAGGCTCCGGTTGGGGCACGTGCCTCGATTTCGGTCCATCTCTTGCACTGACTTGAAGGCACGTTATACATCTACAATATTCAACAACCTGCATCTTTCATGTGATTCTGTCATTGTAGTAATCCCAAGTATTGTTATGTATATATATATATATCCATTGCCCCGGGTCTGCTTGTACATGTGATGTATACCGTTCTCATCTGTGGTGATGCTGTGTATATATGAGATGCACCCTTGCGTGGTCACCAATGACCGATTGCAGGCCATGACTGCGAATCAACATACTATACATGTACGGCACTGTATTCTGCAAATGCAAGGTTGGATTGGTCAAGCCAAGTCAACCCTGGGAGAGGTGATCGCCCGCTATGATCCTTTGACTTTTCATATCTCACATGCAAGAGGACCTTGGGCCATGACCGTGGCTACCTGGAGGGGACATGGGGACTACAGTACTGCACATCCTGTATGCCGGCAATTTGGAGGATGCGGAAGAGCAGGAAGGGAGAGGAAGGAAAATTCGGTTCTGATGAAAACAGATATGAGATAGCATCGATCTCTCGTTTGTCGATACTCGGGAGATACCCAACTCCTAATTGATAGGGGGTAGATAGAGCCGATTCGAATATCTCCGAGGGGAATTGGGTGATAACTGCGCGTCAACCAATCTGAGCATCCGCATGGCCACCAACTGACTCGTCCACGATCAGTCATCAGCTCAACTATCTCCTCCATCACGCAAAAGATAAGCTCATTGTCCACTGATCGGACATGGTGACGCCACGGGATCCGCCTATGGGGCGGATCACCCGGAGAGCCGGTGGAAAACACAAACTCTGGGGTTGAAATCTGGAGATAGTAGAGTTGCAATGGCGGTGTAGACGGTGGCAGGTCCAATGAAGTTTCCAGGGGTCTTATCTCGCGATATGCTGGCTGGTCCCAGTTGGTTCTGGAGTTTCTTATCAAACTGGAGCCTCGAGGTGTATATATAGCGGTGCGTTCCCTAACCCTCTGAGCAAGAACATCCAAAGACCAAGTCAGTGTTGGTTAGTTGGGGCAAGACCGTCGTGGGTTTCTCTGCCATCTTGTCTCTCGGGTCAATCCTCCCTCATCTGGGCCCTCATGGCCCTCATATGGGCCCCCATCGACATCTTATGATTTGCGAATTTCCACATAACCGCAGAAACCGCACGGGAAAAAAAGGACCAGAAAAACAAATGCCCCCTCCAAACCCCCAGCACTGTGGTTTTTCCCCCCCCCCTCTCCCCCTTAAGTGGGAGAGGCAACAGGTCAACAAAAGTACGCTACGCAGTGACGCCACAAGCGGAATGATCCGGGTGAGACCTAATCCCTTAGGAGAAGACATTTCATAAGATTTGAAGCGAGAGTTTGGGGGACAAGATAAGGTGCAGGTCCACCGATCTGCAGTTTATCAATGACTACGTTGCATTACGCCAATGACCGTTGACGGCTTATCTTCGGTTGCCTTTTGACATGGGTGCTGGGGGGGGAATTACTGGGGACTACTGGGGACTACGGCATGGGATTTGATTCTCTCTCTCCACCAGGGGCCATAACCGGGTCTTTGGTGGCGAGGGAGATATTAAACCCCCGCGATGCAGTGTTGGCTAAATTGGAGGAAACGCCGTGACCAGGTCTGCCGTATTTTTGCCTGATACCGCGGTGATACCGCGGTCGGGTAAGAACGGGATCTCTTCAGCCTTTTCGGTGAGTCTTCACTCCGGTCCTGGTCGCCTTTCGACTTGCCAGGGCCCTGATCGGAATGATGGAGTCCGTCATGCTCTCACAAACAATGGCAATCTAGAGGAAAAGAAAAGTCCAAAAAAAAAAAAAAAACCACTCCAATTGCAGAGGGAAATCAAAACAAAACAAAGAAGAAAAAAAGAGGACGAAAAAGAACCAAACAGTAGAACGTTGCTTATCTCTCGGGCTCCATCCGTGGCCCTCCGCCCCGCCTCAGTGCATGGACTTGTCTATACTTCCAATGCCTCATCTGATTGTACTTTCGGGGCGTGTTGGTGTATTGGGGGCAAGTAGAGTGACATGGAAGAGCATTCCAGCATAGTGGCAATTTTGGAGGTCCTCTGGTGCTTCTGTCAACGGTCCCCAACTCAGAGAGGACCACCACCGCGCGCGCGCACACACACTCTCTCTATATCATCGTCTCCACCAGCAACGAACAGTCCCCACTTGGCCCTTCATCTGGACATGCTCCGGAGACGCTAAAGTATATGATATCTCTGCGAGTGCCAATCCCGAGCTTATGTCCGTCTCTCCAACCGTGGACGATAGAGTGTACCTGCGTTTCGACCAGTCCCGACTCTCAGAGCGCCGGGGCCAGGACAGGAAATTTTGGAGTCTAGCATGAAATAACACTCGGGCCGATAGAGTCACCAGTTGTACTCCGTACTTTGCACCTGGTTCTTCGTAACGAGCTGACTCGGGACCTTCTAGACCCAGGCAAAACCGAACAGTAGGCCCCCAAAGGCAACCAGCACGGCTGATTCGTGGAGGAATCCCCCCAGACGCACGACAGAGAGAACAGTAATCAACTATTTAGCAGACGGGAGTGGCGCGCATGATTCATGTCCGTAAATCGGTCCTTCGCCATACGATGGTAATACTAGGTCTGGTATTTACGAGTTTAGACATTTAGACATCATATCCATCTCCATCTCCATATATCCTAGATCTCCTCAACCCTATAACCTATCACCTATCACCTATTATCCATTCCTCTCTCTCTTTCTCTCTCTTCATTCTATTTTTTCTATTTTCCTGATTCTACATCCCACTGGTGTCTATACCTCATAGAATTGAAGTATATCGGACGAGTACTCTTCCCCCCTCCGAGGCCCGTGTGTAGTCATCCGTTTCCGTCGCCCACACTGAACTTCCAATCTCCAATTCCTCTTCTTCTTCTCCATCACTTCGCCTCATTCACGAGGCCCCTTCCTATTCCTCTATTTATCCTCTGGGCATGAGCGTCTGGAGGGTCTAGCCCCCCCCTCCACGACCCCCTTGTCTTTGCATGTTAAAACTTGATACTATAACCTAACCCCGGTTGTTGGCTGACGCCAATCGTGTCGCTTGGCTGCATCCGATCAACTTCCGGCAAGGGTCTCGTTTACGGCGGGTACGGGGGAATTTCAATTCAACCCACCTCTGGACCATCCCCTCCCCGCCGCATTTATTCAAACCGTTTCGCCCCCCCCCTCCCTCTCTCTTCCTCTCCATCGATTATGGAGGGGATACATGGTGGGCACGGAGGAGCCCGCCCATCCCAACCCATGGCTTTTCCGGGATTTGAGGACTCTCACATGATGTCCGATGATTTCTCTTTCGACTCACCATTTAGTCCGTCCAACTCGTCGAATGTGAACGATGGTGTCCTTGGGGACTCCATCTTTCCCGAATGGACCAACGGCCGAGGCGACAGCCCCGATGAAATGCAAAAGAAGGATCCACTGGCGGCCCAGATTTGGAAACTCTACACCCGCACGAAATCCCAATTACCCAACGCAGAGCGCATGGAGAACCTCACGTGGCGGATGATGGCCATGAATCTGAAGCGCAAGGAGCGAGAGCAACTGGCTCGGTAAGCAATTCCTCCGACTTTCGACGAGACAAGACTGACTCTTCTCGGCACAGTGGAGAGATCGATAGCCCGACTCCGAGCGGCATCGCGCAGATGCGCTTGTCCGATCGAGGATCTACTGCGGATTCGAACCCGTCGCATGCCATGAACCTCGATGCAACCCCAGATCCGATGAATCTGGATGACTTCATAATTCCCTTCGACTCCCCCGAACAATCCTCCCACCCGCATGCCGATCGAAACTTTACCGCGACGCCCACAGGCATTCCTATCAAATCTCGCAAGGATCATGCCATGATGGACCCATCGGTCGCCGCCTCGTTCCCCCACCCTCCCCAGGAGCAACGAACCAACTCCGAGTTTGGCTATGTCCCCCGACGGGTCCGCAAGACAAGCGTCGACGAGCGCCAGTTCTTCAATGGTCTATCGGCACCCACCCGAAAGCGCCCTGCGGAAGCATCTCCCCATGTTCCTCCAGTGTCCAATGCCATGATGTCGCAGCACTCGGAACTGTCAGCCGCGCTTCCCGATTACTCGCTCGACCATCCCACCCAATTCGCCGTTCCTAGTAATGGGTCACTGAGCTCGCGCAGGCACCAGCATACGCCCTCTGGCCTTCCCTACGGGCTGGATACCTTTGGCATTGGCGAAGAACATGGGATGAACTCCGCCGGTCCCTATCAACAGCACTTTACATTCTCGCCTTCAGATTCCCCCATGACCTCAGGCAACCCGTTCTCGAACTTGTATGCTCAAACACCGCTTGCCTCCTCTCTCAACTCGACCGAATTCTTCTCTCCTCCGCCTTCTGGTTACCAGTCCACTGTGTCAACCCCACAGCCGATTTATGAAGGGGAGCAGTCGATGTTCTTCTCGGATGCACCCTCGGCCGAATCCCACAACCAGCGCCGCATCCCCAACTATCTTCAACAGCGATCGTCCAACTTATCGGCGTCATTGCAGCCTCGCTATATGTATAATGTGTCCAATGGCGAGTCGCAGCCAGGCAGCGCAGCTACTGGACCCTCCGCTCCATCGCACGTGTCTGGATTTTCCGTGCCGCAGCCGCAGCATGTCAATCCATCGCAAGTGCTTGGATCCGGCGAGTATTCTACGACCGCGCCCACCACTAGCATGTTTACCTTTGGTGGAGATTCAGACAATGAGGACGATGATGGTAACTTTGAACGTGGGGGCATTGCTATGCCTAATGACTTTGCCTCGATGGATGAGTCTAGTGATATGAACGGTGGTCTCCAGTGGGATGGAGGATTCCCTGGATCGGTCCAGTCCCTGCCAGGTTTCACGGCTCAGCACCGTAAGCATGTCACGATTGGCTCCACCGATATGATTGATGGGCCTCCCGAGTGGCATCAGGGAAGCCTTGGACGTGGGCATGGTTCTGCCGCTTCAGTGAGCGATGTGCGCAATCGAGACCAGGATCCTCGTCGTTATGGCAAGGTCCCGCGGACTGCGTCAACTCCCAACGCTGCTGCCCTGCTCCGTCAAAGCTTGAACGGCTCGGCCAGCGGTCCTCCGACAAACCACCCCTCCCCCAATACCCCTCCGGAGTCTGGACTTAGCAGTGCAGTACCATCGCGACCGGCCAGTCCTGGTGGGTCAAAAAACGGCGATCCCAATGCCGGGCCAACCACCTGCACCAACTGTTTCACCCAGACCACTCCTCTGTGGAGACGCAACCCCGAGGGTCAGCCGCTTTGCAATGCCTGTGGCTTATTCTTGAAACTTCATGGCGTGGTGCGGCCACTCTCGCTCAAAACTGATGTTATCAAAAAGCGCAACCGCAGCAGTGCCAACACTCTGGCCGTTGGAACTTCTCGATCGTCGAAGAAGTCTTCACGCAAGAACTCTATCCAGCATGTTCCATCTTCATCAATCTCATCGCGCATCAACGCCTCCGAATCGCCACCCTCGATTTCCGGGTCTAGTGGAATTGGGAAGCCTGGTGTTGTGCCTATTGCCGCTGCCCCACCCAAGTCTGGCCCTCCTGCTGGGGTGGCTCAAGCCCGTGCTGGCGTGCAGGTGGCTCCCAGACGGCAACGCCGACTTGAAAAGGCACCGACCGGGTCGGAACCTGATGCAGAAGAGAGTCCCAAGTCGACTGCTCCCGCCAGTCGATCCAAGGTCGTACCCTTGGCCCCTGCGATGGCCCCTGCCGCTGCCAACCCGGCCAACCACAGTATTGCTGGTGGGCAGGGCGCAAGTCAAGAGTGGGAGTGGCTGACAATGAGTTTGTAGTCGGCGCACTACCTGTTCTTTTCCTTTTTTCCCTCCAATTCACCCGATGAGGGACGGGTTTGCCTTCCCCCCACTCCCCTAATCTCACGTATGACACGACTAATGTCCCCGGCGGTCGTCTTTGCGTGGTTCTCTCTATACTCTCTCATGCCTTTCCTGATCATCTTATGTTACGTGTGCTTCTTGATGATTTGATTGATACAATCGCGTCTGTGCGGAACCCGAGCTGCCTTTTTCCTTTTTTACTGTTCTTTTTGTCTCTTTCTACTGAATTTTGTCTTTTTCTTTGGTTTTTGTCGATTTGCAGCTCGGAGCCGACAGAAGTGCGCATCTCTCTCGTCTCTGTTTTTTTTGTTATTTATTCCTGGTTTTCTTGCGCTGCTGAGCAGGCTTCGATTAATGGGTCTTGTTATTATTGTGAGATATTTTTTTAGACCTGGATTCAATATGATTATGATTTTCCTCGATTTCTCTCTTTGTTGTTACGGTCGCCTTAAGTTTTCTAGGCCAGCCAGGCAGTGGTTTTCTCAAGGCACCTATACCTCAGCCTCTTTGCGAAAATATCGAGATTCCAGTCAGTTTTAGTTAATCGGCACCACGCGAGCCTCCTCCGAGAGCTTCAGCGACAGTCTCTTGTGCAGATTGCAGTATAGTCTTGTTCTTCTCGATCCCATGGTCAGGCACCTCTCTCGGAGTATCTGACAAACGACGAGATGTGGTCATTGTCTCGCCTGTGAGATACATCGTCATTTAGCTAGCTTCAAGACAGACTGTTCTCCACCTCGTGGGCATACCTGGTAGCAGCTGATGGGCAATCTTCTCGCGTGCATGGCTAGCAGACCCCTGGACCCAACCAGCCGCCCTGTTTGTAAAATTTAACTGTGTAATGAGTTGCTCCGAGGCCCCTACTTTGTGTCAATGGACTCCCGCAAGATAAATAGACGTGAGGCTGACCATCTGTGTTCGCGATATCACCCTGTAGACCACAGAATGTCAGCGATTCTGCAACCCAAGAAGAAGAAACTACGTTACTGCCATTCTAGCCAGATTGATGCGCATATACCTCGTTGATCGATATCACAATCTTCGGAATATCATAGTTATGACCATGGTGTTTGAGGCAACGAAGGAGTTCATCAGAATGATGTGGGCTGCCATCCCGCTTAGTTCCGAAGTTGAGGCTGATGCCAGTATAAGATAAGGCAAGTTCTCACATATCAGAAGTTGGAACAAGAGCTCCGAGTATCATAAGATGGAGATAAATGACGTTCTACTTGACTACGCTAGAGACATCGATGTACTCAATTTGAGTGATGCTATGGTCGAGGGTCTGACTGATTCATACATTTTCTATAGATAACCTACCATAATTTAGAGTAAAGAAGCCCTAGAAGAACAGAGATCGTTCAATATCATCCAGCAAATCGACAGTCATCTCGTCCAAACACGAATCAAGGATCTCGTTTACTTGAACCAGAGCAGTCGAGATCTCCTGGATGTTTTTCTGAAACTCAACCTTGAAGAAAAACTGTGGCTTTTCAGCGACACGGGGGCAGAGCGGGCTTTGTGAAGACATCTCTACCCCAAGCTTCTCGATATATCGTAGCATAGAAGGGAGCTGGGCTAGAAGGTTGGTGATGCTCCTATATTGATTCACTTTCTCATATCTGATGTGGTCAGCACAGGACTGTAAAATCTCTTTGAACATAGCGCAATAAGTGTCATATGCGACTTGGCTCTCCGTGAGTGGAGATATAGGGGCAAGAGGGCTGTTACAGATGTGAGTTTGCGAGAAACACATGCTTTTTAGTGAGCAATTTGCTAGTGAGGCTTACTCCGAGGAATTGATAGCAGCTTTAGGCTTGGGGAGTAAACGGGCTCAGGATTTCGGTCTCCTCTTATCGTGCAAGCAGACCAAGAGATTGTTTGGGAAAATCAGAGCTGAGAAAGAGGCCAGAAATGACTACAGCCAGTCACAAAGAACTCTGTCTTGGACCTGTTGAATGATGTAAGTTACTCCCGACTTTCTTTCACCTGTCCAACAACGAGTGCATTAGCGCGCTGGGCCTTAATCTAAGTGTTGAACTTAGATCCTATTCATCTGACGGGCTTGCTATCGGCCACTGCTGAATCTTGTATTTTGTATCTCATCCGCCCTCTGTTCAGCACGAACGTCATAGAAAAGTGGAAATATCTATGCGGGCTGTCAATATACTTCCCTTTTAGGCAGTTTCATGCCTGGGGCACCAATAGATAAATCACGTGCGATAGCCGCAGCAAAAAAAGCATCGACGGCGTTCCACTTCACTCAACAGACACAGCCATGGGTTCCAGCGCTAAAAGAAAGAAGGAGAAGCAAAAGGACTTCCAGGTGAGACCAGGCGACCCTTGTTATCATAGTTTTGCTAACCTCCGCAGAAACCCAAACTCAAGGTTGGCAAGACGAAAGCGAAGCCCGAAAACTACACAGACACAAGTTTCCGATCAAAGGGTATGTGGTCCTACTTGCCAATGGGAAATCCTTTGACTAACCATCTGCAGCAATTGTTCTCACTCAACAATCCCTCCACCTTGCCGCCCCCTCTTCAAATACCCAATTCACGCATAATCTCTCTCTCCTCTCCGCTAAATCCGACAGCCAGCGCCGTGACTCGCTCGCATATTTGACAACTACAATTGCCTCTCGGCCCGTGGATTCACCGCTCCCACAACCGGTCAGCGTCATTCTACCCTCTTTGCTTCCCCTCATTCTCGATGGAACGACCAGTGTTCGGACGCAACTTCTGAAGCTATTGAAGACACTGCCGCAAGGGGATGTGGAGGATCATGTCGCACAACTTCTCCCATATGTTCGCGCAGGTATGACCCATCTGGCAGCTGACATTCGTGTCTCTGCCGTGGAGATTTTGTCCTGGCTCGTGGAAGCGGCCGGAGAACAAACAGTGTCCTGCGCCGGAGGCTGGATCAAGACACTCAATTGCTTCCTGTCTGTGCTAGGCTGGCATACGGAGGAGTCCTCCCGTTGGTCATCGAACCGGGCTTCATTTGGAAAGTCTGGAAGCCAGGGTAGACCCATGGTCAAAGTGCTTGGGGCTCTAGCAGACTTTTTAGATGCGGGTATTGGAAAGCCCTCATCCGGCAATACCGATAGTGACATGCTCGGCAACGAGGATAGCTCTGCATGGCCCTTTCCCCTTTGCCAGACAGCTCACCACATCATTTCAGACTCATCCGCTCCTTATGCGTATTTGAACCTGTTTGGTCAGCCACGTGATGAGGAAGGCGAGATGTACGAAACACGTGAGGACCGATATCGCGTCTTCTCCGCCCGGTTCCATTCGGCAATGGAGCGCGGACTCAAGGGCGCCAGAGAGGAGGGTGGCGAGATGGGTCGTGCATCATCTAGCGTTACCAAGGTATTGAAAGAAGCCATTGCATACGGACCAGGGCCATGAAAGAAAATTCCAACCGGATTTCACGTGGCAAAAGCAACTTCATCCACTTGAAACGGCATGATCGAAGGCCTTTTCGCTCAAAGTTTGGCTCAGGGGACCGAGAGCTCTCTCGGCTTGGTTCCGATTTGGCCGATTTGGCGTTGATACCGCATGGTATTTCCCATTCTAGAGCAGTCCTTCGCAGCCACAATTACGGCGCACAGAACGCATCGGCGTATTCCGTCGCCACGGCCCTTGGGTTTGATACTTGAGGCAGCTCGGGCAACACATGCATATCAATACAGTCATCGAAACTCCGATGAAACCTGATAGATTGGTCCGATTACAGTGATACCATAAAAGCTTGCTCTTCCTGAAGCAAAACCATTGCAAATGCAAATGACCAAATATATTTCATATTCAAGATACTCAAATAGGGGCCTTGTTGCATTCCCGTATTCGCCTTGGAGTGAGTTCACATAGAATTAATGTACCACGGCTATGCAGCCTGTTCCACGTCCATTAGCTTCTCATGTGCGTTCGGAACTGCCTCTTTCCTATCGAATTCATCTGTTTCCACCCCTTCCACCACTATGCCTCTCTCATCGTAGATCTCGTCAGGTAAAATAGCGCGATCAATCTGAGCTTCACGGGCAGGGAAGAGCCATGAGAGGCCTACATAGACAATAGTTGTGGCAACAAAGCCTAGAAGCCATCCAAACTCATAGGGATGTTCACCGACTCCGACATCAATATGAGCATTGACTGCGTTGATCAAACCCGGAATACTGGGCGCAACACCGACCAAGAATGCCACGACAGCTCGCCAATTGAATCCAGAGATGCTCTTGCCCGCGATAGAGAAGGTATATCGGTAAATTGGATTCCCAGGCTGGTATAAAGCAAGACAATCATATCGACGGCGGTTGATCACCCAGAAATCGAATAGCATGATAGAAGCAATGGGGCCGAGGAAGATAGCATAGGCGGACATGAAAGTCAGGAAGTTGCCTGCGGACTCGAGGATTTTCCAAGGAACAAGGCACCAGGACAAGAGGGCGCAGAGAATCTGTCCGCGTCGGATGTTGATATACTTCGGTAAGAGTGCGGTGAAGTCATTAGCCGCGGAAAGAGAGTTGGCAGAGATATTGACTCCGAGCGATGCCAGTGCGAATGAGAATGCACCGAAGAATCGACAGGCGCGATTAGGCCAGTAACTCATCAGCACCGTTGGATCCCAGGGAATAGAGTCGAGGTTATAGTGGGTTTGGCCGGCAGACGATGCAGCAATTCCGATGAAGGCGATGAAGGTGAATACGATCGGCAGCATAGGAATATAGAGGAGCTGCCACTTGTGACTGACGCGAGAATAACGAGAGAAGTCGGACTATAGAGAGATTGTCAGTCGGTCTATAGTTCTAACATTGGCAGGAGGTCATGTTAAGCTCACCTGGTTGACGCTCAGCGTGGCATAGTTCCCCAACACCGAGGTCATATTGGCCAAGAATAACCAGCTATACTTTGATCCAGAAACCGAGGCGCTATGCTTTGTGAAGACCACACCACCACCCTTTTCAGCAACGAATGCCCAGATCAGAATGGCAATCCAGGCAATCGGAACGAGCACCGACTTGATCGTAAACAGCCAGCGCAACTTGTTTGGATGCATTAACAGGAACGGAATCTGAACCAACCAGAAGAGGAAGAACGCAACCATGCCGTTTGTGGTGATGCCCTGCGATTCTGGGATGTCGTTTGGAAGATCCAAGTAACTCGGCCAGATCGCACCGATCATCACTCGCACCGCATTTCCGCCATTGACATTCTGGATGGCAAACCAGAAGATAGCCAGAATGACCCGGGAGATGATCGCAATATATGAGCCCCAGAAGCCCCAGCTGGCACGAGCAATGACCGGGAATGGGGTATGGTAGATGGACCCAACCGCACCGTTGGCGGCGATCACGAAGGACATAATAAAGAAGGACAAGGCGACAATCCCCAACGCTTCCCGGTAGCTGAGGCCGACGGCGATCATACTACTTGCAAATTGCCATGACGCCGCATTGAAAGAGTCTGAGATCCAATATGCTATATGGAAGACCTGGTTAGCCATGGCCGGAGTCGGGACGATGCAGCAAGGGCGTCAATACCGATCAGACTGGCAACTCCCCATTTGCGCTGATCTCTCGGAATTGGATCCAAGTCGCGATTGGTCCATCGCGCATTGCCGGTAGCAAATGCAGACTCGGTCTGTGAGACCCTCAGATGGGGTCTCGAAGGTTTGGGGAGGCGCATGTTGAACTTCATGATGTCTATAGACCTCTCTGAATCTATGGATCTCTATAGATCTCTACAGATCAGGGGGGAAAGAACTAAGGTGGCAATCAACCAAATGCAAGCAACCGATGGCGTCCTTTATACTCCTGCGAACCCCGGACACCCCCGACAAGGGCAGAAAGTACGCTTGATAAGGCTGATTAACATGATAAGCTTAATGATAAGACCGACGAATGAGAAGAGGCTGGGGATATCTTCGCTTAGAGACCCTGAGAGCTATGGGCGTTGGTTAGGGGGGTTTGTATGCAGTCTGGGAGCTATTTCCATGCTATTCTGGTGATAACCGATATTGTGTACAATGCCAGGCAGGGTCTCAATCTCTCAATCGCCAGTCTTAGTGCTTCTCTCCCGGTAATCGTACATCTTGCCAGCCTCGACCGTCACCTACGCCCTCTACGCTGTTGTGGGGTCGGATGCCCTTCCACTCGGTAACATTCATCCAGCCAATCTGCTGCACATCCCCAAATCCCCCGATCCAGTAGACATGGGTCACCACCAACCGCGCCCAGAAACTCGCGTGCGGCGAGTAGGAAGCACCCGGAAGCCAAACCTTAGCATCGGGATGAGGCTCCAAGAAACATCTTTCAAGGGCTGCCGCGGCGTCATCGGGAAGGGGGGCTGGAAGAGTATCCAAATACCCAAAGAGGGTGACGCGGGGCAGAGCAGCCGGACTCAAGGGCAGACCAGGATAAACGGGGCCGGCCTCATCAAGATGATCCCACCAGTCAAGCTGAAGACTGAGGTTGGATCCCGCGGCGATATTCCTGAATGTGGTTCCAATACGAAGTCCAAGGACCGTCGGATCACCGTTGTCGTCGTGGGACAAATCAGAGGGCAAAGAGCCTGCACAGTCGGCTATATACTCTCGAAGCCCAATAGACTGACCAGCAAGATCGGAGGGAGCATGGGCGGAGGGAGGGATCGAGTGGGGAAAGTTGGTGGTGATGACGCCAGAGGGAGCCAAGGCGAGAAGGCGACGGGCCATCAAAGTCGACATGAACCATGATGGACGGGCTTGGATACCTTCATCTTCAGTAGGCACCACAGGGAGATTTGGGATCAAGTTCTCGGCTTGTCCCAGGAAAGCCTGGAGGGTGTCGGAGGTGGGGAGGACAAAGCCGTTGGCCGTGAGGGGGGAGGTGAAGGCGAGAACGCCGGTGAGCAAAGCAGCCACACTGGAAACCATCATAGCAGATGTTTGGGTCCAGATCACTGTGTGAGCATCAAAGCAAAGATCTTCCGAGAAAAGAAGAGAGCAGAAGAGTTGACAAACGGGGCAGAGTGCGGAGAGCGGAGACTATCAGCTGATGCGATCTAATCTGATCGGATCACCTGATCCAGAACTATGCAAACCCGCACGGAAAGGGTCGTTCCAGGGATCATACGTTGGTCGAGGGTGTGTTTCTGTGGTTGCTGTGGGTTTGAGTCTGTGAGCTCGGTGGGTTGCATATACTGCAGCAGGACCATTATCATACGACGTTGAATGGACCCCCTACATACCATTCCAAAGTCACATGAGGCCTCGAGATGAGTTTTGAGCGGCCAACTGATATTTTGTCATACCTGATGTAGCATGTATCATTTTGGACAGTGGTATCGCTCAAGGCTGCATACTATCGCATGTGTTGTGGCATTTGGTTGGCATTCTTTGCGGACATTCGATAAAGAAGACTTAAGCCATGGGGGATTCAAGCTCACTCTCATACTCATAAGATGAAGTTCAGTAGTGTAGTGTCCTTTTTTCTATGATCCAAATATTTCCATAACAAGTCTGGGTTGGAGGGGTTGAACACCAAGCCACAGGCAGCTCGGTGGAAATTTCACGAAACATCTCGCATTCAGGCATCCATAGGGTTATTTTCAAGTCTGTGTCAAGTGTCAAGTGTCTTGCACTTGCAAAGACTTGAGAAGTGTTCACAAAGCCATTCCAACCTGAATGCGAGTTGGATTATACTCCTGCTAAAGAGATTCAACATAGCCCTGGTAGATCTATACGCACAAGCCGTGTTGGGAAGCAACCTCGCCCAAGACTCGGGACTAACGAACCCAAGTCACACAAATCACACAGGCCGACCATGTCATACATGAAACCCACATCGATTTCTATACATAGTCTAGACAAAGATAGCCAGGACCGAGCCACAGCCTCTGCAAAAGTCCAAGTGGAGAACCCGAATGAGTCACTGGGTCAGACGGCTGCCTATTGGCGTTTACGAGGTCTACCACGGCACCGATATCGCTGTTTGAAGCTGTATTGATTTGGCTGTCCTATCCGAGGGCAAAAAACAACCCCCGGGTATGGCATACATACCATCCCCTAGATAGAGAGTTATACAGCAGGAGACGCCCGCTCCCAGAAATCACAAAAGACCATAACCATCCCAAGCCGACCACTCCGTACGCAACCTCGTATAATAGAAAATAGGGTAAAAAGTGAGAGAAGTTGCACGATGCAAGTAAAGACGCGCCAGTCATCACCTCATCGTACACTTGGCCGGGAAATTAAACGCCCAAGCCCTGCGAACCGAGTGCCCAAGAAAATAGGGGGTATGTACAGGAACACTTCAGGTTCGCCTCGCTGGAAACAAAAAAAAAACGACGGACTTTTCTTTTTTTTTTGACCTCACACAAAGGAAATAGAAAAGAGAAAGATCCGCTAAAATATTGCGTAAAATATTGCAAGTTAATTCAAGAACTCAGCAACGCGTAGAGTCGGGTTCATAGCGACCTTGCGTGCTTCACTGCCGCAGCAGGCACGTTTCATGCCGACAGGTCCTGAGACGGGACCAGTTCGCTGGGAGATGGAATTATTCTCATGTGGCATCATAAACGAGTGCGGTGTTTGACCATCGGGCAGCACGGTGTGTTTACCGGAGGCACCGAGATTCATCAGGTGGCGCACATGGTTCTGAAGCAGAAGATCCTCAGAACCAGTGCGTCCACGTTTCCGGCACTGGCGCCGTTCGGGCGTAGCACCGGAAAGTTCACAGAGACTCTGAGCGGCTTCATTCAAACTGGAATCCAGGGTGAATGCTGACAGATCTGGGACGGAGACACCCATAGAGCTAGGGTACTCAGGAGAGCTGTAGACGCCAACTCGAGAAGTCTCTTCAATGGGGGAAGCGATAGCCATGACCTTCCGAGACTCTTGCATTGTGCACCGCAAGGTGGCCTTGACGGCCAAACGAGCGGATGCAGTACCACCGGATCCCGAGGCATTTGATGAAACCGACGACGACCGCGAGGAGCGAGACGACAGGGTGGAGACATCCGACACCATAGATTCGGGAGACGAAGCCGAAGAGGTCGAGCGAGCCAAAGATGACCGACGAACAGTAGCCGGGTAGCCATCAAACGACTGAGACCGAGGGCAGTATGACAGAGGGGGCGCTGATCGAGAGTCGATCGCGCCATGCACGCATTCTGCACCTGGTACATAGCCGAACTGAGAGCTGAGCGACAGGTGTAAGCAGCCGCACTCGCAGCGGGAGTGCCGGCCACCTGGGATTGAGGGGTCATCTGAGGAGTAGGAAGCATGGAAGGACGTGGCATCGCAGGCAGAGCCAGACTCGGAAGCTCCATACGCGGGGTCGGCTCCAGTGGTCGGGGAAGACCCCGAGGACAGAAGGTCCGCTCGCGCGAGAGAGACTCGTTCGGCACACTGCGAGGCGAGGGAGACTCGGACAAGGCGAGGTCCCTCTCCATCGCAGGCGCCGGGGTCATCGGCTCTGACTCTACCGAGTCCAGTTCAGGAGTAAGTCTGGGAAGGACTGTCTGCCAACACTGACCTTCCGCCACCGGAGCACCACCGGCACCCGGCGTCAACTTCAAGACCAGATCGGTCCAGCGCTGGAACGTCGCTTCGTCGATGTGCAGGCGCCATCCGACGGCCTTGAGGAACATCAGTTCATTCTGATTGATTTCCAGTGTGTTAAGACCGGAAATCTTGCTCCAGGCACGAGCGGAATAGTTGCGGTCCTGCAGATACTTGGAAGCGAGAATCAGCGCTGCCAGGAACATGCGACGCCCACACTGCATGGCCCGCAACAGTGACTGATCCCGAGGCTGTTCCTTGGTAAAGTCATGCGTGGGCACATGGGGCTTAATTTTAATCAAATAATACAAAGCCACTTGCAGGGTACTATAGCTAGTCCGTGAGCGACGGAGTGTTTCCTGGATGAAGATGCGAAGGGGGAGAACGCCTTTGGTTCCCGTCGCGGCATCACTGCGGGATGCTGCGGCGGACAGAGGCCAAATGATCTCCACGATCTGTGACGCGGTATCTTGTGGGTGGTTTAGCTGCGCGTGTTCGAACCCACGATGGGGGGTGTTCACGACTTACCGACGAGATTATCGACAAAGTTGACTTTCCGCTCCGACTGCCGAAGCAGACAAGGCGGAGGCCGCGCACTAGGAGCGCTAGAGGCATAACTGTTAGTGCGTCGAGGATGCGTGCGCAACTCGGACGGCACTACACCATCTTTAGGGGCAGATCCTTTACAAGACCGGGAGCTAGTTCTGGTGCTTCTTTGACTGTTTCCCTCATTGTGCCACACATCGGGGTTGGAGGGGGCGGTCGACGCGGAGGAGGCGGAGGAGGCGGAGGAGATGGAGGCGATGGAGGAGTTACAGTCGAGGGAGAAGACGGAGGAAGAGGACGACGAGGCGGAGGAGAGGGCGTAGGGGTGAGCGTGGTGAGACGCGGTTGATTGAGAGCCTGAGTTTGCAGTCAAACTCAAGACGTCCATCCTTGACATATCCGAGTTCATGGTTCGAATAGGGCGCGAATGATCCGATTTGTACCGTGTGAAGAAACCGTGAAGCAGGAAACCGGGAACGAGGACCGAGACAACAGAGCCGTCTTCGAGAGAGGCGACGGCAGACCTTTAGTCGAGAAGCGCCAGGTTTGGATGCTGAACGCTAGTCGGAACCACCGGGAGTGGCGGGCAAGCAGATCGAAGAGAGCAAGAGAGCAAGAGATCAAGAGATCAAGAGAGCACGAGAGCAAGATGAAAGATAAAAAACAGATTCAAGATCAAAGCAAGACAAGAAGATATTCACAAACCGATCACCAAGTGTGTAATCAACCTTGGCGAGTGACTCTTTTTCGTGATGATTCAGAAGTCAGAGGCGAGGATGACAGCAACGGCGATCGGGTCGGAAGAGGCAATAGGGTACATTTTGAAGAGAAAGGTAATAGAAACAAGAACAGAGACTCAACGGAGCATGAACAGGCAGAACCAGCTAGTGGCTACTTGTTACAGGCAGGCGTTGGGGGGGGGGGATTAGGCAGAGGGAGTGGAGGGAGCGGAGAGAAGAGAGAGAGACAGAGAGGGAGGCGACCTAGAGAGGGAAGAAAGAAAGAGTCAGAACCAGACCCGGATGACACTATTCATAATTTCTCCAGTTTTCACTCTTACCTTATGACTCTTTCAGAATCTGCCGTGACTAAGAAGAGGCAAAAAAGGGAGAGACGATGTGGCGAGAGAGAAAAGGGTGGCGGGAACTGGGGGGAACCAGTCGGAGCTAATAGGGAGGGGGAGATGGGCACTGCTGGACCTCTACCTAATGGAACTATACCCAAGGGAACTACAGTTATTGTAACAAGATCATAATTCCTACTGTTCTCTTCTCTTCAGGGAAAAACCGGATGCGGCGAGAATGGCGCCGAGATAGGAGACATGACTCTACGGGGGAATGAGAAATGAGAATAGTCAGAGATAACATGGACAGACAGTACGGTACTGTAGACTGTAGACTGTAGACTAACACTAACATTATAAGATTCAAACTACAGGAATATGCAGCCCTGGAGTAGACACAGACTGAATGTGAATGAATCAGGTCTATACCCTAAGACCCTGGCTGAGAACCCAACCAAAATGTCTCTACACACTTACACACTCTACACCCTACAACCGACACTGTTACTGTACCTCCAACAATGCGCAGAAGAAACTGTCTGAGTCATAAAGGCGCTTGCCACGTCTTTTGCTCCACTTTCGGTGGCTTCAAGCCTTATTGGCTGGGAGACAGGGGGACAGGACTCAGATGACCTCACAGGATTAGGCTGAAATGAAAGAAAACTACTCTGTGTACTGGTAATGTTGGAGAATGGTTCATCCGTGAAACACATGGACTATCCATGGGTGATGCCTGATCTACAGTACTGTGGGCTATGCGGATTATTCACCGAGTTGCAAACACGTTGGATGGGCAGCATATAGTATTGTAGGGTAGGATAGACAGGTACAGACACTGCCTACACGGCCTGCACTACCTGCACGGCCTGCGCTGCCTACTACTTTGCCTACGCTGCCTACTCTACCGACTCTACCGACTCTACTCACACTACCTCTCGCAGCAGTGCGACCAGCCCCTGCACTTCGGCCTCTAATCCCGGTCAGCAGAGCCGAAACAAAAAAAGATGAAACTGACCACTCACCGGTGTTATAATGCAGCAAGCTGACCCGCACCACCCCATCCTCCACATCGGGCAGCCCACACACCTCGGCCAGCAACCGGTGGCTGTACATATGACCACTGCGGAATCCAAACGCCGATCGGCGCTCAACGGCGTCCACCAGCTGTTGGCTGCCCATGCCCTGGACCACAAAGCTGATCACCGGGACACGGAGCGCCTGGTCGGCAGAGGGCTCTCCAATAATAGTAATGGAGGGATGGGCAGCCAAGAACTCCAGGAGGATCTGCTGCAGCCGCTCTTCGTGCTCCGCCATCTTGGCCCAGCGTGTGCGAGGGGGGGAGCCAAAGTACTCCACAACGCGGGGAATGCTCTGGGTCAGCTCATAATTGGCAGATGCCAGGTTCAGCTTCAGATCCAAGGTGTTGTGGGCCTTGAAGAAATGGCCCAGCGACTGGATCTGGTCATGGATATGGGACGAGGCATAGAGTTGGGCCAGATGAGGCCCATACACTTTGTACCAAGAGAAGGCCTAAAAGGATCATCAGTCAAACCAAAAAAAATCACCTACTGTAACTGAAGTAAATCATGAATGATGGGGGAGGAGGGGGGGGGGGGATGATTGGGCACTTGCATAAAAGTCCACACCCAAAGCTTTCACATCAACCTGGCGATGGGGTGCCAAAGCCACTCCATCCACACACAGCAGGGCCTGTTTTGATGAGCCCATGTACAGTAGACAAGTATACCACTCAGCAGTAAAGGTGGATGGCAAGACTCACCCGAGGATATGCATGGACTGCATCTGCAATCTCTCGGACCGGGCTAATGGTCCCGGTAATATTGGATGCGTGTGGGCATGACACCAGCCGAGTCTTATTGGAGAGCAAAGGCTTCAATTCAGCAGGATCACAGACGGGATTCTGAGGATCAGAAGCAGCCCACCACTTCACTCTCAAGCCCAATCGCTCTGCAACTTGGACCCACGGGGCGGTGTTAGCCTCATGGTTGAGTTTGGACAGAATGAGCTCGTCGCCAGGCTGGAATTTCAGGGCTGTCGAGATGTTGTGCAGGAGCTGAGTGGTTGAAACACCAATACTAATCTGTGTAGATTGGATTTAAGCCACTTGTTTTCCTTTCTCTTCTGGTCGGCACTCGGCCGTTCTATAGTGGTCGCTGGAGGTGGAGATATATACCTCTTCAGTGGCAGCATTAATGAACTCTGCCGCAACTTGATATGCATCTGAATATGCAGCGGTTGAAGCCTTGGACACTCCATAGGTCGCACCAAGCTGGACATTCGTGTTCAAAAGGTATGCATGGATGCTTTCCGTATGGCTGAGTTAGTCCTCCGTAAAGAGGAGACTGCATTAGTCCAGAGTCGACTTACGAGTCCGCCACACTCCCCAGAACTTGACTGCCCCCTGTGTCTCGATCTTAGCGTTCCATCTCGTATCTTGGAAGTTCATGCCCGCCAACTGACCTGCATTATCCATGAACACCTGATCCTGCTGTAGAGCAGGGAAGCAAGCACGAGCTGCTGTCACATCGAGAGCGTCCATGTTGGAATACCGCAAGTCAAGTGAAGTATAGAGAAAAATGATGACAAGAGACAAAAGTGGAATCCAACTGGGGCCAGTGTTGCTGCACTCTGCTGAGGGGTAAGTTGAGGAGTTTGATAGCGGATTGATCTCCGATTGCTGAAGTGACTATACGTTCGCTGGCTCTGAACGAGACTTGGGCGTGGCAGACATACGATCAACTCTATAGTAATGGATATAATCTCTAAATGCTGGTCTTGCATGGGTGATGCCCAAAAGCCTGTTATATAGAAACCCCTACAAATCAACTGAGCATAGTAAGACAAATATCAAATGCGATGATTCTGCTTCCATCGGGTATATGTATGAAATCCAAACCAACCCCCCGTAAAGACACAAGAAAGGCAGAAAGACAGAAAGAAAGTAAACCGAACCCCACAACCATTACCGAGAGCGCGTACTCGTCGCAGGCCCAGGAGCAGCGTCGTGTACAACACACAGCAGATACTTCCGGTCCGGTACGACGACAATCTCATGTTTTCGCGTGCGCATCCGGAGCAGCTTCACCTCGTCATCCTCTTCGCGACCCGCATCACCGTCCCGATCCTCCTCCCGCGGGCCCTTGCCCACCCCATACTCCTGGGTGGCCTCCCCTGTTGCCGGTGACTCGCCGAAAGCAGGTCGCGCGAGGGAAACCCCAGTGCCGAAGCACTGGAAACAAAAGTAAAGATATGAGCTGCTAATGCCTCGGTCTGAGAGGGTTGGTACGGTGAAGGGACGGCGAGAGCAGGCGAGGCAGGGGAGGAGTCGGTAGATTGAGCGGAGAGAGGGTTGGGTTCAGAGGGAGAAGAAATCGGAGGGCGCGAGGAACTATTCTCGAGAGAGGTTGGCGCTGCTAGCTGTCCTGTGCTTTGGATGATGGAGCCGTCTTTGCGGGAAAGGATCAGGGTCGATTGTACGCCCGGGCGAGAGGTGAGATGGGAGAGCAATGCAGTCACATGTTGAGGGACCTGCTGGGTACGCTGCTGAGAGTGTGAGCTAGAATTTCTTCGAGCGGAGCTGGGACTTACTGTGGTGTTCGCCATGGTTATAGGGTCGGGGAAAGGTGAGAGCTTTGGAATGGAGGATCGAGGTTGGAGAAGGATTAGACAGGCGAACAGCTCATGGCTCGGTGGTTTCTTTTTTCTCCAGGTGATGTGGCCTTGAAATAAAGGGATTCAATGTTGTTTCGTTCCTAATTCCCTGGAGCACACAAGAGGTTTCCCCCAGGCTGTCTAAACAAATGACTAAGCAGGGGTTCTGACATCTGGAGCTTCATGCAGGCTCTCTCATAGCGAGTTGGTATACAGTGCTATGCCAATGTGGCATATCGCCTGTTTGACTCGTCTAAAGTGAGTTTACTAAGTCATACATTCTTTCTGCCCTTTTGGCCAAGGCTGCTGTTGATGCTATCTATGTGGCAAACAAGAAAGATTGATTTGATATGTACTGACTTGCATCAAGATATAAATTGATTCATATTCACCGGAAACTCGCTGATATACAAATCCAAAGAAAGACAAAATGGTATCATCGAAAATATAGCCAAAACGAAAGCACTGGCACAGGTAGAAAGTAATAAAATGATCGTAACCGAAGAGAAGGGTAATATCGTCCCAGAAAAACAATCAAGGAAATAGAAAGATCGTAATTTATCGATTGCGTGAAACGTGAGCACCACTGCGACTAGACTTGTCGGACATCCAGCCAGACTCAATGGTTTCACTCATGTTGTCCAGATGCTTAGCATTTGGACGGCCATCTCGGTAAGAGCTAGAGGTTTCAAAGCCACTGTGCTCGCTGCTTCGAGAGGAGCTGACCCAACTCTCAGGGCGGGAGGCATGGCGGAGGTAATGATTTGCAAAGGGACCAGAAGGGAATGGTGGCAACATGGTTGGATCAAGCAGCCCCTCCAGAGGATTCTTGTTTCCAGCATTGAGTGCGGCCATAAGTGCTGCTTGAAGAATCTGGTTCTGACGTTCCAGATTGGCAACTCGGTCTTCAAGATAGTGGTCCGTCTGAGCTGTCTGGGGGCGGTGGCTACTCTGGGACTCTCTAGACCGATGCGTAGACACAGAGTACTGTGACCGGGGAGAAGAAGTATTCTCCAGGTTCGGATGGCTGCGACTTTGAGGTATCATAGAGTGAGCGGAGTGGGGATACCGAGGATGACTGTGGATGGAGGTTTGGTGTGTATCCATCGTTCTTCCTCGGTGGGCTGGCTGGGTGCTTTTCTGTTTCTCAGCTTTACGGCGAGATACTTTGACACCAGCGCTGGGACCAAAGACCTCGTCATCTGACGACGGCAATGGGGACTCAGGACGACTGTCAGGACGACTTTCTTGGTATGAGTCGGGATAGCTCTCATGGCGAAGACTGCTCCTGGAGCTGTCACTTCGGGATATCATCGAGTTGCGGTAAGAGCTAGGGGGGAGGGGGTGCCTCCATACTTCTCATAGATTGAAGCTGAGCTGCATTAGGGGCGGTGTAGTTGCGTTGGCCAGCTGCACGACCAGGAGGCGGGGGAGGTGGGTGGGAAGGAGGAGGGGCTGATGGAAGAGAAGCAGTAGGGGGAGGCGATGGCAGGCCGAATGGAAGATTCTTGCGACCAACTTGAGAGTTGATCTGCAATCCATCCAAGATGATACGTTTGCCCTGGGTTTTGATGGGCGTTGATTGTCCCAACAGGGGGGAGTCGGCCAATGGCTGACCCTTAGTACCTGCACTTGAAGGGCTTTCAGGCAATTCTTCCATGCGAGGGATACGAATACTAGCAGCCCGTCTTCGAGAAGTGCACTGAGTAGGAGATGTTGACTTGGAGTTATCTGACCTTGACGGTGTACAGATACTCTCCTCGTCGTCCGCGATCGAACCTCCAACGTCGACATTACCCAAACAGTTTGCAGGTCGTGATTCGAGAGCAGATCCAGTCTTTTTATTTTCAGGCACAGCTCCCGAGGAAGATTGGGCCAAAGACATGGGCTCCGAGCGAGCCGGACGAATACTCAAGCGAGCGTTTGTCCGAGGAATACCGGAGGCACGCTCAGCCTCGGGCAATGAGGGTAGTGGTCTGGTTGGTGCCGGGAGAGGAAACGCCTTCAGCGTGCCCATGGATAATGACGTTGGACGAATTTTACTCTGATCTTCTAAGGCTGACTCCGCGGGCGCTTGAGCTCTCTCGACAGAGGTCTTTGTCTCGGAGGTCGGTTGAGGTGCCGACGTAAGAGCACCTGTGCACTTCGGCTCTGCCTGCTTGACGGGAGTCTCTTTGATACCATCTGAGGACTTTCGGCGCTCATCGCCGGACTCGGTAACGCCAGAAGATTCGATTTGCGAGCCGAGCGAAGAGCTTGACACGGTATTGGTAAGGGTTTGATAACGTGGCACAGCTGAGGTTCTTCGCGCTGTGACGCTGGACTTTCGAGGCGGTGCAACATCAGGGAAGAGCTTCAGAGTTGGGGTCGGCGTACGGCGAGATTGGTCCGACTCAGACTGCTTTCCTGCAGGATAGCGCTTCTGGCTGTCCATGGAGGGTCGAGGAGATTCTGCTACCGCTATACTCGGGGCTGCATTGCTTGGTGCATTGCTTGGTGCATTACTCGTGACTCGCGAAAGAGATTCTATATTTTGCGAATGCGTCCGAGCGCTGGACCCTGCAGAGCTGGATGGCCGGTTGACCTGTTCATCAATTGATGGGTTATTTCGACTGTGGCTCGCATAAGCCAGCGTCGAAGTCGATCCCACAGTGTTCTGGGAAACAGGGTCCCCAGAGCTCGAGGTTGGCACGGAGGCCTGAGAAGAAATATTATCAGATGGTTGATAAGGTGGTGGTACTGCATCGTCAAAGTCAGACGAAAGTGAGACCGCGACGTCGACCATTGAGCCAAAATCGTCCAGATCTAGAGAGGCCAGGCGACGCCGTGTTTCGGTCGGTCGCTTGGCTCCATCCGCTTTGGCCTGTAGCCATGGCTGGCCAATATTTTCAACGTCTTTCTTAGACTTGGAAAGAGTACGGGATAGAGTACTGTCCTTGGAAGTTCGAGGCTCCTTTGGTCCCTTGAGATCTTTTGTTAGGGGGGCTGGGATGAGGTATCCTTCCCTCATTAGCGCATCCATCTGACGTTGTTGTTCCTCTTGTTTGGATCGAGGCGACGACTCTTTCTTTTGTCGCTGAGCAAATTGCAGCAGGCGACGATGGAATGGCTTCAGTTCTGGCTTCGGATCCGGCTTGTATTCCTTAGTTTCGACTGCAACCGGCAGCGCAGTTGTCGTATCTGATGGACTTGCAGGGGATCTTGGAGATGATGCTTGGGGCAGAGATGGAGTCGAAGGCTGTGCGGGCATGTTCTGTGTTTGGAAGAATCGAACGAGGTCTACCAAGCTCTCATTGCGGCCAGGTCGCTCAGCTGTGCCCGCCGAGCGTGCTTGAGGCCGTGGACCACTTTCCCCTCGGGGTCTGGAGGGCACTGGCCCAGGAGTTGGCGATGTCATGTGGGAAATCCTGCGTTTCGATGGCAGAGGATCGGGTCGATAAGTCCGGACAATGGGGCTTGGTGCGACGGCACAGTCATGCGAGGATTCCCAATGCATAGAGAGACGGGGCATCCAATCCGGCTGGCTTTTCAAGGCGATTGCTCGCGGGGCGTCGACATCAGGGTCCCAAAGGGCTTCACGGCGACAATGATGCTATTCTTGCAAGGTCAGAACCAGGGCGATGCCTCGACCGCGAGACATGCTCACCTATGGATCAATGAATAGGGGGACTGAGGCTATATAACACTGGCGAATATGATCTATCTCAAGATGACACGAGTATATACAGGGTGCGCCACTATAGAGTAGATCGAGGGTGGCGTCTGATGAGCAATGGGAGTACAGAAACAAGCGAACGGAAATCGAACCTGAGACGAGGCAACCGGCAGGGAGAAGAGTTTAATAGAAAGATCCCCAGGTGAGCTGTCGCATCCTTGCTTGACCGGCGGGAGACCTGGACGATCCAGACGCAATGAGTCCCACCCTCGGAAGCTGGACAGGCACCATAGTTGAGGTTAAAATGGGACCCGACAAAGAGGTTCTGCATATCATCAGGCTTTCCTCCACAGGGATTCGCCCATGCAAGGTGTGGGACCCCCAATCCTGATCAAACACGCCTGGGTAGTTCGGGAGGACATATATGACACAGCGCTGCATGCGTGTTTGCCATTGTGCCCACTGCCAGAAGGACAATGCCTGCTAGGACAGAGTAGACCAGTCAAGAACTAAACGGACTTCATGTTGGACCATTGCACAATTGCACCATTGCTTTTTTTTTCTCTCTCTCCCCCCCCTTTTTTTGGGTGTTTTCGTTTTTTTGCCCTTCAAGTTAGACAATAAGCAATAAAGGGAGGTAAGGGGGGTCGAATAGTGACAGGAGGGGGGGGGGGGGAAACGTCAGTGATGTGAGGTATCCAAGTTAGGAAGCAGAGTTCATCCGAGTTCACAGTTTGAGTTCCGATCGGACTCAGGGATCTTCCAGGCAGTCGATCATGTATGGCACAGAAGTACTGTGCAGGAGTGAAGTGGTGAGGTGGAGGGGAAGAGAGAGAGAGAAAGAGAGAGTGTGTGTGATAGCTCACACGCACAGATCCCTCGCCCCGAACTATCGATCAAATTCTACTTTGTATTCTATAGTGTTCAGGATTCAGAGATCGAGTCACTACTGTACATTAAGTTAGCCCTGTCAAAAGAAATAAAATGTTTCTCTCCTGGCAATATGCCTCATAGGCTGATTTGCACTGGTCCATAGGTTATCGGCAATATAGGACTGTTGACCATTAAGGGCTCCCCCTAGATACCCTATTTAGCTTCAATTTGGACGAACCAATGTTCCATAGTAGAGTTTGCTAAGATCCACTCAATATTTGTGGTCTATCATCTCTTTCCCCCCCTGCTGTAGCTGTGCTATTTTGGATATTCTCCGATCCAAACGCTTTTCTGCACAGCTGCATTATCTAGAGTTTGAGGGAACTTCTATACATGTCCAGGTTCATCAGAGAGCTACTACTCCGTACAGTATATCTACGATGTCCTCTTGACTGTGCAAACTTAGAGCCCCAGGCGAAGTGCACACGTCGACTAGACTCCCTTTGTCTCAAACAGCCACGCAAACGCAGCATGTCCACATGGCAACTTCAAGCGAATGGCTGCCTCAGTGCTGGCATATATACTTTAGCAATCAGGTTTGTAACCCAACTCTTACAGTATTGCATGGTCCGGAATCAATCCGACAACCTCATGTATAACATCTAACATGTCATCTCCACCGGCTCCACTGTTCAACGTCTAGATCCTACGGGAAACATGACCCGACAACCTGGCCCAGACTCATATTGACATTGGCTATTCAAAACTTACATCTAGTCATGGCGTCTGTGGCTGTGCCATAGCTAGTAAAATGGGAATGCAGCGTATGGAGTAGAAAGAAAAGACTTCGCCGACGCCGTGAAATGCTCGAAGGTGCAACTCGGATTCCTCTCGAGTCTATGTGAAAAAGAGAGTCCTCGGGAAAGAGAGCCCCGAGGACTCTCCTGTGATGTGCGTTCTTGGTGACTGAGAAAAGATTGCAATCGGAGAAAAGAGATCTCAAAATTGGGTTGTGAGGGTGGAGATCGGGATATACGCTCACTTGCGTTTGGGGCGAATGAATGGGTCCGTTTCCTTCTTTTTCCGCATGGGGGGACGAGGCCTTGGACCTGGATTGGAGCCCTACCGGCAATTTAGTATGATGCATCGAAAAGTCAGATAAATGTCTTACCTCTGCCCTGGGTCCTGTTGGCGGGGCTCGGGGTGGGGGATTCGCAGTCGGGTAGGCCGGGCCATCGCGAGACGGCTTGATGAGGCCCTGAAGGGTGGTCAGCATCTATAACAGGATTCTGGTCGATGAATCGAGCGCACGGCCAAACTTACGGGCGGCGGTCCATCGGCTCGCGGTCCCTTGGGAGCATTGGGAACCAAAGAAGCAGTCTAGCGTTTGGTTATTTGGTTAATGATGGTTCAGACCAAGAGAATAAGGGTTACTTACCCCCGGTGGACCTCCTTTGGGTCCCTTTGGTGCATTAATAGGCGCAGAGAGACCTGGATGACCAGTGGGTCGACTCTTGGGAGCTTGAACTGTTCTAGAGAGACCTGGATGGCCGGTATTCCGTGGACCGGTGGGAGCATGAGAGGGCGCATTTGATTGTCCAGTTCGAGGACGTTGTGCGTTGGGTCCATCGGAGACAGAATCCATGCGCTTTCGCTTTGCACCCTCAACAGGGTTGGTAGGAGGGTTCGCAGTAGTGGCCTGGACGACTGGGACTTTCGGGTTGTGCCCTCCTAGCTGATTTTCTCGTCGGCGATCGCCCCTTTCTTTCTTTTGTTGCTGGAGCTTATACTCATCTCTGGAAAGACGATCGCGATCGAACTTCGAGAGACGTGTCATGGACTTGCAGCTACCGGCCGAGTGCCCAATCTGGCCGCATTCAAGGCAAAGTTCGGCTGTGCAGAAGACTTTGGTGTGACCGCCTTGTTTACATCGATAGCAGGTTCCTCTGGCATGCTCTTTTGCCTCGTTGTTACTGCAATTCGAGGTGAAATGATCTGCGCTTCCACACAGCCCACACATCTTAGTTGTATCCAAACCCGCAGCTCCCCCAGAAGGCCCGTCAGGCCTTGACGCTGGGGGTGTACCGCGGCCAGAAACAGAAACAGAAACGGATCGGGAATCAAGACCGATGGAGGCGGACGAAGGGCGGGATATGGAGGCCAGGGATGAGGCTTTGTCAGGAGTATCGGGACGAGTAGTCTCGGATGGAGGTACATGGGGAGTTGGTTCAACGCCGATATCGATCATTTCGGCCTCTTTGTAGCCGGTAAACTGTGGCCTCTCCAACATCTTCATGATGTTACCCTCCGTGTAGATATTTCGCTCTCGCGCATTGCGGACGAGGCGACTCCAGAATTGACCCTGGATCAAAGCCTGCGAGTTACCCAGAACCCAGAGCGATGATTTAGCACGCGTAAGACCGACGTTCATACGTCGGACATCAGCCAAGAAACCGATACCTTTGTTGGATGCTCGTACACAAGAGAAGATGATAACCTCACTTTCCCTACCCTGGAAAGCATCGGTGGTGTTGAAGTCGACCTTTTTCAAAATTTCTTCTCCATATCGATGAACGAATTGATTCTTCATCTCTCTGAGTTGACCCTTATAAGGAGTGATGATGCCAACCTTGCCGGAAAAGTTGTATTGTTTGACATCTGTTATCAAACGCTCGTAGAGTTGCATCGCAACTTGTAACTCTGCCAAATTGACTAAAGAGCGGCCCTTTGGTACACTTGACTGCATACCTTGAACATCAAAGAATCGGTAGGGACTGAGCAGTTCACTCTGATGCCAAGGGCGACGGCGAAGCTTAGCCATGTCCGGTCCATCCTGCAACTTACCGTCATAAAACGTATCACTGGGGAAAGCACTGATTTCCGGATGCATACGATACTGAATATCAAGCAAGTGAACGTCCCTGGGGTGGTTTTGCTGCATACGAACAAACAAACTCTGCTCGTACTGGAACTTGGACGCCATCTTTGACAGTACAGTGGGAGGCAATTGCTTAGGATCACCAACAAGCACACATTTCGAACAACCGTACTTCAGAGGAATCAGAGCACTAAGCTCGATACACTGAGCGGCTTCATCAATAATGACTGTCTCGAACTCGACGTTCATGCCTTGGAAGATTTCATGGCCAGATCCACTTAGAGTGGTGCAAATGACATGAGAGCCATTGATAATCTCTTCCTGGATGCGCCGTTTATGCATATCAGCATTGCGAGCCAACGTATGGTTCTGATCTCGAGCCTTGTCAATAGACGTGCTGAGCTGGGATCGCTTCTTCTTCATCAGCTCGAACTCGCGCTCGAGTTCGTCTGGTGGAGGTAATCCCTTTGCTCTGGCTTCATCCAGACGTGAACGAAGCTCCTTGAACGTGGTATCGGTTTGTTTGTGCTCTTCATACAGCTTCTGCATGTCCACGCCATTTCCTTTACTCGGATCCTGGTTCAGACGGGCATTGACCACCTCATCGAGAGTGACATCCAGGACCTTAGCGTTGATTGCTTCACTCCTTCCTAGACGAAGAACATTGACCTTCTCGGTTCGTCCATCGGATGTCTTCACACCTTCCTTCAATCGCATGACCAACTCGTCCACGGCAGCGTTACTAGGCGCACAAAGCAGAAGCTTTTTGGAGAGCGTGTTTCTGGCTGCTGGTCCACCGATGCTCACAGCTTGTTTCCCAAGAACATTGGTGAGAAGACTGCCAACAAGTGCGATGATAGTTTTGGTCTTTCCGGAACCTGGGGGACCCTGGATGAGAGTGAACGCATCGTTGTCGACAGCGGACTTAATAGCTTTGGCCTGAGCACGATTAATGGTGTAGTTGTCCATAATAGGCTGAAGCCTTGTGTCCGCATAATTAAGAATAGGAGAGGGTTTGGCCAGAACGATCTCTTCGCATAAATCGTAATACTGCAAGGCCATGAGGGCACCGTATTCACGCTCCACGGGAGTCATAGATGTTATCTTGGCCGCCCAAGCTTCAGTACCGGGTCCGAAGTTGGCGAGGAACTTGTTGTTCCCAGGATTGACTCGATAGGTGACCTCCAGCTTTCCATTCTTTCGATTGACACCACAGACACGTGCGAGAACATGAGGCGCACTAGAATCCTTTGTGGGCTCAGATGCGTTTGAAAATAAAACAAGATCACCTTCTCCGATGCTGAAATCCTTCGGCGGAAGACCGAGTGGCTGAGTGCTGAATTCAATCCAGGAGTCCACAGCTAAACGAGACATGACCTTTACTTGGAAGTTCCTGAAGTTTCCTTCTTCCTTGGATTGCTGGAATCCTTGCCAGGCCTCAAGGATCAAGAGCGGCTCAAAAGTACCTTGATAGTCGCCTGGGGACCGGAATGAGTTCGAGACAAGGGTGTAATCCTTTTGGTCCGAGGTCGTAGGAAGGTCGCCCGTAGCGAAAAAGTCCCAGGATAGAATGGAGTGGTGAAGGGATCCCAAATCAGGCGCCAAGCGCGCTCGCATATCTTTGATAGATCGATGGCGCTTGGTCTTTTTGACTGGCTGTTGCTGCATGGCTTGCTTTTTGCTAAGTTCATAGGCGGCGACAGCGTCCGGTTTTTTTGGTTTGGCACCGAAGAGCTCCGTATCTAGTTCATCCTCACTTTCAGAATCCGATTCCGAGCCAGAGGAAACCATCATACTATCTGCCGGGGCGGTATGGTCCTTGCCCTTGATACCAATACCTCTCAAGCCCGATCCTTGCTCAGCGGTGAGTTGAGCAACGCCTTGTGCAGGCATGCTCTTCTTGAGCTTGGCAAGCTCGGCCATATCTCGTTTCTTTTTCGCCTCCTTCTCGCGCTCCCGCTTCTCACGGAAAGATAGAACTTGGGTGGCGTCATCTTTAGGACGTGAAGGCACAACAGGTTTGGGAGCATTATCACGGCGTGCCTTGAAAGACATCGAAGACAAGAGTGTATTGCCCGCCTTTTCAGCGTTCCGTTTCGCCTGGGCCGCAAGTCGTGCCTTGTTAATTTCCACAGAGGAGGACAATTCAAGAAGGGTTTGGTCGGCGAGATTATCGTCGAACTCGTCATCGCTGTTAACGCGAGAGGAGCTCAAGACATCGGAGGGTTTGGCAAAAGAGGTGATGGAGGATTGTTTCTTGAGAGCAGCCGTGGAAGCAGTAACGACAGGCTTTTTGTAGTACGCTTCGAGCGAACGTACCAATTCAGCCTTTTCACGTTGTGTGAGAATTGTCTTGATAGCTCCGTCAACAGCAACTCCCTCAATAAAGCTCAAGGCATCAGGCTTCACAGTAGTTACGTCCATCGCACCCAGTCTCCGTAGAAGCTTCGAAACCAACCCTACGAGAGTCGTTGCCAGATATTCATCCTTCAACCTGAGCCATTTGACCATGGCACTCATGGTCGTGGTGGGCGACTTCAAAAAGTTCTCAGACACAGACTTTTGCCCAGGATCTGCGTTTGCTACAGCCCCCAGGAATACGCCATACTGGTCGAAGAGGAAGTCGGCAAATTGGATCGTGTCACGACAGAATTCAAGCATGACAGACTTGTCGTTGCCACGTAGATGCCATGCCTCGGTTTCGTCAAAAATCGTGGTCAATGCCAGCCACAAATACTCCCAGAGCTTCTGCAACGACAGAACCTCTCTTCGATCTGCGAGGTTACGAGTGCGCAGCATACCAGTTTGGCTATCACATAAGATCTCTACAATATCCGTACCAGTGTAAAGCATTCGCGGAGCTGGCGCGAACGTCTTCATGTTAGAGATTCGGCGGAATGACCAGCTGAGGCCGTAGACCGTAAGTGTGAAGTCCGTTTGCAACAGGTGAGAGATAGCATCTCTTCGGGCTGATTGACCACTGACGTTCTTGATCACGTCAACGGCGGCCTGATAGGTATCCAGATCAGCAGCAAACAAAGCCGAGATCAAAGCGCTGCTTGTGTCCTGGCTTTGGAATAGCTTTTCCAAATGTTCGTGTGGGAATTCAGACAGACGTTCAATGATCTTGCATGAGAGATGGGTGAGATGCCCATAGATCATGTTGAAGTGTGTCTTCTCTTGGTTTCCTTCTCCTTTAGTAGGGAACTTCTCCAGTCCCACCAGAGGTAGAATTCCCAACAGCGCCGAACTTGACAGTGGCAAATTGTCACGATGGAGATTTTTAATGACAGCATCCCAGATAGGGGCTGAGTAAGTAGATACTCCGTGTGAGAGTGTGTTATGCTTCAGAATGACCTCATAATCAGTCTTCAAGGACTGACACTCCAGTGCTAATGTGTTGCGCACAACATCCATGCACAGCGTGACGAGCTCCTGTTGGCGGCTTTCCTCGACATTGAATGTGGGAGGATTGAGAATTGTGGTAATGTTATCACTGACTACACCCATTGTCTCTGCGAGCACGATTCGTGCAACTGAGCCCCGAGAAGCCTCATTATCTGTGAAGCGGCGAAGCGTCTGAAGAAGACAGGTCAAGCCAAGGTGGAAACAGTGGTAACGAGTGAGATTGGGAAATTGCGGATCCTGAAGTCGACCAAGCAGCTGCAGCTCCAGAAATCGACAAGCAGACGGTTGATGGGCGCCTTTTAAAGAGTTGAGGAACGGAGTGACCCAGGAAAGCATGTCTTTTAAAGCAGACCTCTCATAAGCTTCGCCCTCGGTGGTCTCCAATAGGAAATTATTTAGCTGTGTGTTGAAAAATGCCAGCTCCATGATAGCCTGGGGAGATATGGTTTGCATGGCGTCCCAGAAGTCGGCTGGTGCTTTTTCGAGAAAAGTCTGAATAGTGTTAAGAAGAAATCGGAGACCTATGATAGGTAGAGCAAGATGTTCCACAGACAGGCGACAAGGGTCAATTTCCAACCCTCGAAGCTGATGTGTGATTTGTCCCTGATCTAACATTTTGACGATAAGTTGCATGCCTCGCCATAACCGTTGGATGGACGCAAATTGGGGTGGTTGTTGCGATGCTGTTCGCAACGCCCTGAGAATACCGTCTCGCATCGCCCAGTCAAATTCCAGGGTGGTTGGAGACCGCGAGTATCTTGTCCAGGCCTGAATAGCCCAGAAACTGCGTTGTGGGTTGGTATCAAATAGAAACTGAGTGACCGCAGGCACGTAGTCCGAAACCTTTAGACTTCGCTTACTTTGGATCAGCTTAAATGGCTCATCAAAGTGCTCTTGTAGGAGGTTTTCTTTGCACAGCATGGCGTCGCAGCTCAAAGTCTCAAATATTGAGAGTAACGCAGCTCGATCCAGGACATTTAAAGATATATTTTGTACTGGAGTCGCTCTGAGCTGTGTTGTCGCTGTGGCCAAATTGCGTGTGATCCTCCTGATGTCCCACTCGTCGATTGTCCGAGCAAACGCCTCGACGTCCTCTTCCTGGTAATTCTCCTCCTTCAACTGGTCCATGAGCCAGATTTTGCCAGTGTAGTACTCCTTGATACAAAGATCACATTTTTCCAGTGTCTCATCGAGTTTGCTCAGAACCCAGCTCTGGAGTTCTTCCACGCCTTCACTGTTGTATGCGAGGATTCGCATGCATGAAAGAAACTTCTGTTTCTGAGCAGTGCTTTCAGTAACGATTTCTCGGATAGACCGTCCTGACTCGTCCACTCCATCGAGGTTATCGTAACGTCCGTAGTCATCTTCAGTCTGTCGGGGGCAGAGGAGGTGGGTGCCCTCCGGAAGGGCCTTGAGCTCGCTAATCGAAACATCCCCTCATTAGTCTCATTTGAATTGTTTCAAAAAGTTGGATCACCTACGCGATTGCATCCACAAACTCCATGGCTATGGCAATCTCGAAATCTGGAGATGCGAAGAACTAAATGACAAGAGTTTGGTTGCTTGGCCCCAGAAAGGCAGCAGCTAACGCATTGTCGTCGAGAAAAGGTGACTCGGCGTTTATCTGGTTCAGTGTTCTTCAAGAAATCATATGTCGGGCTGCAAACGAGGCTTCGCAAAAATAAGCTGGTGGACTGAAGGTGTTGAAACAAAGGTGCTGAAGCGGCAAGAGGTCAGACAGCGTTGTAGGGTGTCCAGGGATGATCTCTATATGATGCTGGCTGAGAAACAGAAACCAATGAGAGAGAAATCAAAAAAGAGGTCACCACTTGCGGTTATGAAGACATGCAAGCCGATGTTTGTATGAAGCTCCAAGCTGGACACAAAAATCCCGAGGTCAAACGCGTCCTATTGGTGGGAGCCCTGGGCGGTGAAGCTGCCCTTTACGCGTGGACGCGCGCCATTTTACCCAAGTAGGAAATACTTAAGCAGCCACTTTAGTCTTCGAAATGGGGAGATTGACGACTCTAGGCGTATTGTTTGGGGTTAAAGCTACAGGTTTACAGTTGCAATTTACACCGCTGCTTGATCTGTCTAGGTAGAGGCCATGCACAAGCTTTGAAATAACCGCATTATAACCGCATTAAGTACTTTGCTCACTGAGGGCATGGAATAGAATACAGGAATATCATCCCCCAGCTGGCTTGTCCCCTATACCAGGAGCAAGAAACACAAACGGGAGGAAAAGCCAAAAGATCTTCCAACAAAAAATGACCCCACAAATGGATAGCAAACAACGGGAAACGTTCAAGAGCGGGCGTCATACACTTTTGCAGAGACAGGAACGCTTTTGTACAACAATAGACCAAAAAGGTCTCGGTTTGGAAGATGCAGAAACGAGACATCATTTAAGGGAGTGTATGAAAGGAGAAAAAGAGAAAGAAAAAGACTAAGAGTCGGAGTGAGGGGGGAAACAAATCAGACATGCGCTAAGCCTCCGGCCGAATAAAGTAAGAAACCAAACGCCTGCTTTCTATCAGGGAATATAAAAGACTCAAAAATGTAAAACACCACGGAATATTGCTCGTCAAATAGGAATGGTGAAGGGAAATCACAAAGAGCTGATCAGAATAACCGAGGGGAGAACGTCATCGGACAGGTCGTCGAGGTCAATGCAACGCAGTGTGCGCTCCTCTAAATCATATTATGTGCAGAGGCATCATCAGGAGTCCGGAACGGATCTTCAATTTGACGATTGGGTGTGTTGGAGGACTCTACTCGAGAGAGCATGGCAGCAGTAGTATAATCGTTGCTCTGCTCAAAGCTGGGTCGACCCCGTTCGAAGGAATGTCGTGTCCGGTCGTGAGATCGGCGAACATAGTCTACCGATTGTGGCCGCGGGTACTGGTCAAGGCTTGCGGTGTAGTTGGTACCGTTGCTGCCATTTTGACTGCGAGGGTTGTGTGTATTCGCAGTGGGGGCCATGGACGGCGCGTAGAAGGGTCGCTCGTCGTCGGGAACCACGGTATCCTGCTTCATGGCAGGCTGAATTGGCTTCACGATCTCTGAAGAGGTTGCTGATGCTTCACTGAGAGCCGTGCTCTGGGAAGCGGGGTCTTTCACTTTTGGAGGCACAGCGGGCATATTGTCGAGCGCATCAAGGTACTTGAACTTGCCCTGGGTCACCTGTTCCCGAATGATATCAACATCAAGCGGGAAGAATACCTTCTGAATGGAGTTGTAAGTGAACCTCGGCAGCAAGGAGATCAGGATAGTAACCAAAAGCACGATCCAGTAGCTCAAGGCTCCATATACCTCAGCAGCGCCATGGAGGAATTGGCCTGAGGAAATGAAAGACGTGTAGATTCCAGTCCACAGGAAGATCAGCAGGCTACTGATAACGTTGATCAGAGACGTGAACCAATCCCATCGGTAGGTGTTCATCATGATGTAGAGGTTGCTGGAGAGAACGGCGCATGACGCGACAAGAATACCAATACGCGCTCTGTCATTGATATTCCGACCATCGCTAGTGGCGAAGTTTGCCGGGCGGAACAACAAGTAAGGCATGAAGAAACAAATTATTGACTGGTACAAGCCATCGGCCATGTACAACCAAAATTTGAGTTGCGACCATTCCTTTCGCTCGATGCCTCTCATGTAGAGTTGCGGGACGGCGAGAGAAACCTTGTCGTCCACATCCTGATCGAAGATACCCATGAAGATAACCGGCAAGGAAGTGAACGCAAGGTTGACCAGTACAATGTAAGTGTAGTCGAACAAGTAGGAACAATCGAAGTCGTTGTAGATACAGTACCAGAAGAGAGCGAATGTCCACACAAGATTCTGGAGAATAGTCAGTAAGAGAGAATCAACCCATTCAAACATTTATCACTTACCTTGTAGAAGAAGTTGGCCGTGCACTCTCCAAGACGGCGGTAAGACCATCTACCATGCACTAGAAGGAGGCGCTGGAGGTACCGGAACTGACCGATGGCATAATCCGAGGACATGACAGCTTGCCTACCTTCTTCACCGGCAATACCAACACCCACATCGGCCTCTTGAATCATCGCCACATCGTTGGCACCATCACCGATTGAAAGGGCCATGATGTTAAGGCCGTTCTTGACCATGTTGACAACAGCGGCCTTTTGTGCCGGACTTACACGACAGCAAAGCACAGCCTTGCATTGCTTACACAACAGGAGGAACTTTTGCTTCAACTCGTCGGACAGCATAAGCTTGAGAGTTTCACCGTCGACGACCACGGCATGCGTAGCTTCGGGTGGAGAATGATCTGTTCGTGCAGCAACAAGTTCTTCATCGGATCCGGTCAAACCGAAGGTCTGTAGATGCTTGTCAAGCTCGGCTTCAGCCTGTTGAAACTCGGTTTCCGCAATGTTGAGCACAATCAACTCCATGTTGTTATTGAGAAGATTACATGAGAAGCCGATGTTGATAGCAGTCTCCACCTTGTCACCAGTCAAAACCCAAAGTTTGATACCGGCATCCGCAAGAAGTTGAATTGTGTCTGGAACGCCATCTTGCAATCGATCCTCAATGGCTGTTCCACCGATGAGCATGAGTTCCTGCTCGATTTCGCTGGAAACTTTCTCGAGCTTCTCCTCACGATCAGTGATCGCAGCGGCAGCAATGTCATGCTCCTTAACCCAGCTTTGGTACTCCTCTTCACTGAGTAGGCGGTCGGCAACGCATAAGGTTCGGAGTCCTTCTCTGGCGAATTCCTCCAAATGCTCTGCCGTCTGCCGTCTGAGCTCTTGCTGCTTGCCACGGGCAAGACGAGAATAAATGATGCTATCAGCACCCTTGCAGAACAGGCGGATAGAACCATCAGGCATTCGGATGATCGCACTCATTCGCTTTCTGGATGAGTTGAACTCGAGCGTGTTCAAAACGGTGTAAGTGCGTTCCTCGCCCATGATATTCAAGAGCAGGTCGTCACCGGCCCGACCCAGAACAGTGAAACCGCAATCTCGTGCGGTACTGACCAGCGCAGCCTCATCGGGTGATTGGGCCTTGAACTCAATCTGAGGGGGGTCACCAGGAGTATGTTCGGTGATGACGGTGTGACACAAAGCTAAAGCCAGGAAGAAATGTTCGTTGGACTTTTTCTGCTGCTCTCCAGATTTTCCGTCCAAATCAGCCACGAATTTGGAAGCAATGAAAGTCAGTTGGTCATCGTGCAGGTAGGGATTGTCGTGAATGCGACGCAAGTTGCGAAGCATTTCCTGACCATCGGCAGCAATCTGTTCTCGGGCCACCAAAGCCTCTGCATCGGCATCGGCTCCCTCACGACGCCTCATGCCAATTTGAGCTTCGGTGTACGCCTCACCGTAGGAGACACCATTGATTGTGCACTTCTTGAACTCCATAACGTTCTGGGTCAAAGTACCAGTCTTGTCGGAGAAAATGTACTCTACCTGACCGACATCATCTGAAATGTTCCAAGACTTAGGAACACAATAGATGCCGAGTTTCTCGTAGTACATGTAGAGATCACTGTGAATGAAAACAGCTTGGATGGTGCGTACAATTTCGAGTGAAATGTATAGGGAAATGGGAACCAAGTTTTGGAACAGGATAACTGCAGTCCAGAATGTGACAATACCGGTCACAGGAGGGGTGTCTCCATATGACTCGAGATCGAAAAAGTCCAAGGACCTATCTGGCGCTGCCCATGCGATTCCGTTCACGATACCCGAGACGAGACACATGAGGAAGAGAATGATGAAATTGTAAATGACGTTCCAGTTGAGATCCTTGGCCATGCGGGGACGCTTGGCCGGGGTGGCACCAGAGTTGAGCATGATCTTGCTCTCTCCACCGGTGAAAAGAACAACACCGAGGACCCATTCAGTACTCTTCAAGTTGCAACCACGGAGCAAGATGTTGTTGATTGTGATGGGCTCTACCATCTCTTTCCGAGGCGCCTCTGGGAAACGCGAGTCACGCTGATCCCAGCGGACGGCACCGTTGTACGAGTACAAGTTGGCATGGGGCGCCTCACTTTCAATGACAAACTCGGCTTTCTCGCAATCTCGAGCATGTTTAACTTTACGACCACAGTGAAGGGCCTGGCGAACCTTCAGGTTGGTTTCTCCATCGAGTCCTTTGGTTTCGACGTAACAAGCACCGTCCGGGTCGGATGTAGAAAGAATGACGATGTCGGCGGGGATTGGGTCTTCGTTATACAAACGAACAAAGTCACCAACTTGCAAACTCTTCCATTGGTCTCGTTTGAAGCGAGCCACTCCAGGCGTTTGCTTGGACATATCCAAAACAGTTCCATGCTTCTTGTCTGGCAACGGCTCCATGACACTCTCACGGGCTGCGCTGTTTGGGGACAAGAATTTGTTCTCTGGTTTGTTCATCATTGGCCAATCTTCGCGCGCTTCGGGTTGAGGCGACGGAACATCAGTCATTGGGATGGCGACATCTTCTGGGGCCAGATTGCGCTCTGTATAGATTGAGGATCGAGGATCCGCGGTGCTCATGAAGGATTGACGTCGCTGTCCTTCCTCGTCGTGCTCTGCGGGTTGCTTCTTTTTGAATTGAGACACAATCCACTTGTAGGACGCGATCGTACCCCGGGTACTAGCCTTCTTTACACGACGCCATAATCCAATGTTGTCTTCGGTCGAATTGACATTGTTCCAGTCGACCAGTCTGTAAACGGGAGAGTTGTTGACTTGGTTATCAGACACCGTTCGACCCCAGTCCTCAATGGCATCTTTGATAGCTGTCACTACAATAATGACGATCAGGGGAACAGCATTCAGACCAGGGTTGTTGGCACCGAAAATAGGGAAGAACTAGAGCGCTTCCGTTAGCAGAGATTCTGATGAAATTCAAAAGGGGCGATATTTGACGTACATTAAGAATAATGACGAATAAGAAGTAAATGTTCGCGATGTTGTGGAACTGCAACCAGATGTTGTAGGGTACGAAAGTAAGCGCGGTATATTTGGCGGTACGGATCTTGTTTCGTGGATAGCTGATTTGCAGGTGGCCATCTTCGTCACGTTCGGACTCGGGAATCGGAATACTGAAGTAAATTCTCCGATTCGACCCACCATCTGGGTTATCCTCACCGTCTGTTGATCCGGCGTTGGTTGAGGCGCTTGTGTTGGTCGACTTTCGCTTTTCCTCCTTCATATCTGACCGCTTGTGGAAGCGATCAATAATAGAGACCCGCTTTTTGATTCCTCCATGTCCGGGGGCTCGAGTTGTCGCCCATCTTTGTCGTTTCGTAGGTTTAGATACGTTGCTGCCGACCTCCCGGATATCACCACCTTGCTCCTGGTTATCCTCCCCATTCTCCCCAGGGAAGTTCACGGAAGCCATCTAGGCTAATTCTGTGCCTTTCAAGAGCATAAAACTTCACAAAATTCTAAGTTGTCGGTACTGTACGAGCTTCCGATTTGCACAGCCGGGGATCCGATGGCGCCGGGCGCGAAGGGGGATTGTCGATGTAGCGGTAATCACAGGATCGGAGCGCTCTTAAATCGCACTGTCCCTGTACGTGCCAAGAGCCCGAAACTGAAGTAGCGATGAGCGCGTTTTCAGGACCAGGCAAGAGAATCGAGGGTTTTGGGGGAGGGGGGTCCAGGCGAACAGGGTTTCGGCCGATCGAGCTGAGGCAAAGCGAAGGGCGAGGGGTTACAGAGTACTCCCACGCGGGGCCATTCAAGCAAATTGAAAGAGATGGAGAGCAATGCAGCTAGAGGAATCCTCTTGAGGGTAGTGAGGGAAGATGAATGGGCTTACGAGGATCGTAGTAACGTACTGTTACGGCTTACCAACATGCCTGCTTAGTCACAGCATCCCGGGGCTCCGACTTGGCACTCGGTTTTTTTTTTTTTTTTTACACGCGTTCACTGTTGCTACTAACACTGCCTCATCTCCTTTTCAGGCACCTTTGTTTCTTTAGTCGTTGTTATTCGTGCATTTATTTTACATTGGCATTAGGGCTTACAGTCTACACTCGGTCTTCGGTACTCGGAGCTGGTGTTGTCCGTAGTAATCTAACACTAGCACCAATATGCACTAATAGCACTAAACTCATACACTCATACATCAATACTCCAGCCCCCGTTGCCCCCCAGCCCTGGAACCTCTCTCAATCTCTGACTGTGGCCACCGGAATCGGATTATCGGCAACTCGGATGTAGGATCCAGGGAAACTGATCTACGGAGGTTCAATATTTGCCCCTTTTGCTGTCCACTGTCCATCCGGCAATATTCCCGTTTTACTCCAGTTCTTCACTGTATGGTAAGCTGACTTGCAGACCGAGGCCATTGGTGGCCTATGTTCTAGCCCCCCGCTTAGTCGTTTATTTCATACACTACGTACACCTTTAGCACTACAATCGAGATGAGCTGGCCTCTTCTGCTTCTTTGTTCCGCCCTATCATTTAGATATGCCTATGCTGTGCCGGATATGAACGCCATGGCTGGTATCGAAAATTGCATAATTTGCATAAAGGTGCCCTCTAATAGCTGTAACAAACCGGAAATTGTACCAGGAATCTCCAAGCCCCTAATGATATCACCCAAGCGCCGGGTCGGAGCATTGAAACCACCAACACGGCACGAGCGTAGTCAGATCCACTTGAGTCCGCTCTCCTTTTCGGGTAAATGATCGGTCCTTCGGTTGACTGAGATCTAAAGGTTTTAGTGTCACAGACTGCAAAACGCCTGGATTTGGTTTGGGTTGTTTTCTTTGTACTCCGTATTGTGAAAGACCTCCCCGTATGCACCATCGTCCCCTTGTTTCCTTGGCATCCGCCATTCTGCAGTCCAGTCTTATAGGCTTTGAACTTTCAGGAGAGACCAGTGGTACTTCTGAGCGGACCCCAGGATGATCACTTTACTCGTATGATTCTCGTGTCCAGAATCACTTCCTCTCCCCCTCCCCAAAACGCTCGGGTTACCCATACGACCCCATATCCTCCTCATAGCTTCTACGCTATCGGATGTCTCACTGGCTATGGTTATTCAAGAAAGTCTAAGCTACAGACCGCAAGGCAAGGGTGAACCAGCCCTAGATTTTATACAATGACAGCCGCGAACTATAGTGGATCCATCTGCCGTCTCTTGGGTGAAAGTCAATTGCTACCCCTGATAGGCACGCCAGAAATAACAGTTTCATCTCATGTCTGTCGATCAAACACGAGACCATATTATGTTTTCCGGCTAAAATACGAAATAACGTTAACTGAGGTATGAAAGGTGTATGGCAGCCTATGACCGCCATCGGCTCCAAAGCTGTCACAGTCGTATAGTGGAGCCTCTTAGATAGGCAGCTCTACGGATACATATGTAAACATCCTCTGCAGAGTCGCGGCAGTGCATGTAGGCAAAGGGGGTGCGATGTGTAGACAGAGTGGGCACAAAGTAGTCTCGCTTGGAACTACGTGGATTATATGTGGAGACAACTTCAATGGCAATCTACATTACAGTATACAGTCTACATCTGTGCTCGTATTGACTATACAGTAGTCAGATCACTAGCCGCAGATCGACGCCACATAGGAATGTGGCAGATCGGGTTCAAGGGATATAGATAACACACTGCAGAAAGTCGAGCCTCAAGATGACTGCTTCACCAGACATCAACTTTGTGACCTAATTCCACCCACTCTGTAACAACTGGTAGATGTAGTGACCCAGGTAATCTTCGTTCAGTTGGCATTGGTGCTGAGTCAGGGAGTGTCATGTGACAGCGCGAGACTCCAACGCGCCAACGCGCTATTCTCCGTGGGGCCCCTCTCTCTTTCTTTGTTCAGTGCACGATGCGGTCGATTGCGGATTTTTTCAACAAACCGGCATTCTCGAAGGCAAATAATGATCGCGCACAAGAAAGTCAAGGTTCTGATGAACTCAAGTCTTCACCCCTCACGCAGCCCTCATCGTCCATGATGGGCAATCTGTCTCCGGAATCGGAACTGAAGGCCGAGGCGCAGTTGAATCGTGCGCTGTATGTGTCACTTCAAGAAAGCTTTTCGCAACCACCCACAGGGCCAAATTCTCAGAGTACCGAGTTTGCGCCAGTCTCATTTCTCGATGAAAGTTTTGGCGGATCTCAGCGCATCGTCAAAGACGGCAAAGAGGTAGTCATCAGTTCTGATGGAGAGGATACAGATTCAATATGTTCCTTGGACGACCCAGCCAGTCTCTTCGCCTCAATATCCAAAAAGCCCGAGACTGTCCCAGAAACGGGAATGAAACCGGGGCTTAAAAAAGTCAAATCGCCTAAAAAGTACAAGCACACAATTGATTCTCTTGTTTACGATGCAGTGGACGACAACGAGATCGAAGCCAAAGTCACTCAATTAAAAGCCAAGCTGGCGCAGAATACACCAAAGGTCACTGAAGATAAATCCGATCCTAAAAAAGGACTGAATGAAAGCGTCTTAAGTTCAGCTCTGGGCGACGAAAATGACGATAGTATTGGATTGCAACGTCTTCTGGATGCTGTTAGAAGAACAGAGGCTTTGGACTACGACCGAGCCTGGCGATTCTTCGATGGGTCACAAACGTTACCATCGGCTCCAGAATTTCCACCACACCTGTTCAGGAGCGGAACATATCTAGATGAATTTCTAACAGATCCCGAAGCTCGTGAGCGCCTTTTTATGTCAGGGGACTTTATTCAGATGGCATTGTGCAAGGAGCTTCTGCCAGACGACCTAATCATGTGGACTTTCCGTTCCAGTTCGTCACACATGTTGCTCAATTCATGTCCAAAACTTACTTTCTATCAGTTCCCTACGAGCGTCGAAACGAAATCAGCAACGCTTACTATCGGATTATCAAGGTTTGCGCATTTTCTTATACTCTTTGGTGGCCAAGTCGACTAAATGTAACTGTCAGGGCGTGGATGTGGACCGTCTCAAATCACTTATCCGTCCCGCTGATATCGATGACCTTTTTATGCGATTGGGAGCTAAGCCCCAATCATTGGATCTCTCCATCGCAATCAAGCCTATTCCATTACAAGGTAGTTCATCTCTCCGATTCAATTCGTCTTCGATTCTTTAATACTTGCTATAGAAGCCACCCCAGACTCAGGCTTGAAGGACAGTTTCGGTCTCATCTCAATCCTCAAATTACTCCGGGAGATTGCCGACTTGTAGGTTACCTCGAATTTGCCTGTTCATATACCAAGGCTCACAGAATCACAGACTTGCACAAGATACTCAAGAGCGAATCGTCCTTCTCTTACTACGTCTTACGCTTGATTTGTCCTTGACAGCAGACTTCGTGATATCCTCGGAGCTTCAGTGGACCATCAATGCAGTGCTCGACCCAGACAACTTTACCGATACAAACGTCGAAGCCTTGGTTCGTTATTTCATCCTAATGTTTCCCGAGTCGTTGACTAACGAATGCAGTTGTCTCGGGTTTGCCAAAATTTTTACGACACAACCACAGATATATGCATACAGAGCCGAGTTGTTCACCACATACTGCCAACTTCTCCGTGGTTTGCACTATTGCGATGCCGGCTTGCCGTTTCATTTTTGCTAAAAAGGCCCAGTCCGCTGTTTGAGCCTCCTGAAGATGTGCTTGATCTCAAGCGTATCACGGTGCTCCTGCTCAGCGATGAGCGTTTCCATGTCAAGCTGCTTAGAGGGAAAGGCGATTATGATTACGGGGAATTGATTGCGATTGCCGCTCTTCTCAATGTTGCAATTGATTCCTCTGTGTTAGAAATCAGACACAAAGAGACTCACACTGAATCGGAGTATAATGCTGCTATTGACAAGCTGGCAGCTCAGATCAAGCTGATGTTCAGTTCTATTGAGGATTCAGGTGCTTCGCATCTCAAGCGAATGTTGGCCAAAGAAGCTCTGGAGGCCCTGCACTACCGGATTGTCTATTCGGTCCGGTCAAAGCCACCGCCGAAAAAGGCACTGTTCAAGTCATATGCCAGAGAAAGAGATGGTAACATCCGCAGCTTGTTCGGCAGTCCTTCCATTGATATCGGACAGAATGTAAGACAGAGTGCGGCGATTGCACCGAGGGATTCCACCGCATCAGTCGGTCACGCTTTAGGGAATACAGAGATCCCCATCCGCAAGCATGACCAAATCCCATGATTATCCTCCAGGATAGATACGCATGTGCTGAAACCTTCCTGGGCCCTGAAATGACTTACGACCTTATTCATATTTAGAAGCGATTCATGTTTAAAGCAGTTTATTTAGAAGCGATTCATGTTTAAAGCAGTTTTCTTACCAAATATAACAAAACTATTACTGATATAGAGCGAAAATACCGCTAATAAGCCTTTATCATATTCTAGACCAGACTTAGTAAACTGTGCAGAGAAATCTCCGGTCTATGAAAGCCAAGAGCAGAAAAGAGTATCGGAATTATAACACACGAAATACAGTCGCAAACGTGGAATCCAAGAAACAAGAACACGCTTAATCGTAGAACCTCCGGTTCTCGTTCTTTCCGAACAGCGTCTGTCGGACTGAGGGGAGAGCATCGTTCTCCAGCAATCGCAATCGCTCCTCAAAGGTGTTGTTAATCTCAATCTTGCCATTTCCACCGATCACAACGACACCACCAGCACTGCAAGCTGTTAGATCATCTTCATCATCACCAATCGGATGAGACACTTACGATCCCTCGGGCAAGGGCTCCGACTCGTCCACGGTCACAGTCACTTCCGAGCCAACCTTGTCTTTGTACTCCTTGGCAGCCTCCTCCATAGCCTTCTTAGCAACATCGAAATCCTGCTTGCGCGTGCGAATAGTGACCTTGTCCTCGTTAAGATAGTACAAGCCCTCAAGGACCAGCCCCTTGAGCATCTCCTGATACTTCTTCTTGTCGTTGGCAGCGACCTTGGAAACCTTCTCACGGGCGGTCTGGAATAGCTCATCGAGCAGCTCCTGGCGACCACCGAGCACGCGAAGACGGGTCTTGTTGGCGAGTGTGGAGCGGGTGATCTGCTGAGACATGGCGGCCTGCTTGAACTTCTTCTCGTAAAGGGTGTCGATCGCGGCGGTCTCCTGACGGACAAGCTTGGACTTCTCAATAGCGAACTCCTCGTCGGCCTTGAGCTGGATTTCGCGGGCCTTCTCAAGGGCTTCTTGCCGGATGAACGCAGTCATCTTGCGGAGCTCGCCCGCGACCTGTGGACATGGGGTCAGACTTCAAACCCTCCGAAGAGTACGATATCTACGCACCTGATCGTCCGAAAGAGCATGGCTTTGTGACATGTTGGCGGATTGAATGTGACTGTTGATGGAATGACGTGGGGAGAATGAGAGGATGTGTCCAACTAAGCTTGGACTTTGGGCCTTGGCGTTCGACGTTCCGCATCCAGTCCTCCACACTCCTCAACCTCCCTTGAATACGCTCGACTGTCTATGTTTCAACCGTCTAACCATGGCATATTTACTGCGGTAGTCTCTTGAATCTACTTCCGCTGTCTATTTAGCCAATGCACAATACCCGACATGGGCAATCTAGGTGACCTGTCGCCGGAGGGAAGCGTTGCCGTAAGAATACACATCCCCAGGATTCCCGTACAGAGTCAACCGCTGACACAGATCAGGTCGGTGTCATTGTTGGCTTGATATCAACTAGCCTCCAAGCGATCGGACTCACTCTGCAGCGCAAGTCGCATCTACTCGAGGATGAGAAGCACCCATATGATGTGCGCAGACCCCCCTACAAGCGCCGACGATGGCAGGTAGGAATGGGGATGTTTGTGATATCCAACATCGTGGGAAGCACCATCCAAATCACCACGTTGCCACTGCCGGTCCTTTCCACGCTTCAAGCGGTCAGTTCCCCTCCACCCGTGGCGCGCATCACTTGCTGATCGGAATCCCAAACAGTCCGGTCTAGTCTTCAATACGATATTCGCGACCTTGATTCTCGGGGAACCTTTCACTCGATATTCTCTCGCCGGTACGGTTCTCGTTTGTATAGGCGCATTGTTGATTGCGACGTTTGGCGCCATCGGAGAACCGGCACATACCTTGGACCAACTTTTGGATCTTCTACAACGCAAGCCATTCCTGTTATGGATGGGTGGAACCACTCTATTAGTGGTAGCTGTATTGGCGACCTCAAAACTGATAAAACACTTCCTGCCTTCGGCACGAGCGAAACCCTCGGCCTCTGGGCATTTTGCGCCACATCTACTGCGAGTGCAAAGCCGGATGAAGCTGATCCGAGGCATGTCCTATGGTTTTGTCAGCGGTATACTATCTGCCCATTCACTACTTTTGGCCAAGTCGGCTGTAGAACTGCTCGTGCGCACAGTGGTTGACCGTGTAAACCAGTTTAACCGTTGGCAGTCATGGGTTATTCTTCTAGGGATGATATTCCTAGCCCTGACACAGCTGTTCTATCTTCATCGCGGACTAAAGCTGTGCAGTACTAGTGTTCTATACCCATTCGTGTTTTGCATCTACAATATCATCGCCATCATGGATGGGCTGATCTACTTCCGGCAAGTGTCTCAGCTTGGGGGCTTCCATGCCGGTCTCATTGCTTTGGGAACCATTGTTCTCCTGGCTGGCGTTCTGTGTCTATCTTGGCGATTGGAAGTTATCGATAGTCACGCCCCTGTTAGCGCGTTAGGGCCCACCCAGACTGGACTTGGCCCTGGTATGGCGATCATGGAGGACCACCCGACCTCACCTCGATTGCTGGACGGCGAGGACGAAGAAGCACATATCAGAGAACGGGAGCCCCTTCTGAACACGACTACAAACACTCGACATCTTTCATATCAGCGGGGACGAGCTCCAAGCTTACCGCTCAATCTCCATCTTGATCACCCGGACTCGGTCGACCTGAACCCAGCCTCTATCTGGGCGGAACTAGACGATTCAGACTATGATTCCGCGGATGAACGACGTCGTTCATCCGCGGACCAGCCACGTAGCGCTAGTGGCAGTTTAACCCTTAATGGTCCACCACGACGGCTTAAACGGCACTCGACGATCGGCGCCACTACGCATGATCGAGGGTGGGGATCTCGCCGAGGCTTATCATCAGGGCTCGAGAACCAACGGCGTCGAAGATCGGGTCCTTTCGGTGGGAGTTCTGTCGCCGAACGCCAACGACGCAGTTGGGGCATGTTCAATTCCACATCTGAAGTTTCCCCCGGCGGTTACGGGACCATTCAAGAAGTTGCTGATGATACTCATGGCCATGAAGGCCCCCATGCACCAGCCGCCGGCTCTAGTATTCTTGTAGGGCCGAGGAGAGCCTTGGCCGGAGCCTGGAAATCGGGAAGACAATTTCTCTCTCGATGGAGCAGCCCGCGGGCGGGCACCCAGGCACAGGCCGACTCGGCAGATGAACTCTCGTCATCCCTACTCCCTCAAGCAGAAACTTATCCTTGAGTACGCCTGGGCCAGGCCAGCCATAACCACTCTCGGGTCTCTATAACGCCACTCATAACACTCACAACCTTGACCTACCCTCCAATCTATCTACCCCACCCTCTGCTCGTTGCTTTTACTCCTCCAGCGCCTATCGCCCTTGCTACCTTCTATCCCTCATGTACATTACCTCCTCTCTGGACATAACGAGCCCTACGTGCTCATGCCCTCGGTGTTTCAGAGGCCTTGTTCTCGACTTTTCTTTTCATTTGTGTTTCACTTTCCTCTGTCAAGATAACTATGATACCACAAATGCTGCTTACACGGCTCCGTACAAAGGAGTATGGGATGCTGATACAATGATAACTACTTTTTAAATATATCTCGTGGCCGTTGTTTGAGTAAATGATGTCTGTAACAAATGGTACCTTGAGATTCGATCTTGTCTGTAATATTATAACTTAATACTCTTTATCTCCTTGTAGGTATGTAGGTGTGTAAATAGGAAGATGGCATGGCATATATTTTCCGATGTCAACATCGACAACTAGAATCCACTGTGACTATTGTTTAAAGTTGTTCCAATCCAATCTCTTCACGATATACGTATTTCTTCAACGACATTGCTGGGATATGAGGGTAACTTATTTATTCGACCTCCCAGGACAACAACTCTACCCAGTGCAATACGATCATTTTCTACATGGACACTCTACGTGGAAGAGATTACGAGAACAAGAGGTTCCAGGGAAGAGGATCTGATTTCTCCATACCATACAAGTAATCACCGCAAAGACCCCCGGAGTAGTGGACAGACATGACTTGAGATTGGCCAGAATCAGACCAATACGGCTTGGATAAAAAAAACACACTTGAGATTAGACAATGAGAAAATAGACATAACAATAACCAGTAAAGGAAAAGTGTGTGAACCAGAAGATAGTGAAAAAAGACTGGAGAGAAAAACCACTTCGCCGACAATATTCAATGCACCACAAACACCACCATCCTCCGCCATTATCTAGGTAGAGGGGGGAAAACAGTAACCAGATTAGCAATGAAGCCCAAATTGTCTGCTTGCGCTCTTTCTCTTTTCTTATGTTTTTGAAATGGATGTGTTTTTTTTTTGGTCATATCTTTTTTTGTTTTTGAAAAGCCATGGTTCTCAGCATGTTTCTTGTTTTTCCTTTTCCCAGAAGGCGACGTTGAGAGGAAAACCAGATCCAGTATCATCAAAGGAGGGCTGGGTGAAACCAGGCGTTTGACAATACACAAATGGTTTTATGCGAGTGCTCTGGAAATATGATGCAGAGACCATTTCCGAGGGGAGAGTGGGATGACGGATCAGCATAGAGGGAGACGGGTATCAAATGAACGCGAGATATCGAGGCGCAGAGAGGAAAAAGAACACAAGAGAAGAACGCGCAGGATTTGGACCTAGGACCCGAACGGGCCGACAGATCAGATCATAAACATTTAAGCAGTAGGTTGATGCTGCGGGGGCATGCGGCCGCCGACGGGCATGGGGTACTGGCCACCAGCCTGTTGCTGCTGCTGTTGCTGCAGGTTCTGGTAGTAGGCCATCTGCTGCTGCTGCTCATTGGTCATGTACCCAGGGTGCATGCCAGGACGCATGTTACCCTGAGGAGCGTTGACGTTGCTGTGAGCAACGTCCTCGGGAGCCTCGGGGGCGACATCGGGGGCGTCGACGCCATTCTCGCTGGCGGCGGGGTCGGGGGCGTTCAGACATGCCTGTGATCATGTTAGTCCATGGAATTCAGGCGCCATTGAGGCAGACAGTAGCTTTACCTGGATGAGGTTCTTGCCCTCGGCCTTGGTCACCAACGGCTGGAGCTTGGGGGTGGTGAAAGTGTACACGAGTCCGGTTTCGGAGACGACCAGGAGAAGCACCTGAGTGCCGGTGAGGACCGACAGTTCGTAGGCCTAAAGGGAAACAAGAGCAAAGAGGTTAGCCGCCGTGTTCAACGGGCCCTATCCTATACTTCGTTTACAGTTGGGAAGTATAGCGACCTCGGGGAGAGTCTCGGGAATCTCAACCACGCGTACCTTCTTCATAATACCAGCCTTTCGCTTAGAGAACGTGATGTGGCGACGCGACTTATCCTGGATGAACTTGATTTCAATCTTGCGACGCTCACGACCAGGCTTGTCATCGTCGTCGTCCTCATCATCGGCGCTCATGCGGTTGCGCTTGGTTCCCCGTTCAGGCCCGGCCTGAAGGTCATCATGACCAGGGGAGAGCTTATCATCAAGAACAGCAGACATATTGAAGATAAATAGACGAAAAAGGTAGAGTATGGGGGGGGGATACCGAAAGGGGAGAAGATGACCCAATCGAGTAACGCGTTATGGGAGAAAGAAAGGGAATGGGGGAAGGGGAGCGAAGAAGGCAAAGTGCGAGTTGCGAGAGGCAGGCGGTCTGTCACGTGTGCGGCTGGTACAGGTATCAGTGGTCTCGGTGAGGGTACTTGTCTGATAGTGGAGAGGGCCACTCAACACCAAGTACCACCCCCTCCATTCAGTGGTATTGGCCTGTATGGTAAGATTACAGCCCCAGCACGAGGCTTGGCACGAGGCGCTAATTGGTCAATATCGACGCTGATTGGCTGCCGTTGGTCCGATTCCCCCGGTCTGGACTCAAAGCAGGAAGTATAAAGGGGATCGCGAAGGGTCAAGAGCCTCGAGATCAAGTCAACGAGAGAGAGACTGTATGTGTGTGTGTGTGTATAGGTGTGATTGGTGAGAACCAGGTCGAGTGCAGTACTGGACATTCTTGCATCAGAATGTCTGATTGGCTGGTTTATGTGCCGACTACAGTACAGGACAGTGCTGGGAACTGTCGACAGTAGATCGCCACTCACTTTGACACTCTATAGACATGTTCTCACATAGACACGATACGGCAGTGTTCAATCTCATATCAGAATACCGTCACACAATGCGGGTCACACCTGGAATGGGTCTGGCCTCATTCCATGCCCGCATGCATAGGGCCCCCTTTCACTTTCATTCCATTCTGGTTTCGGTTTGGGGGACCGACCTCACATTCATCAGCTGAGAGGGCCCTATAGGAACTGACGGGGGACATACTAGGCGAGTCTCGGCCCCGATTTTAAATACCCGGCGAATAAGGCCCAAATCATTTCCCCCCTGCACATTCGACTTTATACCTCTGATATGCAATGTCTCAAGCTGAGAGGAGCAGGGGTTTTATACTGCTGTAAATAATAATAAATAAATCAATAAATAAAAAGAACTTAAAGAGAGTAAAGATCCCCCCTACCATCCCCGGCCCAACAGGGTTTCATGGACAAGGAACCCCGACGCTATTTTGGCTTGCGGTAGTGGGCTGGTAGATGTGCGCTAGATAGCCACAATTCTTGCCCTCACCTCGTCTGACTCCACCAGCAACCGAAACCGAACCCATTCCGTCACGCACACTTCGTATCCAAGACCTTACGAATCCACAGGGGAAACAGAGACACCAGAGCCGATCATCCGCGGCCCGATCCGTGAAGCCCTAGACCCGATGCAGAGCCGATGTTTACGAAAACAGACACAGTGAAATGATGGAAATTGATCATATTCTTCACATAATGAACAAAGGTTCAACGCTAATCACCAACGTAGACCGCGACGCGGGTCTGCAGTCAAGTCTATTTTTACAGAAAAGATGCAAGGCAGGATGGAGTGGCTTCTCACCGGAAGCGCACAAAAAGACCAGATGGGGAAGAATAAGGAAAGACATTTAAGAGGACCAGAGTGATCAGAGGTGATTAGCCTCCGTCTGGGGATAGAGAGAGAACAAAAAGGAAAGAAAGGGAGAAAAAAAAAAGCAAGGCCGCGGAACATTTCCAAAGTGGGATACACCGTGAGGATATTGGAAGCATGCCACTTCCTGCACCGTATTGGACTCCGCCAATGCAACGCCGGATAAATGAGCAAGAGACTGGAGGACGCGGTAGGCAAGTCACGATCGCGAGTCTCATCCAGAAAAGAAATAGGCTGTGTTGGCCGATGCAATGTCTTGGGCTGGTGTCGTGACGGAGGCGTATAAGGGTTTAGAAATATAATGAAGGGGAAAAAAGAGCCGAATCATGTGCAACGAAGGGAAGAGTGTACGACCAACAGTCCCAAGGACCAGCCTTAAGTGGAAGCAGAGCAATCTTATTGCTGGTAGGTGCCGCGAAGCTGATGGTCACTGACACCACCACCGCCGCCGCCCTTGGGACCGAGCCAGACGATCTCAATCACACTGTGGCCTTCGTCTTCCTCGCGGACGTAGAACTGGTGCACGTTGTCACCGACGACAAAGGCATCACGAAGCAACCAGCGGTCTTTTGAGACACCCTCCTCCTCGGCGGGACGAAGGGGACCCAGGCGGTCCTCGTAACCACGAGGGTCCTCGGGCCATGTCTTCTCAGTGGCATCAAAGTTGATAGCATCATCAGGCACAGACTCGTTATAAGTGTATTTGACTAGGGAGTATCCGTTGGTCATAACCCAGAAGTGACGGAGAGTCTCGCCGGTGGCGCTGTTGACAGTCTCCTCTTGGTCGAAAACCCAGCGACGAAGAACGGACTTGCGGCCAGCAGCAGCAGAAACGGTGGTCATCTTGACGACGTCCTTGGTATACCAACTGTTCCAGTGGTGCATGGATTCGATCTTGCGACCGGACTCGTAGACACCGTCGACGGGGTCGGCCATATCCATCTGGTAGAGCGAAGGCCACAGAGTCAGAGGGGTGTCACCGAAGCGTTGGATACACTGGCCGAGCTTCTGATCACCGGGCTGCTCGCCCCAGGATTGGCACTCGTCGTAGTACTTCATCAGAACGTCGAGCAGGGGCTTGGAGACGAACACACCGGCACCACCGAAAGCGATATGACCGAAGGTGTCTACCTGCCAGCTGGCCTCGGAGAGAGATCCAATGTAGTGCTTCTTGTTCTCGTCGAAGAGCTTGAGCTCCTCGGCGATGGTGGGAAGCGACAAGAAGAAGGTGTCGTCATCGCTGAATCCAACCCATGTGGTGTGGGGGCGATGCTTGCGAATGTGTTCAGTGAAGGCCTCAACCATACCGAAGTAACGGGCAGTGAAGTCCAGAGGCGATGCGATGAGAGTCAGGTCCAGACCACGGTTGCGGAAGTAAGTCTCCTGCTTGTCCAGGTCATCATCGGACTCGGGAACCAAAACGATCAGACCGGCCTTGGTGTTTCCGTAAGAGTAGAGCAGCGAGGGGAGCAAGCGGTCGAGACGGTCGACAGTCGTGGCGAGACCAAACAGAAGCTTGGAGGTTTCCTCAACATCGTCATCGGCGGCTACATCGACATTGATGATCTCGGGGCAGACAAAGTTTTCCTCCTTGTTCTCGGGAGACACGACCATTCCGCGCTCCATGACAACCATGGGCGGGAGAACGGGCTTCTCGATCTCCTCCAGAGTGTGGAATTCGGTCCGGGGGTTCACGTGGCGAGGACGGAAGTAGGCGCGAGTGTAGTTCTTGCGAGGGAGCCATTCAGGGAAGGGCAAGGGAGCGGCCAGATTGGGGTCAACCTCACACGTGCTACCAGTCTGCTGAGCATCCGGTTGTGTAGGGGTTTGTGCCTGGGGCTGTTTGCCAGCGAGACTAGCCCGATCGATGGGGTGCTTAAAGCGAAGGAAGGCTGATCGGTCATACCGTTCCATGCAGAAGAAGAAGATTCCAATCGTCACCAAAGCGAGCAACGGGAACACCGTCTTTAGCCGGAAGAGAGGCATCTTGGCGGTTCCAGTGCTTGAGGACTTTTCGAACATGTAAAGGACAAGAGGCGGGATCGAACAAATCGAGTCGTTCGAGTAGAATTAGAAGTTATGGGGGTCGTAGGGTTCGTGTCCCGTCGTGTAACAAAACTGGGAAGAATGCGACACCGATTTCCAGTAGGTAAAAGGGCCAAATAAACGAGTGTTTTCCAACAGTTGATATAATGAGTGACAGGCAAGTCTAGTGCCGATAGGTTTCAACGAGAGGCTGGCAGCGTCGGGGCCCGCGACACGGTTCCAAGGGGTAGCGCTTGAGACAGGGGGCGAAGAGTAGGTTATCAAATAGGAAGCAATACGGCTGGACAATGCCCGACCAGAACAGCAGAGAGTCGTGAAGGTGTTGAAGGAGAAGAAGAAAAGGGAGGGCGGCCGAAAGTAATTAAACGGGAATGCCTGTGTATGGTAATACGGTAATTTATACGTGATATTGTATACTTCCCTTCGACTTCCCTTTCCCACCTCCAACCACGTTCTGACTTGGGGTTCTAATAGCAGTTTGACTCGGAACCCTCGGTATTGATATCAAATTGCCTGGTTGCGGGTGCTTCTCTCCCTGGATCCAACCTCGCTATCTGCCCTTCTGTGTGCGTCTGGTGTCTCTGTTGACTCCGAAGCGTCGATCCTGACGGAAATAGGAATGTTGGCAACTCGGAGGGGATGATCCCAACCCGACGATCAATGGACACCCAGCCTTTTCGTGCACTATCGGCTTGTCCAACACGCGCTCAGTGGCAGGGCGGTTCTCCAACCGGTGGTTCTCCCAGATCACCGCTATCCAGGGTCACGATGGCTGTTTGCGGATTCCGGATGCGGCATCACGTGTTGATCGCGGATGATCCCATCGGAGTATCTACCGAGATCAATACAATCAACAAGGGGAACTCCGGTGGCTTCAGACAGGAAAAGCCACCGCGAAAGCCTTTGAGCCCCAAGAACGGAGTCGTTCGCGATCTAGATACGCCCGGTTTCTTGCCGTCGGCATCTAACACCTATACTATGGAGCACGCACTTGAACCCCTTTTTTTTCAGCTCCATCTTTTACGAGAACCTCTTTGTTCCATTCAGGACAATATAAGCGATTACTGAGTCCCAAGCATGCAAGTTCGACTCATGATGAGAACATTAGACATGACTCTGCACCACGTCACTCTATGGCAAGTCAGGAATAAGGTCGGACGCTTGGACCACAAGTGAATTAGTCCGAGTCCGAGTATACGAGTGAGTTAAATGAGTCCATGAGGGTAAGTTCGTCAATTAGACCCTGTAAAGTACCAAGTCCAATGTAAAGCAAATGTAATCAGGCCAAGTATGCGTGAAGTGGAAAGGACCGATCGACCACTCAGCCGTGTCAACCAGTCACAACTGCTGGGCAAATGAGGCCACTCCACCGACACGCGTCCCCCTTAAACCACCTTACTCTGTGTACTATACTGTACACTGTGGATGATATATTCCGATGAGATTTATTCTGCATGTCGGTCACACCAGGCAAATTATGGAATCCCACAGAACCAGAACAGAGTGCCTTACAGCTGTTCTGCATATGCAATGCGCAATCCCCAATAATACATGAAATACATGGACGCCTTTTCAGTGGCGACTCCACGGACGTTCTGGTGGGTCGCGATCGACAAAGCCATTCAAAGGGCACATTGGCCCTTGGCTCAGGCCCTGAGGCTACGTCTGGGTAAGTTACGCGCGTCATCGTTTCTATATTAATCACTAGATGTGGTGTTTCATGTACGCCTGAGGTTGAGGCGGCGACATACACGTGGTCATGCACGGGATGTGCGATACAGTGTGCTCTCTCCTGTACAGTACAAATGACCAGGCAGAAGGCTATGTACAGTACTGTCCAAGGGGGATTACAGGCCCAATATCGTGATGGACCCTGAAATTTCCCAGAAAAAAACGGCCATGTGGATCTGCCCCTGATCGTCGCTCTCGACAATTTGACAAGTACAGTACTGTACAGTATAACAGAAGATATCGAGGACCTATCGAGAAGAAGAGTGCCAGTGGACTGGATGTATACAGGATCAAGCCCATCTCTCACACCGGTCTGAAGATCATTTCAACCTGATCGTTCTTCGGGCTCCTCAGGTCGTCGTCGACTGTACGGCCCATGGCCGGTTCTAGAAGTCTGCTCTACTCTGGAAGCGAATAAATGAGTGTTTCAGGTCTTGTCTCTGGTTTCTTGTTTCAACGTCACTCCGATAAACCCCCATTCCATGAAGACCTGAAATAGGGGTCCCTGCTTGGAGGTGGAGCTTATTTGCCACTAATGGCGACTTAATTTGGACAGATAACGTCGAGATTGGTCGAATCACACCAGTGTATGCTGTACAGTGAGTGTAAAGTGTAGAGTGTACTGCCTCGTCAGTGGCACTACACCTTGATCCACGTGATGCTCTCTATTTCCTTTTACAGCCAGACAGAGTCATGGCCAGTCAATTCGATTCTTATTGACCGGAAACTTTAGTCCTGTCCTCCGACCACGATCATATCGACTACAATGTAATGTGACCTCTTGTTTTTTTTTTGTGTTTTTCCTTTCTTTTTTTTTCCCTGGGACGACTTGGGACAAGCAAACACGGCGATCAGGGGTGACCCTTGATTGCTTCTACAGCACAGTACAGTACTGTAGACTCCACCTAGATGGATCTGCAGGGGTCTCAATTGGCCAACCTCTTCACGATCTATCAATGGCCGCGCTTGGATCCCTGATACAGTATGCGGGAGACAGATTTCCCCCGCCTCGCCGACGCTCAGGACCCAGAAGCTATGCAGGTTCACTCCAGCTATTACTTGATTTGTGTCCAAGTGGGCTCTGTAGATTCCTCCGTTCCTTTCTCTTCTATATGAAGGCTGACAGGATGGGATATCTTTGCTTTGGCTGGTGCTTTGCTTGAGCTCTACTGTACTCAGCGAGCCATGCTGGAGGTGTTTCATCTTGACGGTGTTGGATAACTGAAATGGGTCATTTGCTCAATGTCTTTTGTCTTTATGGTCGAACACAAATTTTATTCTCAAACTACCCACAAAGCTTACATGGCTGATTCAGCAGTGGCCGTGAATGTGTGCACGCTTCCTCGCGGTTGGAAGCTCGTTAGGCTTCGATTCCCAGTACCAGAACTGGCCACTGGCTCCTCATCGGACGGACTTCCCCAGCCACCACCTCCAGGTCTGAATGACCAGGTTGTCAGAAAAAGTCTTCAAGGTCAGGAAGAGGAAATACTTACGTATGAATCAGAATGCGTTCTCCCGGCTGGACTTGAAGCTCCATCTTTCCGCCGATATTGATCGTTCTCTTGGTTCCGTCCAGCTCGTTCTTCACGTAGAGGTTTAAGCCTGCCTGGCCTGATTCACCTCCCTCCAGTCCATATGGCCGATACACACGTCGCTCACTGAGCATTGAAACCGAAAGAGGCATGCGGAACTCCAGCTCGCGGACAATACCATCTCCACCTCGGAAAAGACCCTTTCCACCGGACCCGTTCCGAATGGCAAACCTGCGCAGAATGACAGGATAACGCAGCTCATAGACCTCTGCATCCGTGATTCGCGTGTTTGTCATGTGGACATGGACACCGGAAGTGCCATTCCACGATGGCCCAGCACCTGATCCACCACAGATGGTCTCACCAACTCCGAAGCCAGGGACCTCAAGGCCAGTCGTAGGATCAACACCTCCCATGCCAAAAGAGATGATATTGCAGCAGCCTTGGGATGCAGCACATGCATTGAATGCACCCAGCACAACGTCTGTGATGCGCTGCGAGGTGATTGGGTTACCAGCACAGACAGCAGCATGTCCAGATGGATTCAGCAAAGTACCGGAGGGAATAATTACATTGACGGGAGCAAGGCAGCCCTGGTTCAGTGGAATATCCACATCAATCAGTGCCCGAAGACTATAGATGATAGCCGAGTGGGCGATGGCTTTGGGTGCATTGAGACAGTTGAATGTTTCTCGACCAGTTCCCGTGAAATCAAAATCAGCAGACCCAGTTTCGGGATCGATACGGATTTCCAATTTGATCTCGGTGCCATCATCCATGAAATCTGAGAATCGGAGAGACTTCCCTGGATTCTTGCGGCCGATCGACTTGAGAAGCTCACGGACAGCAACCTCAGCATTGCGTTTGATAGCGTCCATGTAGAAGTGAACCACTTCTAAAGTATTCTCCGCCACCAGAGCCTCTAGCAACTGTGCTCCCTTGTGATTTGCCGCGATAGCAGCCTTCAAATCCGAGACATTGTCATTATATGTTCGTGTTCCACTGCAGCCGGGGTATGAGGCAGGTTCGTCATAAAGGAACTTGCGGACGATTTCCTCTTCGAAACGGCCCTCGGACACAACCTTGAATCCCATTGTCATGGCACCTTCTTCATACAGCATCTTGCTGTTTGAAGGCATTGATCCCGGCGCTATACCCCCGATTTCAGCTAGTCATTGTAAGCTTGGAGCGCAAGGATGAGACAGGAGGATCAAGCTTACCGTGATGGCCACGAGAGGCAACGTAGAATACGATACATCTACCCTCGTGATCCCAGACTGGAGTGACAATGGTGATATCAGGGAGATGGGTACCGCCAGCAAGAGGATGGTTGGTCAAAATGTGATCTCCTGGTTTCAAACTGGCTCCATATTGCTCGTGCTGATATCGGACAGCATATTCCATGCCTGAATACATTGTTAGCTTTGTTCCCTTCGAAGGGGTATTCAAAGAGGTTCTGACTTACTACCAAGATGCACTGGCACGTTGGGCGCATTCGCAACCAGCTTCCCATCAGGAGAAAACACTGCACAGGAGAAGTCCAACCGCTCTTTAATGTTCGTGGATACTGAAGTCTTCTGGAACATACGGCTCATCTGATCAGCCACAGACATGAACCGGTGGCCAAAAATACTCAATCTGATAGGATCGACAACCGTTGCGTCGGCAGTCTGCTTTTTCGAAGATTGTACATGTAAGATTACATGACGTGACAAAATTGTGGCTGTGGCATTTGGCTCAACAACTATTGTTTGTGTATTGTCGATGATCATCGCTGGCCCTTGGATAACATATCCGGGTCGCAAGTTTTTCAAGAAGAAGACGGGCGTGGTGATCTCACCAACTCCAGCAAAGTATACAGATGCTGAATCATCCTGTATCTCGGACCCGATAGACTGTGTTTTCACTGATTTCAGCTCTTGCTGAGGTGCCTCTGGTGCGATTGATGTTGCTTTTCCAACACCACGGACTCGAATATCTTCAACAAGGATGTTGCGGCCGGGGAAAGTAAACGAGAACTCGCGCTCATGTTCTTTGATGAACTCGGCAGAGAAGTCTCCGTGCTCAGGCTCGAGTACCATGAGCAAGTTATCAGTCCCCTGGTATCGCAGATTGAGATAGACTTCATGCTGAATCAGGGTTTGGTCAATCCCATCGGAAACCAAAGCTGTAGTCACCTTGGACTTCAATGCAGCAATTCGCTCGGTAATCTTTTTCATTGCTTGATTATCCAGAACCCCAGATGCCGGCTCCTGGGCCTCATGAACAACATCTGCCAAAGCCATGCCGTAGGCAGACAGAATCGAAGAATACCGATGGATAATGACAGTTCGGATTGACAATGAGGAGGCAATAGCGCAAGCGTGCTGCCCTCCAGCACCACCAAAGCAAGCCAGGTTATGTGCCGAAGTGTCATATCCACGAGCTTCAGTAAGTGCACGGATAGGTTTTGCCATTGATTCGTTTGCTACTTGAATGAAGCCAAGTGCAATTTCTTGTGGACTCTTGCTTTGTTTGGTCTCAGCATTGATCTGAGCTGCAAGTTCTGTGAACATCCGACGAGTAACTTGGACATCCAGAGCTTCATTCTCGTTCGGACCAAAAATTTTGGGAAAGTATGCTGGTAAAAGACGACCAAGGAATAGATTGGCATCAGTCACGGTCAAAGGACCTCCTTTCCGGTAACATGCTGGTCCTGGATGAGCACTTGCGGACTCGGGGCCAACTGCAAACAGTCCATGTCGCCAGAAAAGAATGCTTCCACCACCTGCAGCGACAGTATTGATGTCCAGCTGGGGGGCCATCACTGTCACACCGGAGATGTTGTTCTCGAAAGTGTGCTCCAGCTTACCGTCATATCGAGAGACGTCAGTACTAGTACCACCCATGTCAAACCTAGAGCACTAGTTAGCGAAAATACGATCAAATTCGAAGGCGAAGGCACTTACCCGATGACAGGTGTTCGGTCTGTCTCGTCGTAAGAAGTTCCTGCATATCCAACAACGCCTCCAGCGGGCCCCGACAGAATTGCACGGAGTCCAGTGAATCTATTGAATTTAGCAAGAGGGTTTTCCTGGTTTGGACCCAGGGATCATCACGTACTTTTCAAAGTTAGCGAGGCCTCCATCGGACTGCATGAACTCGCATCGAGTATCGGCCGAGGTAAGCCCATCCTTGAATCCTGAGCGGAAGCCCTGAATATAGCGTTGAATGACCGGTGTGAGATAGGCATCGGCAGTAGCCGAAGTACCTCTCGAGGTCAGCTTTATCATTGGCAATAACTGGCTGGAAAGAGAAATCTGGGTAAACCCGACTTCCTTTCCCAGCCTTTCAATTGCAAGCTCATGATCTTGAAATGTATATGAATGAACGAGGCAAACCGCGATCGAGCGATAGCCCTTTTCATATAATCTCTGAAGAGCCTGTTTCGTACCGACTTCATCAAGCGGCTCCAGAACTCGGACAACTTCGCCGCTGACACCTTTCTTCAAGGAAGTATCCGATTGGGAGGCCTTTTGAAGACTTTCCTTGTCAGGCGTGGGGTTTTGTTGATAATCCTCAATGGTGACACGCTCGTCAACTTCGACGACATCTTCATAGAGCACATCAGGGCGTTGAATATTCAGCGCAAAAAGTTTGGGTCGAGCCTGTGTTCCAATTTGCAAAGCATCCTTAAACCCTTTGGTGATTAAAAGAGCGTGACGCTCTCCCTTACGTTCCAGCAAGGCATTCGTGGCGACCGTTGTGCCCATTCGAATGCTGACATTGGAAAAATCGGCGGTTGTGAGCTTTTCATCGCGAGGAAAGGCTCGACCTGTCGCCTGCTCCAGAATTCGCCTGATCCCCTCAATCGGGGCATCTGCGTAGTTGGCTGGGTCTTGGGACAGGAGTTTGACCACAATCTCTTCGTCACGACCATCGATAATTCCAAGGCAGTCGGTGAATGTACCACCACGATCTATCATAGCATTAGCTGGCTTTGTATCGAAGCATGCAAGAGGACGGAGGTGTGTTGAACATACCGATAGCGATCTTGATACTCGGGGGATCCGACTTGTGAGGAGACATTGTGTATGCAGTTGGTGATTGTTCCCAGGGTAAAAGCTGCCTTTTATTCCCTTTGGTTACATATCAAAACCATCCAGCAGGTCAGAGCGAAGAGCAAATCGGTAGCAAAGCGCCAACAAAGCGCCACCTCAGGGCAAGTTCCGACAAGTGCGGAGAAGCAGCTTATCTCTCGCTCTTACCTTCCTGGCGCGCAAGCCCTAATAGACCACCATATTCTTCACCAGCAAGCTGATCCAAGTATAAAGCCATTGCAATGAGTGTTCTTAGGTATTTCCCAGGTCTTTGGGATTGAGTGTGACTCTTTTCTATCCACAACCCGCACTTGCTTCCACATACATTATGATGAATGACAAAGAGCCTACCGAGCTTCAGCTCTCGCCAGAGCACGAGAAAACCCAAGCAGGGGAGATCATTGAAGCGCAGGATCGAGACAGTGACAAAGATGTTGCAGCGCAGTTCCTCGCACGTCTCGACCCGGCTGTTGCAGCAGAGCCGGTAACCGAAAGCGAAGCACGCCGTCTGCTATGGAAGATCGACCTCATTATCATTCCGCTCATCATGGTGACGGTAGTTCTGGCTGCCATCGACAAAGTCATCATTTCAAACGCTGCCATTTATGGAATGAAAACAGACACTCACTTGACTGGCGACCAGTACTCGTGGGTAGGCTCTATCTTCTACTTTGGTTATTTAGCCTTTGAATACCCAGCGGCACTCCTTATTCAGCGACTTCCAGTGGCCAAGCTGTACGCAGGAATGGTAGTAGGATGGGCTATCCTGCTGCTATGTACGGCGGCAACGCAGGACTTTGCGGGCCTAGCGACTGTACGGTTTTTGATGGGCATGACAGAAGCTGCCGTATTCCCAATTTCCAGCATCTTGACAGTGATGTGGTGGAAGACAAGCGAGCAGCCTATTCGTGTGGCATTCTGGTTTAATCAATTATCATCGGTCTTTTCGGGCGTGGTGAGCTATGGGATTGGCCAGACGGATACAGCTTTGGCGCCCTGGAGATTACTCTTCATCGTGTTGGGCTCATTCTCTCTTGTCTGGGCTATTGTGCTCTACATCTTCCTACCGGACTCGCCGGTGCAATGTTGGTACTTCTCAGACCGGGAGAAATTTGTCTGTCTCGAGCGTGTGAAGGACAACAACACTGGCATGGAAGACAAAACCATCAAGTGGTACCAAGTGCGTGAATGTCTGCTGGATCCCAAGACCTGGCTTTTGGCCCTATTTTCGCTAGCCCAGAACATTCCCAATGGTGGTCTTGTCACATTCTCCGCTATCATCGTGTCCGGACTTGGCTATTCTCGACTGATCACCACTCTACTCGGCATCCCCACCGGCGTGCTCGCCACGGTCTGGCAGATCTTGTTGGGATTCATCGCAGCGCGCATACCGAACTCCCGCTGCACGATCATCGCCATCGCGAACTTGGTACCCTTGGTGTGTAGTGTGATCATGTGGAAGCTGCCACGAGAGAACCAGCAAGGCCTTCTGGCGGCATACTACGTCTTCTACACCTACTGGGCGCCGTACGTGTTATCCACTTCACTCCCAATGGCCAACACCAGCGGACACAGCAAGAAATTGACCATGAATGCTATCTTCTTCTTGGCATACTGCGTCGGCAACATCATCGGACCTCAGGTTTTCCGTTCCGGGGATGCGCCATCGTATTCGCACGGATACGAAGGTCTTGTTGGATGTCTAGTGGTAGCTATCGCATCTATTGTTGCTTATGGGCTTCTTTGCCGATGGGAGAATAGTCGCCGCGCTAGAGAGGGCCAATTAGATGTGGAGCCTTCGGGAGATGCAGCTTTCTCCGATTTGACGGATAAGGAGAAGAGGGCTTTCCGGTATACGTATTAGTTAGTACGAAGAAAGAGGGTGGGTGAGGGTATGATAGTTCGACAAATGGAATTTGAATTGGATCCTTGACTGAGAAAAGGGGAATGAGCTCGAATTTGAGGCGTAGAAAGGCAATCTGCCCACCAACGACTGTGTTTTACCATAAACGATAGCTCTTTGGGGCGAGATTGAAGCTAGTAGACTCTAGGGTGAATGAACTAGAGCCTATCTCCGCATTGCCCGCCACCCTCCAAATGCTAAGAACATAGATAGAGGGGTACATAAGGCCAAGCCCCTTGATCGGAGCAGCCCCGAGTCTTATCTGAGACGAAGAGGAAGGTCGGAACGAGAATATGAGTATTTCCATAATCGGCTCTCTTCCTACGTGAACTTGAGCTGCAGGTGAAAGACATCTGAGTGTGCACGAGGAAGCTGGAAACGAACGAAATGCCTCAGCAGAGTCTCAACAGAGTCCCCAATACCATGATAAATATGGCGGCGCCACCATTTTATCTCAGACCGCGCTGACAACCTTTCAACATGAAGAAAGATACGCAGATTATGATCATTGGCGCGGGTTGCTTCGGCACCTCAACGGCGTACCACCTTTCACAGCGCGGCTATACTTCGATTCGCGTGCTTGATCGATATGCACCACCCTCCTGTGAAGCAGCTGCCACTGATATCAGCAAGATCATCCGTAGTGACTACAACGTGCCGCTGTATGCGAGACTGGGCATTGAATCCATAGCCGCTTGGCAGTCATGGCCGATGTTCCGCGGACTCTACCACGTCCCCGGATGGATTCTCAGCGCAGCGAACCTATCCATACCCTTTGTCGAGGGGTCAATTGAGACGTGCAGAAAACTTGGGGTGCAAGGCATTCAAAAGCTTGCCCCAGAACAAATTCGTTCCCGTTTCTCGGTTGTAACGGGCAAGCTGGATGGCTGGAATATCAATGTGTGGAACCCAACTGCTGGATGGGCAGATGCAGGTAAAGCATTGGAGCAGATGGCAAACGCTGCCCAGGAAGCCGGAGTCGAATATATCACGGGCGAGACTCAAGGATATGTGCGACAGTTGGTCCTGGATGAGACCGGGGAGTGCAAAGGAGTCATCACAGCAGATGGCACCAGGCACGAGGCGGATATGGTGATCCTGGCAACGGGAGCATGGACACCTTCACTGCTTGATCTCCAGGGCCAGTTGATAGCCAAGGGCCATAGTGTCGCCCATATCCAACTCGACCCTGCTGAGACCAAGCACTATGCCGCATTTCCGATCATGGACAATCTCGAGCTGGGATATTTCTTTCCTCCGACCAACAACGGAATATTCAAGTTGGCACACAGTCAGTTCATTACCAACACGCAAGTCTCCCAGTCTGGGATCACCGCATCTTGCCCCCACACGTTCATCCAGTCCCCGGCAGACGGACTTCCTCTCGAGATCGAAGCTCAAATGCGCCGGAACTTGCGACGAGTGCTGCCCGAGCTCGCGGATCGACCTTTCTGCTATACCCGCCTCTGCTGGGATGCTGATACAGCCGATCGTCATTTCCTCGTCACGCCCCATCCATCACACAAGCGACTCTTCTTGGCCACGGGTGGTTCGGCTCATGGGTTCAAGTTTCTTCCAGTTATTGGAAAGTATGTGGCAGATCTGCTTGAGGGGAAACTTGACCCGGAGATTGTGTCCCAGTGGAAGTGGCGCGCTGGACAGAAAGTCACCGCGACAGACCTGGCACATCTAGATCCTGAGATGGAGTTGATTGATCTTACGGGGTGGAAAGGTAGACAGGCACGGGAGACAAATAATACGTCTAGACTATGAGATTTGAGACTGTATTGTCTTTGAGATCCATCCATCCAGATATAAACATCAAGTATGGCATCAATGCACTTCGTTATCACACATAGACCAGCTAAGTTAAACTGAGCTTCCACCCACCAAGCATAACCATGGCGTGTTCCCATACAAAACGAGATCCTTGCAAAAGATCTCTTTCTCTCTCTGGAATGGATCTTCGGCGCTTTCTTTCATCTTGCATAGCCAGATCGCGCTGTCGCCAGACCATCTCCACAACCTCGACCGCAGGGGCAATGTTCTAAAAAGTTAGGTCTAGATCAATACATGGACGGGGAAAAAACCCAATAATCAAGTGAGAATCACGTACTCCAAATCGACGGATTCCGTCAAGCTTTTGAAACAATTGTAAAACAACGACCTTGTCTTCCTCATCGCGAGCACAGCAGCCTGCCAGAAAAAGTGGCCATAACGGTAAGACCGCAGTACGCATCATAGTTTCCTTCTTTTCCAGAACCAATTCTAATATGCGTTTGACATAGCTATTCTTTTCCTCTGCGTCGAGTGAAATGACTGAGCTCCTTGAGTTGGCCGACTTGGTGGAAGTAATTTCGTACAAGAACAGAAGTGCCCCGAGTCTGTTAGCTTCTGCGATGGCGACACATTCCGTAGTAGGATCAATGTGCTCCACAGGCAAGGTCTGCTGGAGAGTATCTAGATTCGCCTTCAATTGATAAACCCCTTTTCGACTCGTCTCATCCAGGCCATCTCGTGTCCATGCTAGTTCTGCCACCCGATTGATCATTAATAACAGAGCCGGACTCAAGCCCATGTATGGATCAATGACATCCGATGGTTCCAAGATGCTATCCGGCAGAATAGGTGATGCTTGCGAAGTGGATGGGACTTGGAATGCTGTTCTGGCCAGAACGAGGTGAAAGGCAAAGTAGCGATTGAAGAAACCCGTCAACTCTTGGCTGTGACTTGAGCGACCGGGGCATTCTGTTCGAGTGCGAATCAAGTTCTGGAAGCCATTCAAGTGCGTGACCCAAGAAGGACGACTGTGGTCTGAGATCTAGGATGAATGAGTAGATGCTTGGTGCACACCTTGACAGGATCAGGATCAGCTTACATCAAACCAGCATAACATCAGAACAAGCCCTAGCATCTCATCTACTTCGGACTCTAGCCACTCCCCTTTGTTCAATAGACCCCGTAGGTGGTTCAGGGCCCGATGATGATGCTCTAAAGCCGGTAACCCATATTTCGCGTCGGACAGTTTCAGGGTGTTTGCTGCAATGGCCAAAGCCGCATGGTACAGTCCTTGGGACTGCAATGCCATGGGCAGAATCAGATATCGATAGGGGTTGCAATGGGCATTGTCGATGAGGGTCGAGCTGCTGCAAATGATCTGTTCAAAGTACGACAGGAGAGCAGGATCATTGTCTGATCGTCCCCCAGACGGAATCGTATTCAAGCACGGCGATAACCAATTCGATCTACAGCATGCTTCTTCGTTTGTCCTCGCCAGACCCCCAAAGTGAATCTCGAGATCGATCATCGTCATGTTTAAAAACATCCAGGTCCGATCCCGTTGCCTTTTCTCTGGTCGCGGTGCCACTCTGTCTTTGACGCTCCCCCTGGCCGTGAGATCGGTTTCTCTTTGCTGTGATCGGGCTGATTGTGCTTCGACCAGACGCCTGCTCGTCCATGGCAAACCCCTCGAGCCAATGACTCTTCATGCCAGACGAGCCGAACTCCATAGCCACACGAGGCATTATTACGGGCGCAACGATGGCAAACCGGGCGTGTTTCTGACCCATTTTAGTTTCAACCAGGTATAAGCTGCCAGACAGAGAATGTTACCGTCACATTTAATCCGGCGTGCGCGACACGTCCAGCAGCCGGTTCGCGCTCTGGAAATTGCAGTCATGGCTCCGTTGACCCCGTGGGGACGAGGACTCTATTCTAGTCGAGTGAGGAGCTGGACACAGTTGGGGAGTTGGAATGGCTCGAACTTCACTTATCTCTGGAATTCAGTCCGGGTTGGGGATCTTCTGGCCAAAAGGTTTATCGGAGACTCTGCCAGTTGATAGGGCATGTTTCAGGCCGAGGTTGGGATATTAGCCAGGCGATACGAGGGATCTTGGAATTAGTGGAATTCTAAGCCTACGACGGTCTTTTGCGCAGGAAATTAGTGCCTCCTTTCCCCAGGATATCTGTCCCGTCGGTTTGGTATAGGTTCGTTGAAGCCGAGGATACACTGCCCCAGAGCGTTGAACTCGAGAGCTCAAGCGTGAGTCGTGCTTTCATCTCACTCTGATCTGCCTGTCGTCTACTGTCTAGTACATATTTCCAGTTGCAAAAGACCAGTGTCGAGCAGCCTCGAGATCCAATCACGAGCCGTCTGCTAGTCAATTGAACGCGCAACAGATTGCACACCATGTCGACCTGGTCTGCATATTTCATATGAGACCGACTACTCATAGAGCTTTGGATGGACATCGCCACTATAAGGCGACGGGCAGATTCCCATCTGCACGACGCAGGCCAGTCCGAGGCTGTGCTCGGCAAAGGCTCATTTCTTTCTCCCCCACTTAAATAACTCGATTCGTGCTGAGTTGCGTTCTCCATGTCTCCTGTCTGACTGCAACATGGGATTCAGTACCGAGGCCGAATTTGACCAGGTGGGATCATTCCAAATTGAAGGGGATTCAGCTAATGGGGATAGGCATATGCGAGTGTACGGCGCGCCTTTGCTGCCGGCACTACTAAAGAGAAAGAATGGCGGCGGCATCAACTCAAACGGGCTTGGTGGATGGTCGAAGAGAACAAGAAGCGCATCTGCAACGCACTGTATACCGACTTACACAGACATTACCAAGAGTCACATTCGGCAGACTGCGCTGGGGCTCAGGGGGACATCCTGCGCACCTTGGAGAAGTTGGATGAATGGACCCGAGACGAGAAACCAACCCGGCTGGATCCAGTGAACTTCTTGGGAGGAACGATCGTTCGCAAGGAGCCCCTGGGAGTCACTTTGATCATTGGAGCGTGGAACTTCCCCATCACGTTGCTTCTGCAGCCAATGATTGCCGCTATTGCAGCGGGATGCGCGGTGATTCTCAAGCCATCCGATGTGGCGTCTGCGACCCAGGATCTGATGATGGAAATCATTCCTCGGTATATGGATACCGAGGCGATTCGATGTGTTTCGGCAGGGCCAAAGGAGATGGCATACATCCTGGAGCACCGCTTTGATCACATCTTCTACACCGGATCAACTAGCGTTGCGAAGATTATCCATGCCGCCGCAGCAAAACATCTTACGCCGGTTACGCTTGAACTAGGGGGCCAATGTCCAGCCATCGTCGCTGAGTCCGCAAATCTCGATCTTACGGCGAAACACATCGCGGTTACAAAGTTCAACAATGCTGGTCAGGTAAGAATTCTTCTGTCTCGAAATTCCACATGAACTCACACCAGGGGTAGATCTGCTTGAATGTCAACCATGTCCTTGTTCATCCTTCCCTGCGAGAAGATCTGGTCACCGAGTTGTGTCGATATTTCGACATCTTCCGAGGGGGCAAAGAAAAGCAGCCAGACCATTATACACACATCATCAACGAGCGCAACTTTGACCGGCTGGAAAGCCTGCTCCAGCAAACCTCTGGAAAAATTGTATATGGTGGCCAACGAGATCGCAACAGTCGATACTTTGCACCAACCATTGTGACTGGCGTCAAGCCCGGCGACCCCCTTCTCTCCGAAGAAATCTTCGGACCAATTCTCCCCATTGTCGATGCTGATTTCGACACGGCCATCTCATTCACACGAGGACTGGAACACCCTCTCGCAATCTACGCGTTTACCAACAAATCCGCCGACAAGGCGCGCATCTTGAACGAAACCAAGTCCGGCGGCGTCACCTTCAACGACTGCGGTCTTCACGTTGCAGCCTGCGATGCACCGTTTGGTGGTGTGGGAAATGCCGGCCAGGGCAATTATCATGGACGACATGGAATCTTGACCTTTTCCCATCTACGCACACACATCAACGCCATCCCCTCGTGGCTGGAATGGTGCATTGCCGCACGCTACCCCCCGTATTCCGTCAAAAAGGCCCATCAGATGTCCCCACCGACTGTGCCGCCATTTGACCGTGACGGGAATGATCGATTTGCAGCTGGTCGCTCGAAATGGGTCTTGCGATTTGGTGTTTTGGCCCTTTCTACCTTGATTGTGACCCGACGAGATCAGATTGTCGCCCTGGGTTCGAAGTTGTTGTAAATCTTGAAATTCTGCAGGAATTGAGACTTGTCTTTGTCCGTCTCTGCACGCGATAGGCGGAAATACCCGGGCGATCTGCATGGGTTGAGGGGGAAAGCTACTTAGTAGGCGGGAATTAGGGGCATCGGCAAATGCATAGATAGGCCGTACATAATATTCAGATAATTTCCATGCACAACAAGAAATCAAGAGTGGCTTGTATGTATGATTCTGATCTTCTGCTCCAAAAAAAAAAAACGAGTGCCAGGAAGAAAATGTGGAATCTACCGGCGTATTCGGACATCGCGGAGAAATCGCCGGACTAGTATAGAGCCAAACTGGATGGAGTCAACTCAATAGCCGAACGGAATTGCTATAAAGAGGAGATCATCGACCGGAATTTGGACTTGCCACTGCGTATCATTGCTGAACGTCCATCATGAGATTACCACTGGCCCTCTTGGGCATCAATGCCTACAATATCGGAATTGCCTCTGCTGCTCCGCTAGAGAACCGGTCCAAGTCGAGGGCTTCATCGCCAGCAGTAGACATGTTCAATACTGCAATTGAATGGAACGACAAGTATTGGGACAACGAAGCCGGTTATCTGATCACAGCAAGTGAAGGATCTGGACGCTACGATAGTCGACACTCTGCTTGGTATGCGCCTCAATTGCTAGCCAGAAATGGACCAGGCGATGTGGCCAAGGCCATTCGGATCTTCGACAATGTGATTTCGGGCCAATACCTGGACCCATCCAAGCAGTGGTATGGAGACTACCAGGGTGCGCCAGCTCAGCCAGAGCCCGGGACACTGGTGTATCCGGACGATGGACCATATACTTCAGTGAGTGCGAGTTCATATTGTCGGTGATTTCCAGCACTAACACGCTATCTAGTGGGATCCAAACATTCGTGATTTCGTGGGCTGTGCTTGGATTGTAGCATTGAACGACTATGACCATCTGCTGCCCGCAGCGACAGTCTCCAAAGTGGAAAAGTCCCTGCATCTCGCGGCAAAGGGGGACTTATACCGCGTCGGAGGGGTTGACGGCGACAACTCGTATCCTTGCTACTCCAATCCCTGGTTGATGCGAACCATCCTTCAGAACTGGGTCGGCGCTCGAGTTGGGGATGCGAACTTGACAAAGTCCGGCGAGAACTTTGCCCAAGAGATATATGATCTCTGGAGCATGCATCATACTCTTTCTGAGTTTAACTCTCCAACGTATGCCGGCGTCGCCATGTGGGCGCTCGCGCTGTGGAACAAATACGGCACCAACGACAGCCTGCTGAAGAAGTATGGCCCCGACATGCTCAAATATAGCTGGAAAGAGCTTGGCGAGCTTTACAATGCCAACCTCAAGAACCTGGCTGGTCCGTGGGATCGTAGCTATGGGTACAATATGAATGAGTATGCCTCTCTCATCGGCGCAGTCATTTGGGGGACAATTGGGCGCGACCAAGCTCCTGTCCCTAAAAACATACTGTCGATGTATCATCAAGACGATTTTGCTTTCTATCCTCTTTTTGCCCTTGCGATGCCGGAGATGGTGAAGTATTTGCCAGCAAAGGTCAAGACAAACCTGCTCGAATTCCCCGGCGAGCACATGTATACTTCACAAGCTTACTCGCCACCCTTCGACCAATATCCACGAAACATCACCACATGGATGTCCCAGAACGTGACCATTGGCGCAGAGACCGTGGCCGAGCAGGTTGTTGGAGGACCAGCGATCAATCCCAGCCAATTCACGCCTGCGGTCATCCAGTGGGCAATTGACGATTACCAGATCGGTTGTATCTCTCACTGGGTAACAGAGTCTTCAATCCATGCCGTGGCAGCCCCTGGCAGTCTCAAAGTCTCCTACCCAAATGCAACATCTGCCAATGGACCTGTTTCTTTCAACTTCCTCTTCAGCGGCCTCAATGTTCCCAATGGGTTCAACGTCACTGGACTAGAAGGTGTTCCGGGGCTGAATATCAAGTTGACGACAAATGCCATGCCAAACTATACCATGACCTATAACACCGATCATTCTGTCAACGAGTTTAGCTTTTACAACATCACATATACGATGCCCGAAAGCTTTACTGCTGTCCCATTTGTGTCTCTTCAAATCTCCGAGTGAACATACAAGACATATTAGCCCAAGCGATTGATCAATTTGGCATGCGCTGTGATTAAACAATATGTACATACGTGGTCACATAAATAAGCCATCAACGTTACTCTTCCTTTTTGTCTTCCTGGAGCTGATTCTCTCCATTTCCTCCATTCCCTCCACTCCCTCCATCCTCTCCCTCTTCTCCCTCCTGTGTCTGAGGAAGCCAGAAACGAGTAATCATACCACCCAAGAACTTCTGATCAATCCATTTGACCAAGCCATAAAAGACCCAGCCCCAACCCCAAAGCGAAACACCCATCATGCTCGTCACCAACAGCACCGGACCAAGAATCAGCAGCGACAGAACCGCCCAGAGCAATATCGAGACAGCTGCAAAGACAAACACACCAGCGAGGAAAACCAACAAGGGCACACCGCAGCATATCATCTGACACACGATAAAGGTCGTGGCGGCGGGGCGCTTGAGCGCAGCTTCATACATGGCCGCCTGTCGAGGCGCAGGAAGTAATTTGGCAACCATATACCGGATCCAGGATTCAAAGGCATCAAAGGCTTGCGGGAATAACGAGGAGGCCCATGATGTGATGGTCGCCCATATGCTGGAGAATGAAACATCGCCATCGACTTTTTCTTCTTTGGGGGGTGCGTCGTCTGAAGGGAATTCGCCGGGGATGACAGGCTCAGTCAGGTCCCTTGTTGCTCGATTCAACTTCCTCGGTTTGACATTCTTGGTCGCTCCAGTTGCGGTTGATTGGACTTGGTTCACGGGTTGGTTCAGTTGGCCGGTGAGCCCGCTGACATTGTCGATGGGCATGGTGAGGGCTGGGAAGAAGATGTGTGCCCGATTCAAGGTGAATAATGCACCAGAGAAAGGTAGGAATTCCCAGAAGATGCAAGAGACATGAAAGCAAGCAAATCAAGATCTATATCAACGGCCATGGAGAATGACGTATGGGGCGTTACGCTGAGTGGTTCACACTTTTCGCCGATATTAACTCTGCGTCACTACTGCAGCAGTTGTTGCATATTCTTGTTGAATGGCAAAGCTGGTCAACTGTCACAGGCAAATGCGACTTGATATTGTGGGATTTTATCATGAAGTGCGAGTTTCATATACATGGGTGGCATATATCACGCCCACGTCCGACGTGAACGACACCCTATCCATGCGATTAAAGCCTGGTAAAATGAGATTGAATTGATTCAAGTATATTTTGGAACCCTATGTGCAACTGAATATGATAGTGAAATCAACGTTATGCTACGTGTCATTGGTCGGAAGCGCCATCGCGATCTTCAAAGACCATAAAGTCATCATCGTCTACTTCATCTCCCATGACCTTCTTCCACGCCTGCTTAACAAGGTCGAGAGTGTCGTCCTCAAATGAGAGATCAAGACTTGAGGGAGGGAATCGCAAGTAACAAGGCACAGCACTGTCAAGTTCCCACCTGGTTTCGTCAGTGCTGAGACGTCCCCGATGTGTGTATCGCAGAGACCAGAGGACGGAACTTCCAGGACCATCTGCTTCAACGAGTCTGTTGATGGCGGACTCAAGTAATGCTTGACCCTCCGATCCAGCAAGTGCCACGCTACCATAGATAACACCTAAGACGATTGGTTAGCCGCTTGAACGACAACAATGCGAATGAAGAGAAAATTGCAAAATTGTGCTCGGTATCAGTTTGAAAAGGTTTTCAACATAGCAAGTTCAGGCAATGTAGATAAGTTTTTGAAAAAAATCATCATGCGAGCAATTCGGGGAGCGAAACAAGAAGAAGAAATGGTGGACTTACTCTGCTGACGTGGACACTCACCTGTGTCACTTGAATGAACTTGAAGGTACACAGGTGGTGATTGAGGGTTACCCAAGGTTTCCCCTGGGAACATAAGAACTGTACTGGCAGGCAAAGGAGCACCTTCGACCGTGACAGGGAAAAGGGATGGGAATGTGGCCGAAACCACTGTCACGGAGCGGGCGACTTCGATATGAGGTTTTGAGATATCACCTTCATCAGGATGATCGGCCATCGACCCAAACACGAATTTTGTCTGAAGTGACTCTCCACTGAGCAACTTAACCTGAAGAGGGTGTTCTTTATCTTCCTGGGAATGGCGGACTTCACTTAGCGTTGTACTTAGGGCGTAGACACCGCCGCCCACAGCTGAAGCACGACACGCAACCTGAAGTATTTCAGCGCCGCCGCCATATTTGGCGACCACGGCGCCGAACCCGGGACCAAGTGCACCAATGGAAGTGAGATGTCTCTCGATTCTGGGAATGGCATAAGCGGCCAATGTCTCCTTCTGCGGCAGTTGGGAGAGCGTAAGCGACAACAAAGGATTATGAAGTTCCTCTGGTACGCTAAACTTGGAAGTCAAATAATCGTGGAAGGGAATAGACAATTCCTCATCCTCAACATTGTCTTCATCATCCTTGGGTTTGGTGATGTGACGCAACAAGCGCATTAAAGACCTCTTGGACTTCATGCTAATATGATTTGCGGCGAAAACATCTTCCCGGTTGCCAGGTACACGATAAAAATCATTTTCAGCACCGGGGTTGCTATTCTCCGATTCGGTTTGTCCAGGCGCATAGATCCACCAGCTACCAACTGCCATGAACTCAAGCTGGCGGAAGACCTTTGAGGAGATAAGGCTTGAAATTAGTTTGGAGCGGGTGTAGAGAAATTGCGGAGACAGTGACAGGGTGTAGGATCGACTAGAAGCAAGTTTGGGAAAAGAAGCATCTGGTGTATCTTGGGCCTGTGGTGTCAAAATCGAGACATCCCTGAAGGGACATGATCCCGTGATGGCTATTGTCAACCAGAAATTAGCACCGGTCTAGTCAATGCATGCAGAGACTTCTTACCATCATTCACACCTGCTGCCCATTCCTGGGCCTCATCAAGACTGAAGGCTGCCTCTGAACCGCCATAGTAGTGGTTTGAGTCCAGGTGAAGAACCTTCTTTCCAGAACGTGAGAGGGCCCTTGGGAGTGTGAGTGCTCAACCCCGACACCCTCAGATACATCACTCACAGTGCCAAGAGGGATTGGGGAAGACCAGTGCCTTGGATGATCACATCCCATGGGGCGTCCGACAAAGACTCCATGGTATGAATAATCAGGATCCTAGCTGTTAGTAAGTTCGATTATTACAACCAGATTTGATAGTCCAACTTTAGTTGGATCTTTGATGCTTTGGCATCTCTTTTCTCTGTCTCTCGGATAGTGTTGAAGCCAGAGACTCGAGGTTGGGAGGGAAGAGAAAGAAAGAAGAAAAAAAAAGTGGAAGGAAACGCGGAAATGCGCGTGCGAAGGCGGTCACCGAGTCCCCACTCCAGCAGCAAGACTTTGCTCTTCCAACCACTTCCAACATTGACTTATAAGGACGGGATTCTCTCTTTGCGATGGTGAATGCAATCTTTAATAGAATGCTAGTGTCATGCATCAAGTTGCCGATTTTCAAGCGGTCGCTTGCGGTTATCCCAGTGATACAGAAGCTATATCTCAACATTGTCGACAATGCTCTATAGCTCCATAGGTCCGGTACGATCCTTTTCGAGCTCGTTCTCAGCTATTGCAGTTCTTAGAACCTGCTCCATATTTTCAAACTAAGCTTCTCCGTCTTCTCCTAGCTTCGCATTCTCCAAAAAGAGCATGGCAATGAGCACCAAGGAGAGTGAGATCAGGCTTGTAATCGCAAGAAGTCTTTATGAGCAAGGAATTGTATACTCAGCCATGGGTAATCTATTGAGCAATATCCCACACGCACAAGAGGCCAGTCAGAGGAACCATATCAGAAACGGGGCTCTCTCGTGGTCTCTCTCGACTTATGTATAGAGACTGACTACTGCTGGAGGGGTGATAGATCCAGCCCACGTGACCGCCCAAAGGGGTTAGGCCCCGCGGCTTAAGAAGCGGAAAACTCAGCGGACTCGACTCTCTTCTCATACCACTCCCAGTGCTTGCACAGAACGGTTGCCATTCCAATGGCAATTCGGTCTTCATCGACGCGGGCCTTCACTGGACTTCGTTATGGGAGTGGTAGATAAGATTCCTTGTCACTCTGTATCTGCTGCTCTGGATGGACACATCTGATGGAAGCGGTTCGTTTTGTAGTGATACATTCATTATTCTTAGCTATTGGGTAGCTTGTTCTGCCAAGTTTTGTAGTATGTATAACTTGTGGACGGACACAAGGAGCATTCAGACTGCATTCAGATTGCATTCAGACTGCAATTTGAAGCATCCCTTGAGCAGTATCAGGTTGTGTTCGCAACCTGCAGGGTATATGGGGTTCCAGTCCATTGATCTGGTATGTCTCTTTCGGCGATAAGAGGAGTAAGAGTCGCTGTAGAATTCCTCCATCTGGTCGCAACGTATCAATTTTCACTCCTGTGTGGCTTCCTCGACCACTCGAGCGCGAATGATCTTGACCTCGTCCATGGGCTTGTCCTCTCCGTTGGTCTTGACGAGCCCCAGGCGTTGAATGATCCTCATGCCGCTCTTGACCCGACCAAAGATTGTGTGCTTTCCGTCCAGCCATGGGGTCGGCGCAAGTGTGACGAAGAATTGACTGCCGTTGGTATTGGGTCCGCTGTTGGCCATGCTCAGAATTCCAGCCCCAGTGTGTTTCAAGTCGCCACGAATCTCGTCTTCAAACTTCTCGCCGTAGATGGAGCTACCGCCTCGACCGGTGCCGGTAGGATCGCCAGTCTGGACCATGAAGTTAGGGATGACACGGTGGAAAATGACATTGTTGTAATAGCCACGTTCGGCAAGTGTCGCAAAGTTCTTGCACGTCTAAAGCACCGGAGGTCAGTGAAAAAGCACTGAGTAGCTATGCGGAGGGGTTCATACCTTAGGCGCATGGGTGTTGTAGAGCTCTACTGAGAACGAACCCTAGGGAATTTTAGCCGAGCACATAGAAAGAGTAAGAGAGCAAATACCATAGACGTGTCAAATGCCACCTCAGTCGCCATGATGAAGCTGTGAATGCGGAGGAACAAAAGTGCAGAGAGTGTGTTAGAGGAAAGCGGGATCGACCTGGAGCTTGGCACTTTTATCTCTTGATCTCTTGACAACACGACCTTCTCAGCTTCTCAGCTTCTCGCCTTTTCAGCTTCTTGATTTCTATAGTCATGGACTGAACTTGTTTTAATTGCCTTTTTCCAAGCTTCTTTCTTCCCGTGATTACCCTCATCTTCACAATTACCAGCCCACCATGTCCGATGTCAGCCCTGTCGCAGAGCTGCTGGGACAGGCGATCTATCATTACGAGAAATTGAGACCACTTTTGCCCACCTATGGACACCTCCTTATTTCCGCTCTTTTCCCAATCTGGATCGGCTCCCATGCATCCTTGACCAGACCTTCGTCCGCCGCCAAACCGCCGAAGAAAGACCAGAATGAAGATGAAGACACCGAGGACGAGATCGGACCAGGGTTGTCGCAGAAGATGGAAGGACTTTCACCATCAGATGCTTTGATGCTTCCAGTGACTGCTGGACTTACGCTTGGTGGTTTATATTTTGTGATCAAATGGTTAGAGGACCCGGCCATCTTGAACAAGATCCTCGGCATCTACTTCTCCCTAATTGGCCTTTTCTTCGCCTTCAGCTTCTTGAAGGATTTCTTTATGATATTGCGGTCGTTTATCTTCCCTCGGCGCTATTATCAACGTGGACAGCTGTGGGAGGTGGCACAGTCAGAGCGCAAGTTCATCGCAGTTGGAAACACTTCAGTCGAGTCCCCGTCTGTCCGGTATTCACCACTTGCTGGGATATGGGGCATGATCCCAATCCCAGGCCTGATAGCTAAGATTATTTGGAAATGCCGAAACGCTTCATTCCAGCGACTTCAGGTACGCGCCCAAGTGCGCGGTTTATTCAGCTTCAAATGTCGTATTGGTCTCCTTGATACCATAAGCGCAGTGGTTGCATTGTCAGCCGTGGGCTACTTTGCCTTTGTCGCAAGACCGTGGTGGTTGACCAATTTCCTTGGATTCTGCTTCTGTTATGGTACCCTCCAGGCCATGTCTCCGTCCACCTTTTGGACAAGCACTCTCATCTTGGGTGCTCTGTTTTTCTATGACATTTACTTCGTCTTTTTCACGCCCTTGATGGTGACGGTCGCAACTAAGCTGGATGTGCCCATCAAGTTGTTGTTCCCTCGTCCACCAAATGCCAATGACGATCCTAGTACCACATCGTTGGCTATGCTTGGACTGGGTGACATCGTGGTCCCAGGAATGGTGATGGGACTGGCACTCCGATTCGATCTTTTCCTCTATTACCGACAAAAAGGCGCCCAAAAAGCACAGGCTGAAGGGTCAAAGCTGGCTGTCGAGAAGCCCGAGTATCAGTCGCCAACTGGAGCTTGGGGAGAGCGCTACTGGGCCCCATCATTCCAGCGAGAAACCCCAGAAATCAAACCACCTTACCATGATGCTCGCTCATTTCCCAAGACCTATTTCCAGGCTAGTATATTTGGCTATGTTGCCGGAATGGTCATGACCCTTCTCGCGATGCAATACTCTAACCATGCCCAACCGGCCCTTCTTTACTTGGTTCCAGGCGTCTTGACATCTCTCTGGGGAACTGCGTTCGTCCGGGGTGAAATTAATACCATGTGGCACTTTTCCGATGAAGAAGTGGAAGATGACGAAGAAAAGAAAGAAGAGGCTAAAGAGGAGCCCTCCACGAAAAGCCAGAAGGGTCTGCTTATGCGCCTTTTCTCTGGCGAAGTAGACACCCCTAGGACAAAAGACGCCGACAGAACGTCTAAGCAGTCCGACAAGGAGAAGACCGACGACTCCAAGCCGACGAAAGACAACAAGGAGAAAAGGAACAAACCGAACAATGAGAATTTGGACCTGATTTCCTTTTCTGTTTCGTGTCTTCGGAAGTCCAAAAGCAAGACTGAAGCCTCATCGTCCGAAGATCTTGACGACGAAGAAGACAAAGTGACGCAGGTCTATCTGAATGCCGATGGGGACAATGAGCCCCCGCTTAAGAGAAGACGGCGCAGTATGAAGAAGCCATCGAGCCAGTGATACGATCATGAAGTCTCCTAGCGTGTATCTTTACGGCCGAACAATGATCTCCATGTATTACTATCAGCACCCTTAGCCTCAATGTACTGCTAAGCATCCTGTCGTTCCCTGCAAGTCCTAGTTCAATTAAGATACAAGAGATCGAAAGAGAAAAGTGTAGTGGTATCATTTGTGTGTATGGCATTTTGATCAGCATTGATCCAATATCCGCTTCATCTCATCCCATCTCTGAGTAGAAACATCCACGAGCTGCCGCATATCATCCCCGTCCAAAGCCCAGCCACCATGCTTCTCCATCTTCACAATGACGGTCTTTCCTTCGCCTCCATTCTCCTTGTCCACAACAATACAAGCCCGCTCCTGGCTCAATCCCTCTTCGTATCCATCTGGGTCTGCCAAGATCCACCTTTGCTGCATACCCTGCTTTCTCTGCTTCTCTTCCTGTGCCTTTTGCTCTTCGGCATCGGGAATGACAACAGATCTCCAGCCAGCAGCAGCATCGGCTTCAAAGGAACAGAAGGAGCTGACAATGGGCAAACCACGCAACGAGAGCCTTTTCGCATCCGCAATATCATCCGAGCATAGAATAGTATCGTTATCGTCATCCCACCAAGCCTTGGGGAGCTTGGTATCACGTAGCGCAGCCAATACAGAAGCCCAAGCAACATCTAACGGGTTTCCTGCCAAGGAAATAATCATGACATCAATGTAGAGCACCCAGAAAGCTTTGATCTCCCGCGCGGGGTTTCCACTCTCCTCCGAATCCACATCCATCTGCTCCCCCAATGCCTCCGCCTCAAGATTTGGCGGCTGATACCAAATGCGCAAGTCATCGGCTTGAACGAGACGAGTACTGTGCAGTAGAGAAAGAAGCTGGTGAGAGAGAGACTGGGCGAGAGCGGAAGGCGCTGCACCGGGAGTGAAGCCCGGCGCACAGCCAGTGCTGAGGGAGAGGTTGGGAACCAGCAGGTTCAAGTCTTGAATATGGGCTTGGTCCTCCTTATCTTGGGAGTCAGTGTCTCCTTCAGATTTGGATGTCTTGTCGGAGGACTCCTCGGAGGCGTGCGACACACTCCATGAAGCAATGTCCTCTGTGTTGAGAATTTCTGCGCGAACACCGCAGACGGCAACAGTATCACCGATTCGTACCACTGCGCTGCCATTTGTGTGGGTTAAGGAGCCTGCATTGGCAGATGTGACACGGAATTGCGAGGCTGCACGACCGTTGGCACGGAGCGAGGGTTGCTTGCTTGCTGCTGGTGGGGAAAGGTGGGCGAGAAGATAGGCGTGGGGTTGGAGGCGGGCGAATTGGGATGGTGGGAGGGATAATGATGGAGGTGTCGGGTGATTAGCAGTCGAGGACGCCATGGTCGATTATGTCTGACTGATATTGTCAAGACTGGAATCGATTGAAAAAGCCGATGAGCGTCAGTGGCAGAATAATTTCCTATCGAGGGCGGTGGGAGCTCTAGTTTATGCCTCAGGCGCCCACAGATCTCAAACTCTGCGAAATCCGAGTCTCTTCCCTTCCTTTCTTGAATTACTATCGGAGCCAAATATTGCCTATCAATCCCATAAAGGTTCATTCAGATATTCTAGTATACTTGGAATATCACTCTGCAAAGATATCAAACAGAAACTGCCGAACCGGCGATATACGTTATAGTATACAGTTTAGTACAATCAGCTGTCTACTACTATAAAGTAGGGCAATACGAATCCTATTGACCCCCATGCCATGGATACGGCGTTTCTTGCAAGTTAAATAACGTCAAGGAGTGAACCCCAGAGTCTGCCGGGTACAAAATCTCCCCGACAGCAGACCATGGCCATGACACCAAAGAGGCCTATGCACTGTCTCCATTATGAATTGGATCCTGAGATATCGAGTCAAGCTCGAGGCTTCTTGTGGGATCCTTTTGTCTGTGATCATGCTGAACAGAACTCTGTGAACATGTTGATATATCAAAAGACAGAATATTGTCGCGTATAAGCTACAAATTGTACACCGCTGATGCTATGTGACGGTTCTTGAGGGCATAATATACCCGAGGTAATTATGCCATGCCATTTGCATTGATTTGGAGTATTTGATGCCTCTGAACAGAAGAACATATGTCTCACTTCTGGTGCTTGACTGCTATGCATGCACATTGGACTAGATTCAGGGCAATTTGGTACTGATGTGCGCGTGACCTTCACATATCCAAACAAACCAGGAACCATTCCAGAATCTGATTGGAGTCTAAAAAGAGAATCTGACCTGACGTGCAACAACTTTCGCTAATGCGCTAATGCGGGCGTATCACTCGGTCACTCTGCATCCCACGATGTGATGAGTGATTGGGCGTCAGAGCGCTAAACCGGAACGCCTCAACGGGATATCCCTCCACACTGAACTTGCACTGGCGAACCGCTGGGAAAAGCCAGTCTGTAATAGTTGCATTCGATTGGTTCCTCCCACGGAGTCTTGGGCTTATCCTGTCACAGCTGTCTGTGTGACTTGCCCTCGCATACTTCTAGACCGGATCTCCCCCCGAGAGTTGCTTTTTGGGGTTTTTTTTGTGATGACATCAAATTCAATTTGAAGATATGAGCTGGGCGCTATAGTACAAAATTTCTACGGGACATCTGGTGAGTACTGGTGCAGCGGCATCGAAGGCATTCTAACCAGCAGACTCAGAACATCGCATTGTCTACCAGCTTCACCATGTGGGACTCGGTTGTATCCCTCGTCAAGAGGATCAAGGTCCCAGTCACGGCCTCAACTACCGCTGCTGAGGCTGCTGAGATGCAACGAGATCCGTGGTCAAAATCAGCCAAATATGGGGTTGGATTCGTCTATTTCGCCGTCGTGCTGCTGATCATCACGACTCTCATCCGATGCTGGCATATCTGGGGCGACAAGATGCGAATTGCATTTCACAAAGAGAACCGACCTCAGATCTTCCGTGACGACTCCGTATCGGATGAATATGAGCTGCCAAGTGCTGGAACAGATGCTTCCAATGCCCATTTTTTCCCATCGCCAAATGCCATCTCTACTCCAAAGAGGCACGAATCTCATTTTGCTCGGATTCTTCCCTTGAACAAGGCAATTGCTTTCATGCGATGGGTCTTTTACAGACCAATGCCAGTTCTCAGAGCTTGGAAGGTCGAAGTTGTGTTTCCATCATTATCAGTCACAGTGATTGTACTGGCGGCTCTGATATTTGTGACGTTGTACTGTTTTGTGCCTCAACCTCTATACTACTGGTCGATTGCCCTCGGATCGCCCCCGTTGGCTATTCGATCAGGGATGCTTGCAGTGGCTATGGTCCCTTGGATTGTGGCACTAAGCACCAAAGCAAATTTCATCAGTTTTATGACCGGCCTGGGCCCTGAGCGGTTGAACGGGCTGCATCGCTGGTCTGCCTATATCTGCCTCTTTCTGTGCCTGGTCCACATGATTCCGTTCTATATTACTCCAATCTGGGAAGATGGCGCATTGGTCAACTATCGCCTAGGAATTCCTCCGCACGTCTATGTTTATGGAACCGGGTTTGCAGCGCTGGTGCCTCTACTGGTCTTGTGCATTCATTCGCTTCCTTTATTCCGTCATTGGTTCTATGAGCTGTTTGTTTTCATTCATATACCCGTCTCATACGTTTTTGTGGCATTTTTATTCTGGCACACAAGAAACTACCTTTCCTCCTGGGCCTATCTCTTCACCACCATCGCCATTTGGGTCGTCACTTATATCATTCGACTGTTCTACCTGAACTGGACAAACCCTTTACGCACATCTTCGTTCTTGATAGGAGAAGAATGTGCCATCACCCTTCTCCCACAGAATGCTGTCAAGGTTACTATTCCTACAAAGATGCGATGGCGCCCTGGACAGTATGTCTACCTTCGGTTGCCAAGAATCTCGGTTCTCCAGAGTCATCCTTTCACAATATCCTCGCTCTGCAGTGACGACTTCCCATCTGCCTATGGTGAGAACTATCGTGACCTAACGCTTGTCTTTCGTCCGTTTGGTGGGTTTACAAAGAAGGCTTTCCGCAAAGCCTTAGAGAATGGTCCTTACACGATCTACAGTGCATTTCTAGAAGGGCCCTATGGCGGTATGCAACGTGAGATGGCTGCCTTTGACGATGTGATCTTCTTTGCTGGAGGCAGTGGTATTACTGCCATTGCAAGTCAACTGTTAGACCTTATCAAGAAGATTCGAGATGGCAAAGCTATCACCAAATCTGTCAAAGTCATCTGGGCACTGAAGAGCCCAGAAACAATGTCTTGGTTCCAGGAGGAGTTGCGTATCTGCCGCGACTATGCGCCATCAAACATTGTGACCTGTCATTTCTTCCTTACGGGAGTCAAGCAAGATGATCAACTTGGGCGAGATACAGTCCAGGAGAAGATCTACGGCATGCTCCAGGGGATCGACAAGCGGAACTCTGCCTATATTCGCGCCGAAGCTGCCGGTAACCCGGACATTGAAAAAGAACTACGCCGTGAGAACGAAGATGGCATCACTGCTCTTCCTAATTCTTACCCGGCTGCTCATGCGCCAAACACTCGTCAATACTATCAACCAGCAATGGACCCTTATGCTTCACCTGGATCTGGATCTGTCAACCCTCAATTCGACTTCGGATTTGGCACATCACAAGCAGTGCCACAGAGACCTCCGGTATCTCCAGCACCACGTTTTGCATACTATCAACCGCGAGCGCGAGACAACTGGCGTACTGACTACTTCCGTCCCAACATCCCTCAAATGATCAATGAGTTTTCTAAGAGCTTCGGCCGCCGGGCATGTGTATTCGTCTGTGGTCCTCCCAGCATGCGTGTGGAAGTTGCCAATACAGTGGCCAAACTCCAGCTGCAAGTGATGTTGGACTCATCGAAAGATGAAATCTTCTTGCATGCTGAAAATTATAACATCTAATGTAGTGTTTTTGTTTGTCTTTTTAATACCCATGGCGTTGTGTTTACATGAATTACGCTGGTCATGCTATGTTTAGTTTTACGAATATTATGCAGGAGAAAGTACATAAGTTAACTCAATAGAACGTTTCTCGTATTTGAATTAGATATCATATATGCAGTTGATGCAATACCAGCACAAGTCTAGACAATAGCTAAGGGTATCCAAGGTTTATGTTTATAATCCGCATATGTCAGTTCACTCGCCTTGAGGCAGGTCGCTCTCTTATTCGGCCTTACGCTTGCGCGAGGGTGTCTCCGGCTTCTCAATGAATCGCGACTCACTTAAGAGCTGGATGCCATGGTCACCTTCATCCCCATCCTCTGCCTCAACCTTCTCCCAGTCCTCATCCTCAAGGTTATCGCAAGGTCCTTTTTGAGAATCTGAGCTTTCCGGGGAAGCTTCTTTCATAGTCACTTCGTCCCACTGTAAATCTAGCCGAACGATCTTCGCGCCGGAGGGCTTTAACCGGCGGTAGTAATCGTCAACATGGCCATCAACCTTAAATCCGCGCGCAAGATACCAGTTCATAGCATCTTCGTTTGCTTCATGTACATGCGCCGTCACAGCACGGATGTTATAGTGCTTGACAAGCTCAGAAACTCGGTAGTTTTCCTTGGTTTTGGAATCGGGCGGCGACGCGAAAAGAATCGTGTTCAAGAGTGACGCTGCCACACCATGGCCTCGATATGGTGAAAGCAAATGTAAAGTCTGAATATAGAGGTTGGTGTCTCCATGTCCCTGTATTTCTGGATCCTGAGCTGAGTTCTCCAGCTGGTGGACTCTTTCCAGTCGGCACCGAATGCCACCGATCACTTTGTCTGTTCCAGCAGCACCAACTCCTGGGACTTCTGCAACAGGGTGATCATGGTAGATAGCAACCCGCGACAGAGAAGCGATCACCGGATCAGTTATGGTAGCCGTGTAGAACGAGTTTGGGTAGCGGATTGGCAGGAGCAAGCCTGTGATGCGCGCCAACGAAGGGATATGCGCCGTGTTGACTTTTTCAACCGTGATATGTGAATGTGGAGTCGCCTTTCCATCTATATCAAGAGGGTATGGGTCAAATGTCTCCTCCTTGGATCGCTTAGGTCCAGACGCATTTGCGACAGCAGATTGAGGCGGGTGAACGGGAGGAGGGCGGATTGGGGGATTTGTGGGTTGACGGAGAGCTAGCAAAGGTGTTGAAGGAGCAGAAGACGAGGAAGTCCTCTGCTTTCTCTGGTACAGTTGATATGCCATAGTGAAAGAGAAGAGAAACAGTCGCAGGCGAATGCGGAGATGCGATAAGCGATAAGCAGTGAACAACTCGCCAGCCTCATCTCTTCATCTCCTCGGGACTTTGGCACTTTTGACGTTTGGACGTTAGGCCTTTTGGACAATAGATTCCTTCTTGGGTGAGTGCTCTTTGAATATTGTGGGATTGAATGGATTGTCTACCCCTATTGTTGGCCATTCACGACGCAGCGACAGCCTCTCCCCCCAATTGAGCCCTCACTGACAATAGGCCAAGGACACTCCCTCCTCATTGTTTCTTCGTCCTCTCGCAGCATTCTATGATTTGTGCTTTACAGAAATTCCAACCTTCTCGGACAGCCCTCCGCCGATTGCCTTCGCCTCGCATCAAGTTCCGGTACATGGAGAACTAGACCTCGGACCAGCTGGTTCGAAGAACGTGATATCTGTTCGCTGGCGAACACCGCTGTCGGCCATTGGGAAGCTGATATTTGACTTCGTGCGCAACTTCTGGACGTAATCCAACAATGGCCGACTCCACCGGTGGCCGCAGGCCAACATACCCTGCTGGGACGATTGCGAAAGTGGTACGTGCAAAAGATTTCGCGCTGGGAACTACAAGTGCTGATTACAGCGTATTAGTCAACTGATATCCTAAATGAGATGTTTGGCAACATCATCCACGATCTCGTCGCGAAAGTTCATCGCGAGGAGAAGACGGCCCGGATGCGGTCCGCGGTAGTTGTCGCGAGACAGAAAGCGGAGGACCAGGCAATCATGCCTGACGATACACCCAGCAAAACCTCGACCGAAATCAAGAAAGAAGTGGTTCTAGATACTAAGAAACTATCGACCATGCGCATGGAGACCGACGCGGCCACTTACGACCGTGGCAAAGTCTACCTCAAAGGCAACCCCCTGCACACCGTCAAGGAGCTTGTATGCCCTGAATGCCGTCTTCCTCAGCTCATGTACCCTAGCACCGGGGTCATGTCCCGGCCGCTTCCTGATTCGGATTGCGAATATTGTACCAATGGACCGATGATTACACTGCCGGGTCATGATGTCCATGGCAAGCTCTTTGCCATCATGCCCAACCCTAAAAAGAAAAAAGGAGACCGTGACAGCACCATTCCCGAAATTCCCACTACCAAATGCCCACTTTGCCCCCGTTACTTTGTCATGAACCGCCTTGCACAGCACCTTGACCGTTGTATGAACATTTCTGGTCGCGGAACCAGCATGCGCAACAAGACTCCCACAGCCGACAGCAATGGCAACAGTCCGACATCTTCAGCGCCGAAGCGCGCACACGCAGACGACGATGACGGAAGTCCCAGTCCTACCAAGAAGAAAAAGCTCAATGGGCCCAAGAAAGGCTCCAGCAGCAAGCCCGGTCCTAGCAAGCTGAAGCAATCCTTCACAGCCGAGGACAACGACGACGACATCAAGAGCGAGAACGCGGACTGAGTCACAGCGACGTATCTTCCTAACTATATTTCCTTTTCTATCATGGTGTCCGCGGCGTTCGAGCTTTGTTTTCTGGGCATATCCCACGGCGTCTTTGGGTTCGGTGCGGTTCTGTCTTCGGGGGAGTCTGTTGACTCCGGGGAAATTGCATAGATGAATGACGACGGGGAGGGTGGTTGTAGGATTGTATATTACTTCATACCATGGAATACAGTGGACTATTGCACTGCAGAAACAAGCAATTGACTCTTATCATCTTCTGATTCCCATGATCTGTGCTGCACCGTAGTCTATAGCTTACTGGCGTCGATATTGTGCTTCTGTACTCTGCAAGCCGAGTGCCCTCTCTTCACTGGACTGCTATTGTAACAATAGATAAAAAAAAGATAAAACTACCTAGGGAGTATAAGTGTGACTATTGAAGGGCAATAAGAAGCCCGGCGATGAGAAATCCCAAGAAAACAAGTGTTTTATATGTTTGATAAGTTTTTTTATACTTGCGAGGTGTTCAACGTTAACGTGGGGGGCCGAAGTCACGACACTTCACCATTTCGACGCTCGACGCTCGACAACATGGCCGATATTAACGCTTGGGCAGCTCCTCGCCTCTCCCAGATTCTTCCTCTTGATGAAGAGTCGCTGTCACAGGTCATCGAATATGCCGCCAGTCTCCCCAAGGACGCTTGCGCCGACCATCTCAAAAACCTGCTCGGTGACTCCCCCGCCGCCCTTGAATTCATCAGCTCTTTCAACTCGTTCAACACGCGCCGCGATGCTCGACAGACCCCCCAGACTATGTCAAGTCAGACAAACCAAAACAGAGATGCACCGCGATCGTCGGGAGCTAAGAAGGGCAAGAAGAAGGCCCCGTTGCACAGCGCTGGTCCGGCGCGCCGCCCAGACAACTACGGCGATGTTGGAGGTGGCTATATGAAAGCAGAAGAGGAGGACTATATGTCCTCGCGCAAACCAAATACAAGCCTGGCATCCTCTCAGCCTTCCTCACAATCATCGCACATACCCTCTCCCTTGCCCGCGTCAACGCCAAAGCTGCCGCCATCAGCAATCGGCCCTACAATCTCAGATATGCTACCAAATGTTCGATCAAAAACAAGCAAATCAATGCGACAAGCTGGATCTGGATCAAATAATAAGGGGGCAGCTCTGACGACGAATAATATCTCGGACTTGACTGCTGCTATTGCTGCCTTGGAGGTATCGACAAATCCGACGCTAGGGGATGGACGCAAATGCAACTGCTATGCTTCCCTGCACCCACTCTTTGATCCAGCCCCAAATTGTATGAATTGCGGGAAGATCATTTGCTCGCTTGAGGGTCTACAGCCATGCTCCTTCTGTGGCACACCACTATTCTCGGCAGAGGAAGTGCAAGACATGATTCGAGAATTACGTGCTGAGCGCGGACAAGAAAAAATGCGGGTACACAATGAAGGAGTTCACCATGAAGGAGGACCTAGGCCTAACTCTGGCACTGGGTCCGCGTCTCCCAATAAACTCGATGCTGCCAAAGCTCACCGCGACAAGTTGCTTCAATTCCAAGCTCAGAATGCCCGCCGAACCAAGGTTGTCGACGAAACGGCTGATTTCGAGACACCAAACGTTGCCTCAACATTATGGATGACCCCTGTCCAACGTGCACTGGCACTGAAGAAACAGCAGCGCATTCAACGTGAAATGGAGGAGAAGGCTCGTCCCGAGTGGGAAAGGAAAAAGACAGTCATGAGTTTGGATATCAAGGGCGGCAAAGTTCGTCGTGTGTATCATAATGCAGCAGCAGATTCAACGCCGGAGGCCAGTGAATCCGAGCCCGCTGAAGAAGTTGCCACAGAACTCCCACGAGGTGAGCATGCTTTCAGTCGGAACCCGCTTCTCGCGGCCGGTGGTCTTCTGCGGCCTGTCTGGAAGGCTCCGGAAGGGAAGAAGCCCGAAGCAGCGGAGCAGACTGAAAGGAAATCAACTTGGCGACGTGTTCAAGATGACAATGATGACAATGAGCAGTGGATTCTTGATGGGGGAGCCCATGGACACACTACCTAGTCTGCCAATGCTCGCGAGTATGAACCAAACCACGAGTTACAAATGGGACAGAGGAAACGACTCTAAAATGCTATTTCCAAGGTCACAAACCAGTTTCAATATGAAACTTTGATACCAGTGAGATACTCAAGCCACACCACCGTCGTGCCGCATTCCAATCTCGGCCCCTCAAAGCGGATATCTGATTACTCTCGGTTAACGGCGGTGATCGCAGAAATCCCTGGAGAAGCCGCAGTGGAGTCGGGCAATCCCCGAGCCTAACTTATTGAGTCACTTCGAGCCGATACTGAGCATGAAGTACTGGCAATCTACACAAATTTACGAAGCAAATGAATCACACATCAGTTTTGCTCATCTTCGAGTACTATGCAGTTATATATACAGGAGTAACGGCGTGAAAGGGACATAAACCCAAGTGTTATGATAGCTCAAGAACGACCGGCGATATTCTTTCAATGAGAAGATTCTAATTTCTGACATCGAGCTCAGTGCCATTGATAGCTATCTGTTTGCTCACTTTCTCTTTCTCTCCGACTCCTTTCCCCCTTTGAGGCCATACCAAGCAAGGTCTTCTTCTCTTCTTCCAATCACTGGGAAGTGGTTAACTTAGCAAGAAGAAAGAGACGACTGCCCCTTGCAAGAAGCAGTCGAGCTCAGCTTAGGGCTCTCCTTTCCAGCAGACTTGTCGACACCCTCAAACTCCTGGCACACATGCTTGACGCTGGAGCCACAAGTGTTGCTGACACTGGAAGTATCGCCGTAGTTTGAATTGATTCCAACCAAGGTATCCACGCCCTTGGCCTTGACGTTCTTGATCACCACATTGCGAGGACTCTTGCTCTTGTTGCTGCTGCAGTTGCCGCACGAGCGGTACAGCTTGCCTGCGTTGACGACGGTGAATCCATCAATGGTGACGGTTCCCTTGCCGTTGTGCTGCACGACCTTGTCTTTGGCCTCTTGGGCACCTCCACCCTTAATGAGTGCATTTCCAGTTCCCAGGATGGAAATGGCGTCCTGTAGCAAACTGATTAGTAGGAAAACGCCAAGTTGGCACGACATGGGACTCACCTCGCACACGTCACGGAACCACACGTTGGTCAGGGTGCAAGATCCCTTGCAATGGATGCCCTCGAGTTGGTTCTTTCCGATGATCACATTGCTCAGCGATGCTCCATCTTGCAAGACGAACACGGCGTTGTCGGATCCTATACCATTAGCTCCAGCTCTGGGGGCTTGTTTCCGACAGTGACATTGACATACCAGTGTCATCATCATTGTCGCAGGCTCGGCCACGATCGTATTCGTGGTTACCCAGATCAACACTGCCCGAGATCACACTGGGAGAAGGCAGCGAGATAATGCTACCCACACGCGAGGGAATGTTAAGACTCTGGGCATTGGCAAGTCCAATGAGACCGAGGAGGATAGCGCTGGAATGCATTTTGCTTTGTTGATAGTTGTTGATGATTGATAATGGATGATTGATTGTATCGAGGGTGAACGAGAGCCCTTTTATATTTTGGGGAGACTAACAAGAAAGGAAGCATTGTCTCAGCCCATATACCGCAGAGCTCCTTAATATCTGTGAAGCATGCCGACGACACCCACCGAGCATGCAGAAACCAGGTCCTGATTTGGCGCGGATGCAATCTATGTCGACCGTTTGGCGGAATTCAAGACATTTCCTAACCCTTAATTTTCCGTCTGGGGTTAAGCTTGCCAATGCCAAGGCAAAGCTATAGTGGAAGTACTGGAAGCCAGTACCCCAAACCACGAGGTCAACTGCTGATGCAGGGTCCAGACCCTAGCTCTGTCTAGTTCCGTTTTATCGTGCTCAATTTCGCAGACAGAGAATGTCTTCGGCATCTGGCTCTCCGTCTTGGCTCATAGTTGGCAATGCCAATGCAGAACTATAGCGGCAGTCAAAATTGGGCCACCAAGGCCGACAAAGCGAGACCAGAAGATCGCAACTACACATTAACAGGCATACTCGCTTCGGAATTTTCGCCTAGAAGGTGATTATCAAGTGCATAGCACTATGTACACATTTCTGGCCCTTTTGCAGATATGCAGGGTCCAAATTCGACCAGGGTGTATTCCACCCTTTCGCGCGAATATAAGACATTTCGTTACGTCTGATTCTCCGTCTTGGCTTAAACTCTCCCATGCCAAGGCCGAAGCTATGAGTGAAAATGCTCCAAGCCAAGATTTCCGCAGCATTGGCATTGTGGCTGTGTCCGTCTTGAAACCACCCACGCAATTCCAAGATCCGCCAACCAGGCCCATTTGGTGATGACTTGGCAATTCGGACGACTTCCGTGAGCTTTATCTCGTCACACGGGTAAACATCGGGTTGAATGTAGAATGCAACGGCTTTTTCTTTTGCCTATTCAAAATGCTTTGACGATATACATATAGAAGAAGAATGGGGAGAATGGGGGGGGGGGGGGGGGGGGGGGGGGTGTGGTCGGTCAAAGAAACCAGGGTCCTTCCGGTATATAGCAGCTGAATACTCGGGGACTCTCTGATCTTTTACCGGTTCCTGAGATACCTGTTTCTCCGCTATATCTGTGATTGACGGAATAATGGCAAGAGAGAGTTGTCAGGGTGCCCGGCGGGATTGATAGACCGAAGGATCGCTGGATAGACTCGTAGAGGACAAGGACATGTCTCCATTGTCCTCAGACGGATGAAGTAAGTGGATTGGCAATTGGAACGTTTTTATAGGACCCCTCGGGGTGCCCGGCGAGCATGAATGCCAAGGAGCTATTCACGCCTGAGTGACAACCTCAAATAGTCCATCAGATTGGCCGCGGCCGTTTCTAAAACATAGCCAAGGGACAAAAACAGTCTCGAGTCTTTTGACAATGCCATTTCTCTATGATCTACAATCGCGCCAAATGAGGCTTGCGAGGAAGGGAAAAAAAAGATACCGCATTCAGACGCAAAAGAGGACATGAAGTACATTCACTACCATGGTTTTGTAACGAAACCGTTTACTGCTTCATATCCTTGCCTTCTGGCGACTGCTATGGTTCATAGCTCGTGACGATATCCCAACCCAAGGCTCGTTTTATTCCCTTGATACTCATCGTGCAAGGGGTCACCCTATGGCTAATAAAACTTATCTATACAACCTCAACTTCTGGAACACTCGAGTGGTCACGAGGCTGAAGTCTGACATCTCCGTTCATCTCAAGAGTCTGACCGGCGCAGTCAAGACCAATCACGATTCCATGAATGTCTGACAGGGAAGATAAGATATTACCGGGGTGAGTACCCAATTCGGCTTGTTACATTCCGGAGATGCTGGAGATGACGGGCTGGAATCAACACCGAGAGATGGTTTCCCCCGCCAAAGTACCATACGTCAACATGCATCCCCGCGGTTAGGGCCACGGCTCATAGGCAAACACCCGCCTATAGCCGATGACAGGCCGATGACAGGCCGATGACAGGCAAATGTCGAGCAAATGAGCCCAAAGCAGTCGAATTGGTTCTCCGTCATCGATTACTCGGCTGGGCGCGGGTATCTTCGGCCGCGAACTATATAAGCCCCCAATACGACCTCGAGCCCCGGAACGCTGGGAAGGCTTTGTTCCAACTCTTTGAAACATGCTTGTGGAATCACTACTGGACTGTATGTCCCTGCAGAGAGTGTGGGGAGGGATAGCTGGTCTTCTGGCCCTTGCCGTATGCCTATCGCCCCCCCCCCCAATAGAGACAGCTAGATCTCACTAACAGTAATAGACCCTCGCCTACTCTGTGTACAACCGTTTCCTGCATCCTCTACACCACATCAACGGCCCCCTACTCGCATCAATTACACCTTGGGTTCAACTGTATCATGGCCTGAAGGGAGACCGCCATCTATGGCTGCACAATCTCCACCGACAATACGGGACACACGTACGCGTCGCACCGAACTTTGTCTCCGTGAACTCAGACCGTGGATTGCATGACATCTATGGACACGGCAAGCGGTTGCAGAAGGCGGATTTCTACAATGCATTCCCGGCCATCAAGGGGGTGTACAACACCCACAATGCAATTGACAAGACGATGCACGGCCGGAAGAGACGAGTGCTCAGTCAGGCATTCTCGGACAATGCCCTCAAGGGCATGGAGGATGTGATGCTTCTCCACGTACGCCAGCTTTGCTCAGTCCTGGCAGGCTATGATGGGAACTTCGAGACCTATGACCAGAAAGGCAATGTGAAGAATATGGGAAATTGGTTCAGTTATCTCTCATACGATGTTATGGGCGAGCTCTGCTTCGGGAAGAGTTTCGACATGCTGGTCTCGGACTCTCAAAGACACAAAGTCGGACTAGTAGACCGCGCCGCGAACCGGCACTATGTGGTAAGTTCTATTCTTCGCTGGGATTGGAGAACCGGATCTGACTCTCGTAGTGTGGACTATGGATGCCTCTCGACACATGGGGTCTGGACCAGATCTTCATCCGCAAATTGACACGCGATCGATGGAACTTCATCATGAACTCGCGCGTTGAAGCCAACGAGCGGGCGAAAGAACGGACCCTGATTGGACACGATGCCAAGAAGGACTTCTTTTACTATCTGCTGAACGCGAAGGACCCAGAAACCGGCAATGGCCTCAGCACACCTGAGCTCTGGGGAGAATCCAACGTGCTCATGATTGCCGGCAGTGACACAACCTCCACCACATTGGCAGCGACGCTCTTCTACCTCGTCCGACAGCCGGATGCACTGGCCAAGCTGACCGCCGAGGTGCGCGGTGCCTTCCATGAAGTGGAAGAGATCATAGCGAGCAGCCGACTGAACGAGCTAGTCTATCTCAAGGCCTGTATTGACGAAGCCCTTCGTCTGGCACCAGCAGTCCCAGGCGCGATTCCCCGGGAGGTGATGGAAGGCGGAGCTGTCATCGACGGGGTTTTCTTGCCTGCCGGTACGGACTGTGGGACCCCGACCTACTCCATTCACCGACAAGAACGATACTACCGAGAAGCAGGGACTTACCTCCCCGAGCGCTGGATCGAGGGCGCTCAATGCACCAGTGCTGGGGTCACCTGGCAGACCACCAAGGAAGGCATTGAGACTGCTCGTCACGCGTTCTGTCCGTTTAGTATTGGACCTCGTGGGTGCATTGGCAAGAGCATGGCATTTATGGAAATGCGATTGACCTTGGCACGCTTAGTATTCCTGTTTGATATGTCTTTGGCTGATCGTGAGGGTGAAGTGGATGGACATCTGGCACTGACGGATCACTTCACCAGTGCTAAGAATGGACCCAATGTAGTTTTCCGACGAAAGTAAATGAATGAAAAAGAGTTCCTCCTGTTCCGAACATAAAATTCCACTATAGTACAGATCCCAAATCGGACTCTGGAGAGGAGACAGACGGAGGCAGGGGGCCAACTGGTGTTTGCTGTCAGGACACGGTTGCGCGTCTTGGCATCAAACCCTCTTCACCTCTGCATAACTGCGACTCCATGAAACTCCATCAAGGGGCTTCAATATGCCCTCACCGTTGGTTGTGACCTTTGTACAGGCAACACTCCTTAATGCCATCTCCAATGTTCTGGCCCAGCTGATTGACCAGCGCAACAGCAAAGTACAGTCAACAGCCCAACCGTATCAGCAAAGAAAACTAACAAACTCCCCAGGCACCTTTTCATCTCAACACTCTCGCACTCATTCAATTCATTACTTATGGTTTAATTATTGTACCACCTAATTTCTACTGGCAACGCGCCTTGGAAGCGCGTTACCCAGGCTTCCCGACACGCGCCGAGTTCACCAGCGCAGTCCGCTCTTTGTCACTAAAAGCCCTCTTCTCGCCCCGAGCATGGCTGTCTCTTTTCTCAGGCTCACTCAAGGAGGAAACACTTCCGAGCCACGACAAAGAAAAAGAGAAACATGTGCGGTGGGCACCGCGAGTCCAGAATTCCGGACTGCGCAATTTCATCATGAAGTTCTTCTTCGACCAAACCGTTGCATCGGTTGTGAATCTTGTTCTGTTTGTGGTTCTGATTAATCTTCTCAAGGGGAGGCGTTGCCCAGGGTGTGGGAGCTGGTTATCGAGGTAAGCGAGTTGCTTACTGCATGAGCCTCCACGAGCACGCGTCGTGTAGCAGAAACTGACGATAGTAGGATTTCCGCCCCATTATGACTGCTCGTCTCAAATATCGGCCCCTGGTATCTGTTTTAATGTACACAGTCATTCCTGTGGATCGACGGGTTGTCTTTGGAAGTGCCTGTGGGGTGATTTGGGGTGTCTATCTGAGCCTATACGCGGTGGTTTGAGGCGTTCTTAATTTTATGTGCACTTCAGCGATCCCAGATAGATCAGACAGGGAACAAGACCATTTTGATTGACATTAGTATACGTGTATAAATTATCATAAATCACCAGAGAGGTATAGGTATATGCTCTAATGCCATGTTCATCCAAATTCGAGAACGAAAATTCTTCACAAGAAAGAAGGGAAAAAAAGTATATAGAATAGAAGAGCATGAAAGAAGATGTCGCTCGTGGTCGAAGAGGACCTCAGGCGGCACCCATCTCTACTTTCTTGCCCTTGACCGAGATCCACTCGACAAATATAGGACCGACCAGGGACAATGCGCTCATCGCGACAGCGACATAGAATGTCTGAGTGATGGCAGCATTGTAAGCAACAAGCACCTTGTGAAGTTCAGGTCCAGACACAACAGAGCGCAGCATAGTAGCACCGGCCGAAATGAGCTTTGCGGCATCCGCATCCGGGGCGTAAATCTTCAAGTTCTGAACCAACTGATTCTGGAACACGTTCTGTCCAACCGAGACAAAAATGGCACCACCAAGAGTCTGCGCGAACATGACAATAGCCATACCGCTGGGAACATCGACGGTCTTCAGGGCAGCCTGGGCAACAATCATGGGCTGTTGCATGCCCAGACCAATGGCAATACCAAACAAGGCCTGATAACCAATCCACTTAGAGTGGTTCGAGTCTGTCTGCAGAGTGGCTAGAAGCCCGGCGGCGATGGACATGAGGATTGACGAGACGATCATGAACGGTGTGTAGTATCCGCAGGCAGTGACGAGACCACCAGCCAGGATGGAGAAGATAATGACTCCGATAATCATGGGCAGATTCATGATGCCTGACTTGAGGGCTGTTGCGTTTTTGATAGATTGGAACCAGATGGGGAGCTGTGAATGTAAGCGTGTGCACCGGACGACGAAAACACGGAAGATCTTACATAGAATGTCATGACAAAAAAGGCTGCACCAAGAGCCAAGGAATACCACGCCGCACCCCAGACGTTACGGTTCTTCATCAGCCGAGGAGGAATAGTAGCTTGGTCTTGAGCCCTGTACTGAAGGGCCATGAACATCAGGATAAGCACACCAAACACGACGAAGAGACCGATGATGCGGCCATTGCTCCAGTCATACTTCGTGCCACCCCATTGCAGAGCCAAGAGAAGACTGATAATAGCAGGTAAGAAGAAGAGGGAACCAAGCAGATCCAGTTCCTTGACCTTCTCCTTCAAGGTATTTTTGGTCAGAATCGGCTTGGGGTTCTGGAAGAAGAACAGCACAAAGATAAACGTGACAGCTCCAATGGGCAGATTAATGTAGAAGCACCAGCGCCAGGTCAGATTGTCAGTGAATGCACCACCCATACTGTTCGGTATTAGCTTAGATCATGGCAACGGAGACAGAAGCAACATACAGCGGACCCGCAACATTCGCAATACCAAACATCGATCCGATCAGACTGGTATAAATGGGTCGTTTCACAAGAGGAACAGTCTTGCTGATAATGAGGACAGAACCGGAGAACAAGCCCGCAGCTCCCAAGCCAGCAACGGCACGGCCACAGATGAGACCGACCGAAGTGGGAGTCGTGGCACAGACAAGAGAGCCAACCTCGAAGATGATCAGTGCAACCAGATATATCCATTTGACCGAGTAGAAGGTATACAGTTTGCCATAAGTCAAGGTCACCGCGCAGGTAGTCAATAGATATGAACTACCGTACCAGCCGACATCTTCGAGGGAATTGAATTCATCAGTGATTTTGGGGATGGCTGTTGCGATAATTGTGTTGTCCTGATTCATGTTAGTCTTATATGTTGACATCACGTAGATTTGGAGAAGTACCAATGCCAAGCAGAATACACAAAAGCAAAGACCGATAGTGATCAGAGTCAATCTCCAAGAAGACGGATACTCCTCTTCGTCTTCCTCTGGTTTATCGGTTTCATCCTTCCCTTCGGTTACTACTTCTTTGTCTGAATCCCCATCTGCAAGCTCTTCCTTAGGAGCCTCCTTTTTAGAGCCCTCTTCATCCGCGGTAGAATCCTTGTTTTGTTGTAGCATTGGCTCTGGTGTCGGAGCTGGACTCGGAGCGACTAGTTCTTTTTCGGAATCATTATTATATGTTGAATTTCGGATCGACCCATCGACTAGAGTACTTTCTTTCTCGCTGGATGGTTTCGAATTCAGGCCTGGTAAAGGAGACGGTGTGCGGTGAATATCAAGGGTTGGAGGGTTGTTTGTTTCCACGGGTACGTTGGCGTCGGGCTCATTGGCCTTTGTAGATGACTTGAAATTGAAGAATCTCATAACGAATGAATTAAGGAAATAACAAGAACGATCAAACTTTGCCCGGAATTGGGCTTAACGAGAGTTGGAGGAAACATCGTCACGAAGGGAGGGGCTTGCAGGCATTAAAAGAGCCAATTCAGCCAAGATTAGAAACGAAACTGCCTTTGAGACAGGTCGCATCAAGGATCTACTGTATGGGTTCTGCCTAGGGAAGGAGAAAAGGGCCAATCCAGGTCACGCCAACCCTGCGATCGTATTTCAATATGCCAGGTGGTACGTGGAAAAGTCCGCCAAGGTGCAGCTTGCAGCAGAGCCAGGTCTGGAGCAACAAACAAATACGAGGTTGACATAACATATCAACTCATACAGTAACACAAATTGCGGTTGACCAGAGGCATGGGTAGCAGTATTTTGTCGATCCCGACCTTGCGACGTCTTGAGATGTCAGAAAAGAGCACCCGATGAAGTCATTACAGGAGTCAAACGAGACTCGCTTGAACGCGGTCAAACGTTAAGTGAAGTTGTTGCCTCGCCTGGGACAGTCAGGAGTATGCAAGGATCAGGCGAGTATTATTCGATTGCTGCAGGAGTTTACGTAGTTCTCTGGGTAGGCCAATCAGCGGTCAGAGGGATTGGAGTATTGAGCTGCCCCTTGCTCTAGTCTCCTGAGAGACAGAGACATGACTAAACGGGGTTACACCACTGTTGAGGTGACAGGGGTACACGTTTCATGGACCAAATCCGGCCGAGTTGAAGAAGATACTGGAAGCATAAGTTATAATTCCAAGTCAAGTTTGATGTTCAGTTTGGAATGTTCGGATTTAGTAGTTGATGACAAAGGCTAACCCGATTGGGACATGATGACAGGGGCTAACGGCATTGGGACTAGCTCGGTCAGGAACCACGGAAGCACGTCGGAGTTTGGAATTAAGCTTGATCGTGTACTTCGATGCTACGCGTGGGTTTTGACGTGCAGTGGTGTAGTTCAACTATGCAGAGACACAGCTATGCAGTTGTGAAGCTGTGTATATACTACTCTCTCTGGTGCCAGTAGAAGATAGCTTCCAGCGAGGTCCCCGGAGACACTGTACGGTTCATGGTAATAACATCAGAACAGGCTCCAAGGTAGCTATCAAAGTAGCGATCAAGGTAGACCGTGATCACTCAAGCATAACTCCTTATTAAGCCCGATATATAGTATGGTCAGCGAATATAATTCGACACCGATCTATATGCACTGACATCATGTCCGGTCATAGGAAGTTTAAGCGTTTCCACCGACTCGTTAAGTCCGGACCAGCATTTGTAATAAAACACGAGCTCAACATATATAAAGGTCCCCATAGGAAGCTGTAGTGCATTCCTCATCCACAGTATCTACTATCTACTTTACAGTCGCACTTTACTACATAACATATCATCATAATGGAGCTCTTCAGACCTGCCCCTGAGCCCGCGACCCCTCTGGGTCGCTACCGCATCCTCTCTTCATCAGCAGGAGTTCGTGTCTCGCCCCTCCAGCTAGGTGCCATGTCAATTGGTGACGCATGGAGCCAATTTATGGGCAGCATGAACAAAGAGCAGTCCTTCGCCCTCTTGGACGCCTTCGTCGCAGCTGGTGGCAACTTCATTGACACTGCCAACAACTACCAGAACGAGCAATCGGAAGCCTGGATCGGAGAATGGATGACAGCCCGCAAGAACCGTGACCGGATGGTCATCGCAACAAAGTTCACGACTGAATACCGCAGCCACGAAGTCGGCAAAGGCATGACCCCCAATGCCAGCGGTAACCACAAGCGCAGCATGATCCTCAGCGTGCGCGACTCCCTCCGCAAACTGCAGACAGACTTTATCGACGTCCTCTACCTGCACTGGTGGGACCACACCACCTCGATCGAGGAAGTCATGGACTCGCTCCACATTCTGGTCGAGCAGGGCAAAGTCATGTACCTCGGAATCTCAGACTCGCCCGCGTGGGTCGTATCTGCCGCCAACACATATGCTCGCGCCCACGGCAAGACCCCCTTCTCCGTGTACCAAGGACGGTGGAACGTGATGCGCCGCGACTTTGAGCGCGATATCCTCCCCATGGCCCGTTACTTTGGAATGGCTCTGGCCCCATGGGATGTCCTTGGTAGCGGTCACTTCCAGACCGCGAAGCAGCTCGAAGAGCGGAAGAAGAAAGGTGAAGGGTTGCGCAGTGTAATGGGCAGTGAACAGACCGAGGATGAGAGAGTCATGTCCGAGGCCTTAGCGAAGGTTGCCGCCGAGCATGGGATTGAGTCTGTGACGGCAATTGCATTGGCCTATGTGCTATGCAAGGCGCCTAACGTTTTCCCGCTTGTTGGTGGGCGCAAGATTGAGCATCTGCATGATAACATCCAGGCTTTGTCGATTCGGTTGACGGATAAGCAGATCGAGTTCTTGGAGTCGGCGAAGGGCTTTGAGCCTGGGTTCCCTCATGACTTTATTGGAACTGATCCCAGGCATAACGGTGGTCATTCCGCTATGCTCGTGTCTTCCGCTGGTCAGATCGACTATGTGCAGGGACCAAGTGCTATTGGATACGAGCCTACGAACTAGGTTTCTTTTGGTGTAATTATTCTGTCTTTTGTTGATAATTGAATGCATTTAACATTTATGTATATTTGACTGAGTTTTGGTAACTTGAAATGTTTTAATTGGAAAAAAATGAACAAGAAATGGAATTGAAAAGTACAAAAAGCCTTAATTCAATGCAATGTGCTGATATCGTCATTCCACGCCGGGAAGGTCTGAAAACAAAACGTCTGTAACGCCAAAAGATAAAGCCCAATATAATGTGACATCGTTCTGGGAATAGAGTGCAGATGGTAACAGCACCTGGCAGGGAATCTTGCACATTGGCAATTCGACTGTCAAGATCTGATTTCTGATTCCGATTTCAGCTGACAGCATCACCATGGGTTTGGGTGAAAAAGTGGAGGAGTGGGTATTGAGAGTTAAACAAGAGATTTTGAAGGTTGGCGAAGAGAAGGCAAGAAATGGCTGACAAGGCGCCAGTCAACGAGGAGGAAGTGTATCAGTCCGTAGGACGGATAGAAGGGTATGGAAAGTATGAAGAGTCTAAGGCTCGTGGGGAATTTCAAGGCCCTGGTCCTTGCTAGCAACGAGCGCAATCAAAGCGGCGCCAACACCGCTGCCATCCTTGGAAATGCCAATGCGAATCTTCTTGTCGCCAGCAGCACCAACTTGGGGAACTGAGCGCAAAGCCTCGCGCATGTGGCCCTCGAAGTTAGGATAAAATTCAACGAGACTGCCATCGACACCAATGTCGACGATGTCATCGGTGGCAAGCTTGTTGGTGTGGACCAGGATCGCGGCCATGGGGACGGCACTCAGACGAGCGGCACGCTTGCCAATGGCGTGGACCAGGACCTTAACAGCCTGGCACTCCTCGGTGCTGGGGTTCTCAATCTCGAGGTGATCCTTCAATGCGGTCTTGATATCCACCAAGTCCTTGCTGCTGTCGCCCTCAACTGCGCTGAGCAAGCTGGTGTCTAGACCCCATTGACGGAAGAGCATCGACTTCTCCGGGAGAACGGTCTTGGATGTCTTGTTGGCCTTGAACATTCCGAAGTTGGCGTCGTGGTGAAGGGAGAGAAGCGCACGGCGCAGAATCTCGCCCAAGAACATGCCGGAGACACGCTTCTCGAACATCTGCACACCAGGGTTGTTGCTGTCGGCATCGAGCTCATCGTCAAACACGGTGGTCGGGAGCACGCTCATGTGGTTGTCGAAGCTACCCCACTCCGCGTTGATGATCATCTCACCAGTGGTGTTGTCGAAGTGAGCATCCTTCATGTTGTTCAGCTTGGTGATGTTCTTGGTCTTCTCCACGTATGCGCCGTTGGTACCAGTGCCGAAAATGGCACCCAGGAAAGTTCCCGTCTCACCGGGGGAGGTGTAGGAGCGAGCCATCAAAGTGCCGACGGTGTCGTTGACAAGAGCCGCCACGCGCACGGGGAGGTTCAACTCGTCAATGGCCGACTGCAGCAATGCGCATACATCGTGGCCAACCGCATCGGGAATGTTGAAGCCCTTGGTCCACCGGATCAAGGTTCCGCGGTTGATCCCACACTGGCGCACAGGGAAACTGAAGGTGAAGCCGAGATCAAACAGGTCCTCCTCATTGCTACCATTTTGGCGACGCAGCTGGTGGGCCTCGAAGTGCTCGTTGTGGTGAATGCGCAGGAAAGACTCGATCTGGCGTGCCAAGAACAGGAATAGATCCTTGGACGTGCCGGAGGCCATCAATTCACGGGGAATGAGGATCTTGGACTGTGTGAGGGAGAAAGTCGTATCACCGTGCAAAAGCACCGAGCACACACGGAAGTTGGTGCCACCGAGATCCACAGCGAGATACAGGCCCTATAAGGTGGACGATTAGTATTCCGGTCCTTGTCCCGCGCATCATCCCACATACCTTTTCTGTGCCATTGGGCACTGCTGTCACAAAGGTTGGGATCTGGCTCAATGTGGTCCCTTCCTTACCCAAGCCCTCATCCGACTGCTTGATGTACTCGGCAACCCCGCGCTGCACCTGTTCCGCGGGGTATTCAAACTGGGCCGCAATGCGGGTGGCCTCGGACAGTAGTGAGGAAGACATGGTGGAAGAAATAAGCCGGCTGGGGGAGAAAGGGGGGAAGTTTGTACAGCACAGGCAAAGAGAGGTGAAGTGAAGAAAGAAAAGAAGAAGCGAAAGGCCGAAGTAAAAGCAAAAGCGGGAAAAGAAGATGACGGAGGGGTTTCCATGAGGTCAGATACCTTGGCAGTACTTGGTCGGCCGTATGAACCGCCACCACGGACGAGGTACCCAAATGGTACCATGGCATACTTTGCCGGGTTCACCGGAGCAAATCATCTGTTTTGGACTGTTTTCAGTGGTTTCGGTGTTTTTGCATGTTGATTTGTGTTATTGGCAGTTTACAGTAGTTTGTATCGACGACTCTGCATTTGGTGGTATGCAGGTTCCCTGTGCGCCGGAAGCAGCCTGCCCTGCATCCAACAACACACACCACTGGACACCTGCCACTCGTCCTCTGTACGGTATTTTTGCGTGGTTTTTCAGTGACGCCACGAACCCGTTTGACATGGTCATTGTGTGGGGATAGTTGCATTTCTCCAGTTACACATTTTCCCTCCCCAACTTCACCGGTGAGCCACAGGGGTTAGATGCACATGGGGCAGCTGCACGGGGCGCGGATGCCCTCATTGGACCAGATGTCGGGCCTCGTTTCGGCTCTGTGCGAAGATTCTTGCAGGTTTGGCCTCTGGAGAGATCGGGAGGGATCGGCCCCAACACGGCATCGTGACTCGGCTCCAGTCCAATGTGAATGGTCAATGGCCCGAAATATGGACGGAATCCCGACTGATTTGCTCCAGTGGTTGAGACAGGGCTTGTTCTCTGCTTCAGAGTGCTTCTTTTGCTTTCTAGGGTCAAACAGTGGTTTCCAAGCCACGTCTACATCAGACGTCATTTTCATCGTCCCCCTCATGTACTTGCAGGATCGCGCTCCATGGCTTCCTTTGCCCCCATATAAATGAGCTATTTCCCAATGGGGTCAGCCGAACTAACATCTTAGTGTCAAATACTGTATGAGCTGCGCCAAATAATTAATCTGACAACCTTGACAGGTCTGAGGATTATACTAATCGGGTGTGCCACGTGACCAGCCTCGAATCTCGCTTGGCCGAATCTTGTCTACGCCCAGCGAAACCCGTTGGAAATCAATGGGTTAGCGTGACTTGGGTGTTTCAACGCAACGTCATGTATGATGACCTGTAGTATGTGAAATCGCACGACTTGATTTTCAGGGTTCTCATCGATAGAAATACACTGCGTAGTCCTTCACCGAACAGGCATACATGATTAAGTCTGCATACTGTAGAATGACTCCCAGAAATTGAAAATTGAAACCTCATCCATCAGCGCATCAATCGCATCTTCACCGATCGTGATTCCAGCCATAGGGTCATCGACTGAAACATTCTGCGGCAGTGAAGATTCAGATGTAGCCAGCTCCGGTATAGTAGACTGGGCGACATAGCTTGGGAAAATATGATGAATAGCGGCCAAGAAGATACCCCGGAACAGTGAAGAGGATGGGTGAGTATGTTGCATCTGCTCCAGAACCATCATGCACAATTCTAGCTTGTTGAGACCGAGACGTCGAGACAGAGGATCGCGCGATTTGCAATTCAAGAGGTGGACGTGCATAGCTGGCACTAACAAGGGTGGTCTGAGTGACTGTCAGACAAGTTCTTCAGATAAAATGCGTCGCACTCACGTCATGGGACCAGAGCAATCTAGTAGCTTTTCACGCACCAGACTGTCAAGGACAGTGTTGGTCTGTAGTGCAGCGGTATCAATCGCGTTTCGGACGTGGGTTTGCCATGAGCTCTGGCGAGATACGGGGAGCCCCTCGGGTATTTTGGTGATGAATGGGCGATAGAAGGTGACGAGAAATGCTCTATGTCTTGTTAGAAGAGCTTTCTTCTAAAGCGTTTGAACTCACTGGTAATGAAGCTCCAGGTGGTATAAGTAAAAGGTTGCAAGTGAACTTGATACTGTTTCTTGGTTCTTGGGGAGCTGGAATAGCTGTATCCTTCGTTCAAGATCCTCCACTTGTTGAAAAGACGGGCTGGGTCCAAATGGTTGATAGCTCATGGTAAGAACGTCGCCCAAGAGCCGAGTTAGTTGAATCATGGTGACCCAATGATCCGCCAGTTGCGGCAAATCCCTGGGGATGTAGGCTGCAGTCTCTGGAAAGTCGGCAAAATCACTTAGCATATCATCTGCAGAAGGCATGATAGTGTTACAGTCGTTCATATTGATTCTCAATGGACGCCCCATGACAAGACTGAGCCAACGGTCTCGGAAAACACAGATCCACCAAAGGCGACGCCAAAGACGCTGTTGCTGCTCGGAGATAGGCGAAGTAGCGCAGACTGCGCTGGAGCAACGATGAAGGCCGATTGATTGACAAAGGCTGATTGCCACACCAAGCCAATACCATGGTTGCGTGTGGATATCGGCTTCAGAGTGGTAGAATCCCAAGAGTAGGGCTGATTGTAGCAAAACCGTGTGGTCTGTTTCGCCTCCGATATAGTGCAAGCACTGATTGACTATCGTCAGTACAAACTATGTACTAGGGAGCCATGGTACATACCTTTGCACGATAATACATAGAGTCTTTCATATGCTTTCTGGAGGAAAAGCCTTCTAGTCGCCAAGTATCGACCGAGACATACTAAGATTGCGTTAGTTGAATCAAGCTTGAGCTCAGAGGGCATTGTAGCCTCACGTTTGTTGCAACAAAGCAGATGCTCCACAGCAAAAGTAGGTTGTGTTGCTGGTTATCTCCAGTTGGGTAGAGATGTGGAAGTGCTGAGACATCTATCACGGGCGTAAGAGGATGTACATGATGAAAATATGCCTGTAAAATCTCATCATAGGTCTCCTTCCGAGGAAAGTTAAAGACTCCCTTGTATTGTAGGTATTGTTTGTCTTCAGAGGATAAATTGGTCGATGTTTTGGAAGTGAGTAGGATGTGCCTTTGGATGGGCTGTCGGGGCGAGGAACATATATCAAAGACACCACCAAATCCAGGCGAATCTCCTACATTATTGGGTAAGCTTCATGTAAAATAAAGTCTTTACACATGAAATTACTCACCGGTGTAAAATGGCGCTTGGCCGTTCTTGTTACTTCCCAGAACTTTGGTTGCGATCTCAACACCAGTTTGCTCTTCCTCACCGCCACGAGGGTATTCAGTTGGACGAGAGGCACTTCTTGGAGTCGCCACTCGAGAGTGATTCAGACTCTGGCTATTTGAGACCTCTGGATATGCATCCACCGATGTCGACGACTGAGAGGTCAACCCCTTAGGGTGCGCATTGACCGGGCTGGTCTTTGCAGAACTCGTTCGATGTGCATGTTTTTCGCGCATCCTGAGATAGTTAGAATCAATTTATTCATGACAAAAAGATCAGGTCTCACGTTTGGGCTCTTGCTGGAAGATGGCATTCTTTGCCATCTTGTGTACAGCCTATGCAGGGGATGCCGGTTACCGTCACGCTACAGCGGACTTTGCGCTGCCTGCAGTTTTGACAAGCAGCAGCTGATCGATAGCGGCGCGTAGACATACTGACTCTCTCAATATTCAAAGTGTTTTGATCCTCGGGAGGCTGCGAGAGTGCCCAAGTCTTACATATCAGCCGAGGTGGCTGCTCTACGTCATTTCCTTGCCGAGGTATCCGACAGCATTTCGTATTTTGGTCTATTTGCAACGTCTATGGAAAACATGAAAAATATATACTTCACAGCCCTAGAAGAGCAATCCCAGTAAAGGCCCGATGATCTTCAGAGTAGATCTTTTGCTTATGACTGCCATCCAGATCGCACCGGTAGATACTTCCACCCAAATCTGTGAGGTAGATGTGAGAATTGGCAATATCAAGCTTTAGGCCAATGGCTTCATTCAGCCCTCTGGTGATGGTCTGATGCTTCGCATTGGACCCAGCTAGATGAGGAAGGCCAGTTTCACCCAAGCTGATTTTGTTCAATGAGTTTCCCCAGGGAAGTTCTCCACGGTCAGTCCAATAAAGGGTGCGAGAACTTGCGTCTATTTCAATATCAATCGGCTCAGGAAGACCACCCAGGATGCACTGCACGCTTTTAGGCCTTGTGATGTCGGCACAGAAGATGCGGCCTTTGCCACCCTTTGACGGTCCTTTCTGTGTCCAATAGAATTTCCCTAGGCTTGGACTGACTGCAATGCCCACACACCAGTTCAAGACGATTTCTTCCGATGTAAGGTCATTGGCAACGTTGTCGACCAACACCTCCAAATTAGAACCGTCGAATCCACAGCGGTAGACTCGACACCCTTCCCGATCACAGAAGTATATCTTCTGTGCCACGGAATCAAGAGCAAGTTGCTTAGGCGTATTCACAACACCCGGAGCCACCAGAGTCTTGATATCGGACCCGTCAAGGTTGGAAGAGTATACTGCTCCATCAGACTTGCCTGGAACTCCCATGCAAGTCCAAAACATTCGGTTGCAGGTGGAGTCAATTGCCAGTCCGTCAGGAAGGGCTTGGCCTTTCAAAATTGTTTCCCGAAGCTCCCCGTTCGCGGTGACCTTCAGTATTTGCCCTGACGTGATGCTAGGCTCAGAAGCCGAGAGGCCTACATCCAAGACCAAAATTTCAGGTTCTTTGGGACTGACCCTGGTGACAGTCGAGATATCACCCGGAGGATAGAGGCCGCCTTGCGAAGACTTAGTTCCCAGCTTGCCTTGATCAAGATAATTGGTTTTCAAAAAGTCGACAGTCTTCGCTGAAGAAAGTCCACGTTCATGTGCGTAATGACTCTCGATGAAGGCAACGGTGTCGAGGCCGATATCTAATGAGAAATCGTTAGGTCAATTTACTCAGAACGCAATTGATCAGGGCAAAAACTTACTGTCCATCATCCTGCAGGGAAGAGTTGCCCCTTTGATGAACATCTCCTGCCACATGCCATCGATTTCTTCTGGAACTGACACACCTTCAGCAAGAATGGTCAAAACCTCCCGCTTCACAGCCGCCCAGAGTCGATTGAAAATAAACCCAGTGGACTCCTTCCTTGCCACATAAGGGACAGTAGCGACTTCTTTCGAACGGTCAACCATGAAAGGAAATATCTCAGGAGAAGTGTATCCATCCGTCATCAGCTCCACGATCATACACTGAGGTGGCATATAATAATGCATGTTCAGAATGCGACTCTTAGTCTGATCGGTGACCTTGCTGATCATTTCGGAAGACTTGTATGAAGATGAGTTGGAAGCCAAAATACAGTCGTTGGCAGCAATAGTTTCCAATTCAGCAAACGTGGCGACTTTGAGTTCGATCTTCTCAGGAACAGCCTCAATCACAAGCCAGGCATTTGCAACTGCATCTTCCATGTTATCGAATGCCTCAAACAATCCGGGAGTTTTTCCAGTCTTGGAGCTGTATGCTTGGACATTGTCTCGAATATATGCAATTCCGTCCAATCGTTGTTTCTCGCTGGGGTCTCGAAGATGAACGTTGTAGCCGGCTGATGCCCAAATACATCCTGATGGGGAGGAGCTTGTTAGCATTACAACATTACAGATAGCATGTCGTATGGGACACTTACCTACTCGACGACCAAGTACACCCGCACCAAGAATGGTAACAGGGCGGTTTTGGTAGTCTCGTGGTGGCTGCCAGGTTGATTTCATACTGGAGAGTAGAGAGTATAGATGTGGGTAGAAATTGCGGTTTGATATTCAAGATGTCGAAGTATCGAGATCCGGGAGTTATTGCAGGAACCACTCCCTTTTATCCTCCGTGGATTTCAATACCCTGCCGTCCATCCTCGGAGATACATTGAGACTGAGAGTCAGACCGACAGCAAGGAAGCCGACAGTCCCGTTGGTGGAGTACGGGAAGCAAGAATAGCAAAAGCCACTCGGTGTATCAGTGCCTCGCTTCGGGGTCTCCGTTTTCGGGCCGTGAAAGCAGAAGAGAAAATCCAGCGAAAGAAACTCGGCATGTTCATTACTTGCACAGTCAGTTCCTGTCTAACTGTGCCCGATATGATGTGGCGTATGATGCCGAGGTAGTCTACCTCGGAGAGCCCTAACACGAAATCCCTCGCGTCCGTTTGGCTAGACAATCTAATTCAAAAAAAAAAAAAAACCATCAAATCGCTTTTATAAGAATATAAATGTATTCGATCCCAAACCACTGCGCCCCGAAAAACCCCCTTATCAATTGTGCAAGTCCCGCATAAACATGTCATCTTTGAAAGAGTTCAATGGCAGCGAAGTGGCAGCTCATAACTCCAAAACGGATTTGTTTGTCATAATTCATGGAAAAGGTACCTTGATTTTCCCCCAACTTGAGGTTGTTCCAGGCTTCTGACAAACTAAGTCTACGACATCACAAACTACGTGCGAGACCACCCGGGCGGTGCGGATGTTTTGGTAGATGTGGCCGGCGGAGATGCGACAGCTGCTTATGAAGACGTCGGCCACTCAGAGGATGCCGATGAGATCCTTGAAACATACCTCGTGGGAATTGTCAAAGATGCGCAAGAATTTGTTAAGCCCAAGACCGTTCGGGTGATCCAGCAAAGCCCCTCTACCACAGACACGCCCAAGAGAACATCGGCCACGAAGGCTGTCACAGCAATGGCTGCCACGCTTGCCGCTACCGCAGTGATCTACATTTCCACCAAGAACCATTCTGCTCTTCGTGATGTGGTCACAGGCTATTTCCCGGCCCCTTTGAGAATCACCAAAGCTCATGTCTCATACCCAGCTTTTCTTCGTGGTGGATTTTCGAGTGGATTTGCTGCTGCTACTCTGGCGTGTGCAGCCGTCGGTGGCACGATCGGACGCAAACTTTCGAACTTTACCAAGATCGATTCTGGTTTCACGAAATACAGTCCACATATCAAGGCGTCCCTTGTGAAGAAGCAGAACCAGCATCTCACAAAAGGCTTTCTGGAGCCCAAGAGTTACAAAAAGCTCCCATTGATTGAAAAGGAGAAACTTTCGTCGAACGTTTTCCGCTTCGTCTTCCAACTTCCCACTCCACAAGCAGTCATTGGACTCCCTATTGGTCAGCATGTTGCTATCAGAGCCATGATCAATGGTACCGCAGTCTCGAGATCTTACACACCGACATCCAACAATCTGGATCTTGGTAGGCTGGAACTAGTCATTAAATGCTACCCAGATGGTCTTCTCACGGGACAGTATCTTGCCGCTCTCGAAGTCGGCGATAATGTGGAATTCCGAGGTCCTAAGGGTGCGATGCAATATCATAATGGTCTCTGCAAGAAGATCGGTATGATTGCAGGTGGAACTGGAATCACCCCGATGTATCAACTCATCCGTGCAATTTGCGAGGATGATAGGGATACAACTGAAATCAGTCTGATCTATGCCAACCGATCCGAAGAGGACATTCTTCTTCGCCGCGAGTTGGAGACCTTTGCTCGAGCCTATCCCAAAAACTTCCAGCTCTGGTACATGCTTGATTCTCCCTCCGAGAACTGGGCATATGGCAAGGGCTATGTCACGCCTGAAGTCATGGCTGCACGGTTGCCCTCGGCAGCACCGGATACAAAGATCATGCTATGTGGACCACCGGGTATGGTGAATGCTTCGAAAAAGAGCTTGGTGGCAGCTGGGTTTGAAGCGCCCGGTGCAGTTTCGAAGATGTCAGATCAGATCTTTTCCTTTTGAATGCTGTACGGTAGATGTTATTTGGTGATTTCTGTAACCCAGTTTGATTATTTGTGCATAATGCTGTTATCCTAAGTTTTCTATTCTCAATTAAATTACTTTCAATCAATATTAAACCATACACAAATATGAATCAACTTCAAAGCATTCAAAGAACAAGTGCCATTCGGAGAACAAGTGAGTTCTTTAAGGATTAACTCCAAGCATACAACGCACAATGGTTGTTGTTTTGCTGCTGATTCTGACTCTGTCTTTCAATTACTAAAACATTCATTAGTCCATGGCCGATCAATTCCCGTAGCAACACCGAGAGTCTGCCATTGCAATCCACAGTGCCAATTACCTCGGGAACTTTTGAAGCTTTGATTTAGGGCTTTCCGAGGTAACGTGTGCGAGGCCAATCGGAAACCGAGTGTGACCCACACGCCGAGGAAGCGGCATCCCGAACTATGCAATGACCCGAATGTGGATTGACATGAAACGCTTTTGATATAAAGAGTAGCAATGGTGCCTGGGCTGTTTGAACGGTTCAGTGCATCGTCAAACCACAATGCCTGCCAAACAGTTTTATCTTCTTGGAGAGGCAGTTTCCTCTGCCAGAAACATTGATGTCGATCCAACAAGCGGTCTGGAGAACCTTCAGCACCTGATTGCAGCTCATTTCGCAGTTGTGGAACCCAATGGTAGGATTGATGCATTGCTCCATTACTGTAAACAGCCGGCTGATTCTCTATAGGCATTGGTTTCCGGGCGCAAGACTGTGAACTGAATGATGTTTCGGAAATCACTTCAGCAAAGACACCAATTGCGATTACCATTGATGGACACGCGATCCGTGAGCCTCCAGGTCCTAAGGGTCTGCCAATTGTCGGAAATTTCTTCGAGGTATACCCAGATCATCTTGGCAACCACCAACGTCTGTTCGAACAATACGGACCGATCTTCAAGACAACCAACCTCGGGCGCACAATCTATCATACAAATGATCCAACCCTTGCCGCAATCGTTTTCGCCGAATCCGACTTCTTCACTAAGGAGATTAACCCAGCTCACCCACTCTACCCGCTAAAGCAACAAGCTGCGGGTGTTTTCCTGGGAGATACGGACACTCCTGAGTGGAGGGTTGCCCATAAGTTTCTTCCACCAGCCCTTGGCCCCAAGGCTGTCCGACACTATGCACCTATGATGCAAAAGACAGTGGAAGATTCTTTTGAGGTCTTTGATGTCTTGGATGAGCAGCAGGAAGCGTGGAATGTGTATCAGTATATGCTGAAACTTGGATCTCAGGCCGTTGGCAAGCTCACTCTTGGTTTGGACTTCCAACACTTTGCCTCACCAGATTCCAAGCTGCATGAGATTGTCCATTTGATCGCGGAACTTCTTTCCCTCAATAAGAAAGTCTCCTCAAAGGGAGACTGGTACGGTCGACTGCCTTTCGGTGATCCGCAGCGGCTTCGCTCAATCAAAGCCAGAATCGAGGAGCTGATTGAAGAGTCAGTCAAGCAAGCAGAGAGTGGTGGAGTGGAAGACCTTCCACTTCAAGATGCGGCGCTAAAAGCGTCCAATATGGTCGGTGAGTAATTTTCAATATCTATCTGCCGCTTCGTTGCTAACAGCTATACAGACTATGCGATTCGTGCAACCGATAGCAAAGGAGAAAAGCTTCCCAAGGACAGCATGATTTGGGCTTTGCTCGTCACGACCGGAGCCGGCTTTACAACCACGAGCTCTCTGCTTTCTTGGCTGATATTCGGTCTTGTCACATACCCCGGGATGCAAGACAGACTTCTGCAGGAGTTGATAGACCATGGCATCGACGAGAATACCGAGATCACAGCTGATGTCACTGACCGACTCGAATTCCTCGACAAGTATATCAAGGAGATGCAGCGTCGCCATAATCCAAGTTTCCAGCCTGCACGGACTGCCAAGGTAGACCTTGTGCTTCCAGGCGGCTATAAAGTCTCCAAAGACTCTGTCGTTCTTCCAGCTCTGCATCACATCCACAACAATCCGGAGCTGTGGGATAATCCTCACAAATTCGCTCCGGACCGTTGGGACACTGCAGAGGTCAAAAACAGACACAAGGCAGCATATATCCCTTTTGCAACCGGTCAGCGAATGTGCATTGGGTTCAATTTTGCTCTACAGGAGATCAAGGTCTTCCTTCCAAAGTTGATCTATCGGTACAAATTTACCCGAGAAGGCAATGAGCCGATCGAGTATGATCCCATGTTCCAGCTGATTCGGCCTAATAATCTTTATGTCAGAGCGGAAAGGAGAGTCAAGTGGCCACCAAGGACTGAAGACTTGGGAAATGAGTAGTGTTGGTTTTTTTTTTTTTTTTTTGAAATATAGATAGATAACCGTGAATCACCAAAATAGATGCTCCATTTGACATAGAAGAGTATTGATTCAGCAATAAGGATTTAAACTAGCATACCAGCTCCAACATTTGATTTGTTGTGTGATGTCTAGCTCTTTGCGTAAAGATCTAAGTTCTTTATACCATTGCCAACTAGCAATGGTTGTTTAGTTTAATGCTTCCAATGAGCTGTGTTGGATTAGAGGAAAACTCATGTAGATAAGGAAGAAGTTAAGGAAAGGCCAATAGACATGAACTGCTTGTTGTCTGCATACTCCATAACTAACTATAAGTCGAGAGAAGAATATGTTCATCTCAGGGCTTCAATGTCCACCTGGGCAGGACTGGCTGATATGACTAAGCGCACGTGACCTCCAACATCCTCCGAGCGGATCGGGAGGGCGGGCATCGTGAATGCACTTCTATTCTCCTTCACAGGACTTGTCATTCTTGAAAAATGGGTGCTGGCAACTCTAAGCCCGAGGCTTCGGCCGGCTCACAACATGTGTTCTCCAGGTAATTGCCCTCTGATTTCGCAGCTTCCGCCGCATTTGGTGCTGGACAACCGAGGGAGCAGAAACAACCTCTCAATTGACGTCAATTGGGAAGAAGATATGACTTCCTTGTGATGAAAGCTTCTTCCAAAATGTCAACACGACATGCGATCCTGCGAAATACCTCCAGAGATGTCTATGCCCAAAGCTAACCCAGCCATGCACAGCAACTCTCCCGTTCAATTCTCCTCAAACCTAGTGGACGCCCTCCAGTCCAACTCGGAGGTATGCATAATTCCACTTTAATCAAGTTCCTCAAGCCAAACAAAAGCTTACCAACAACCAATCCAATCAGTCCGACTCCACCCGCTCCAAGGCCATGGAACTGGAGATCCAGAACCGCGTCGCACAGGAACTTCAACGCCTCCGCGAACGCGAGCAGCAGACCCTCGCCGAGATCGAAAAGCGCATCGCCGAGTCAAAGGACACAACCTCCCTGCCCATCACAGCCGCCACTGGTCCGGTCGCATCCAGCTCCTCGGGCTACCCCGTCGGCTCATTGAACCTGGACGCACCACGAATCCCCTTCGCCGGACGGGAGCACGACCCCGTGGCCACATTTGCCGCGCCTCAGGAACCCGTCGCCGCCCCGCCGGTAGCCAAGCGCGACGTGTCGCGCAATGCGGTAGCAGCCGAGATCGAGCAATTGCGCACGAAGCTTGATGGACGGAGGAAGGTTGCGGACCTTGACGATGGTGTTGCCAAGGCCAAGTCGGATGTTGTTAGCTGCCTGCGGTTGAACGACCGTCGGCCTTTGAACTGCTGGGAGGAGGTTGATGCTTTCAAGCGTGAGGTTGCGCGCTTGGAGGCTGCCTTTGTGGATCGCATTGTGGGTTAGATTTAGTCGGGGACGAGCGAACGAGTCAATTCTCTACGGTTCTCTAGGCCCTTTGGTTTGATTGGGCTTGTTGCTGCTGTACTGTATGTATAGAACGTGCATTTTTCTTTGTTCCATTTGATCTCATCTGAGTAGGATAAAATTATTCCATGGATGAGAGTGAACCTTGGCCGTTGGTTTCGAGCGTTTCTATCTACCTCGCAAAAAGTAGATCCTGTAGACTGAGTACAGCTTACGGTACTGAGATGGTATGGCTGTAATCACGACTGGGTATCTTCGTTGCAAAGGCTCTTCGATTATCATACAAAATCCCATACCGCTAATCGCCCACTCTTCTGTCCAGCAGTCCGAATTATACATATTCTCCTCTCGGAAGGTTTGACATCAGCCTGCAGGATCTTGGACAGCTGAATACAACCCATTCCTGTTCCTTTGGCTTCTGAGAGGTTATAATTACCCGTAGTAACAAAGCCAATCAAATCATCTTCAGTAGGGACATCCAGATGCTCAGCATCCGGTTCTCCAGCAGCAGAGTCCGCGATGAGTGACTCAGCAAGAATACGTCGGCCCTCCTCGGAAGCAGGCTCAGATGTTGCCTGTTTCGAGGTCTTTGGCTGAGTAGCCTTGTCGCCGGTAGAAGCAAGACTAAGCCATTTCTGGCGTAGGGCTGGGTCAGTAGGAAGGCGGTAGATCCGGGCATGGGATCTAGGCGTGCCGCGACCAGTAAGAGAGATATAAACAGAGGCAAGAGCCGAAGCATCAACTGATGTTTTGTTGAGCTTGCTTAAAGTGATATGGGTATCCGCCGGAGCAAACCGGACATTGTGAATGTCAAACGGTGGAACAGCGAGACTAGTAGTTTCATCGGTAGTCGTATCCTTAGACTCGAGTGACTTTTCGCTGGAGACGGCCTCGGCCTTATCGGTCTTGGAATCAATAGCATCTGGCTTAGGCCCTCGGAGAAGTCGTTCCCAATCACAGGCCCAACCACGACCAATCTCGCCCTTGGAACGACCATCGCCTAGTTGGATATTATCATATTCGACACGACGGCCCTTGGGACGACGCGTCCATTCACGCAGTGATTTCTCAGTATCCCGTTGTCCCCATTCCCAGCCTGCCCGCGTCCCCGGGAAGTCACCAGGGAACCAAGGTTCGCCTGCTTCAAAAGCAAGCTGCTGTTGCTCCTTCAAGCCACCGAGACAGGGGTTCCCTCCGCTGGATAGGGGGTAGAACATGATAGAATACCAGACTGGGACGACACATTTCCATGGCAAAAGGACGGTGAATGATCCTGGGGCATTGCTGCGCTTAGGCCGAGCTTGCGGCTTGTTTGCAAGAATGATGACCGGGATTTTGGGGTCACTCGGCTGAGCTGGAGGGAAATTACCAGGCCCAGCAACAGTGCGGCGTCTGTTGATGGCTTTCTGGCTCGGAAGCAGACGGGATGCAGTCAAACGACACGATCGATCAAATAGAGAGGACGGACCTTGTGTTTTGTCCGGATGCCATGAGGCGAGCGCAACAGCAAGGTCAGTCATGTGAGACTCGTTATCGGGGACATGAACAGTGCGTGAAGGGAAATGCAAGCGTGGGTCAGAGATATCAAAGGAGAGGAGGGCATTTTGTGGTAGTGAGGAGGGATTTGAAACGCCAACAAGTGATGGCCAGACAGCTTCCGGGCTGCGATCTGAAGTTTTGCCGTCAGCTCCAAGAATTGGCTTCAATGCTGCCAATAAGGCCTCTACAGATCCTGGTCCAGTGATTTCAATGCTGCCAATTTCAAATCGCAGATCCTCTACCATGACAGGAGGATTCTGCTTTTTGGATATATCAAGAATATCTGTCCACAGCTGAAGGAATGCTGAAGGGTGGACCCGAATGAAGATTTTTCGGTGATTCTTCTTGGTTGTTTTGTGAGGTTTATCGGCATCGACCATGTCAACATCTTCTTCTTTGGAAGTGGCACACCAAATTAAGGTGACAGGCGCAGTTGGACGCTCAGTATGGTTCTTTTCGAACGTCCAGGCCTGCAGAGATCGAGTTCCTGCTCTCCATTTCTTGCCTTTTGTACCCCAAGCATTGTCCCCGTCAACACCAACAGCCATAAGAACAGCCTGGATCGCTGGTTCTGTGCCCTCCAGCTGAATTGTAGACATGTAACTCATATCCCACGCCACAGCTCCCCTGGCGCCCCGAGCCCTATGAGTAGGGCGGTAACTCTTTTCTGTGGGAGATAACGGGATGGCAAAGCGCCAGATTGGGTCTTTGCTCGTTGCCATATGGGCACGTTTGGCATGGTATAAGTGAGTCGGCAGCCAGTGCTTGGATTTCTGGCGCTTGCGGTACTTCGACTCTGCTGGCGTCGGTCTAGAAAGCTTGTTCTTCTTGATCTTGGGGACCCGCGGTGCGATCTCAAAATTATGGCTACCGTTTTTTTCCAAGCTCGTTCCGTTCTCTCCGTCTCGCTTCTGCTTTGCAGCCACACGTCGAGCCTTTGTCTTGGCGTTAATAGCTTGAAGGCGGCGAGCGGTTTCGAGTCGAATGCGCATCAAGCGCGATGGTTTCCGTCTGCGCGCCGTGACAGTAGGCGTGTTGTCCTCTGCCATCTAGGAATCGAACGTATGTGTCAGCCAACAGTCTTTATTTATTGGAGATCACATCCAAATACCTCTCGCTTCGCCCGAGCTCTCAACCTCTGCGGAACACGCTTCACATTGTGACTCGCCGTCCGCCGGCGCAACTTGCGGGGCACTTTTTGGAACGCTCGCGTTGTCAATGCGTTTTTCGACCGCTGTATTCCCTCCTCCAGTGCCTGGATCTCGAATGCGCGAGCGGCGGAGTAGGCGGCGACATCAAGCTCGCCCGTTGAGGAGAGGGCGGCGTCGGTCGACTGCACAGCCAAGGTGCGGGCGTCGAAGTTTTTGGCACGCTTGCGAGCTGCCCCAGATGCGCCATTTGCGGGAGCAAAGGACTTTCGCTTGGGGGCGTTGGAGGCCATGGGGCAGTTGTATGTTGAAGTTGCGAGTTGAAAAAAGTTGCCGGACTTGGCGCGTCATGATCGGCCCCACGATAAAGTAAGTTGCCTCTATTCACTAACTTATGCCCTCTTTTTTCTATACAAAAGCTTTTCGGTGCGAGTATATGGTTCGATCCAGTTCAATTGTCTGCTTCATCTCTGAAGGGTCTTTTGTTGACCTCTTTTTGGCCCATTTCGTAAACCTCAACTAGATCAGTTGAATTATATCAGAGCGAGGCTAGAACAAGATCTACAATGTTCAATGCTCAAGCCCAATACTGGTAGTGTACAGTGTTATTGTCTCGAAGCCCTGTAGATTGACACCCAATAATCTAGAACGTACGATGCAGCTTCTCTGATATGACCCAATAACCTTGGGGAACGATGTTTGATATGATAAAAGAGGCCAATTGAAGACATAAATACCGCTTGAATTAATACACTCGCTTCAAACTACTAAGCGAAGGAATTCCGACACCGTATCCTGATCCGAACAAAGTATATATTTCATATCAACAGAAGTTACTCATCCATTCTCACATCACGACAGCAACATGGTCAGTCATGTACTTCTTGATATCACCCAAGAAGCAAGCAGCGATGATTGAGACACCACCAAACGCAATGCTCACATAGTACACCCATTTATATCCTTCAGAGAAAGCGAGCTGACCAGCCCCCACAACCATCTGGTAGGCAGTCTCATTGCCAGCAATGCCAGGGACATTGCGGATCTCGTCCAACAAGGAGGCACCGGTCAGTTCGATTACTTCACCGATCAGCTTGACGTCAGTAATGTTGAGTTCCTTCATCATGACTCCACCAATATAGTATGTGGCCTTAGGAACGAACTTGGAGATGAAGACGTTGTAGTAGATGGTGTAGCCGATGCCACCGCCTACCACGCGGATAGAGAGGGTGAGTGCGGAGATGGTGGCAATAAGATCCTTGAAAGAGGTTAGTCTTGAACAATGTAATGTTATTCATTGTTGACTTACATCGGGGCAAATGATGGTTGTGATGATTGAGGCTGGCACCACAATGCCACCAATTCCAAGGCCCGCAAGAACCAGGATTCCCCAAAGCTGATACATGTTATCAACTCGACCAATCGACATAGCACCGCATCCTGTCAGATAAATAAAGTGAGCACCTTCTCATCGCAATAGGAGCTTGTCGAATACTAACCTGCAGTCATCAAAATACTACTGACAATCAACAGCTCTTTATTGTGTCCCCGGAAGACACTCAGCAAAGCGAGCACAATACACGCTCCAGCCATGATGCCGAAACCAATTGGAATACTGCGAACTCCAACCATCACAGGATCATGACCGTAGACGTTGAATGACTCGGTGGGCCAGAACATGAGCACGGAGAAGAAGTTTGCGCCGGAAATAAAAGTAATGACAAGAGTCAACCCCAGCGTTCGGGGCTCCTGCTTCAGACGAGATGGGAAGATGGGATATTTGGCTCCATAGATCTCCCAGAAACCAAATGCGACAAGCAGTAAGAACCCGATGATCAAAGGGGCCAGCACATGGGCAGAGCTCCAGGGGTACTAGATGGAGTTAGTCAGACCAACAATCAAGGATATTGTTTTGAAGCATACCATATATCCACCCCATTGCAAGCCGGCCAGGAAGATGATCAGACCAGTGATACTGAGGAATCCACCAACGAAGTCAATGCGACCAATAATTTCCTTTCGACTCATTCCAGCGGAGTTGACTCGAGGCGGAGGGAAGTAGAAGAAGATGGTCACCAACAGACCAAAGGCATTCCACGCACCACAGAACGCCCCGACATAGCGCCAATGGCTGTAATATGCGATAAGCTGAGCCCACAAGACTGAAGGACAGAATGGCACAATGGTGAAGATCAGAGCGGCCACGTAGGCACCTCTCTGACGAGTCGGGGCCATCTCGGAAGTAGCAGCAAGGGCAGTCAGTTCGTTCACTCCAGCCCCAGCACCGGCAATAGCCATTCCCGCTATACCGATGTTAGTCGATGTGCTCATGGTAGCATCGATGATACTAACCAATGAAATAGTTCATTGTATTTACTGTGCTGCAGACAATCATGCCAATAATGATCAGCGAGGCGCCGATAATTGCGACAGGTCGTCGTCCGATCAGATCCGAGAGGGAGCCCACAAAGGGACATACACCAGCGAGACCGAGTAAGTTGGCAAGGACCTATGGCGAGGGTGTTATTAGTTTCACCGTCTATTCCGTCCCGGACTATACTCCTGTCCACTTACAAACCACACCCATCGATCAGATCCGCCAATGTCTCCGTAGATATAAGGGGGAATGCCACCTGGAAGCATATTAGATGATGATCTTGGGTCTCCCATCGGCCTTGCGTACCAAACAAATACACTGGGATCTGACTTCCAGTCCACAAGAAAGCCATGGCCACGAATCCCATGAACCGACGAAAGGTCATCTGGGTCTAGTCAGTATCTCGCAGCATAGATCGCAGAGATGAACCCTTACCGGTACATCCATCGACTCATGCAATCCTTCCTCAGACCCTGAGCCAGCCATTTCCTGGTGACTGGGGGGCTGTTCAGAGTCGCTATTCTCTTGGTGTCGCACCACACCCTTCTCATCCAGCTGGGTTGCCATAATGGGCAGATCGAAGAAAATAAGAGCCCAATGGCTAATAAGGGAAATAGACAGAAGATCGATCGAACCCCAGAATCCAAAATGAAATAATCCGGGGGATTGACAGGCCCACCGAACTAAATAAGTCAGCGCCGACAGACTCCAAAAGTATATACGAACCCAAGAAGGCGACTCTGTCCAGAATATAACCCCACCGAGTCGTGACCTAGGGCATCGGAAGTGACCGCTTGAGAGACGAATCAACCGGTTTCCATGTTGGGGCGAAGGCGTTCCATTGCCAAGGCTTGACAAGGCGATAGCCGGGACAGAAAGGCTTGAAATCGAGAAAATACCGAGGCAGCTTGGCTCTTTGCGACCAAATCTCCTCAATTGGGGGCCGATTTGCCCCCAAAAAGGCGGGGAAAACGTGGAGAGAAAGTATACTCTCGGGCCTCGATTCTGCTTTCGGAGAGCATTTCCAAAAACAGACCCAGCCCCGAAAGCGTAATCAAAGTGTATGATATGTGCATTCACTCTATGAGATAGGGGATATGAGATAGGAGATACTATGAGAGAGAGAGAGAGAGTGAGAGCCCAGGTCAGGGTCCAGTCTAATGTACGGACTTCCACGCTATACAACCCAGCAAAGATGCAGATGTAAAATAAAAGAAATGAGCCCTGTACAGTGAATCGCGACGTTTAGCGAGACACGGGAACTTGCATGTCACACGGTCAGAATGTGAGCTTCCGGAGCATTCAATATCAAGCCATCATTGATCCACTCAAAAGTGGTCCCCAACTTTAGCGAGCTGTAGCTTTTTAGGAACAACGAAAAGACCCGTGGCCTCGACACAGAGTCGACCTGCCATATCGCGGACTTCGCACTGGGCATAGGCCTTACGGTCCGTGCTCCGTTCCTGGTCTAGGGTTGTATGCAGGGTATAGAAGTTGTCCGAGTAGACCGGGGCGCGATAGTTGAGATTGAGATTGGCTGTGAGCCCAGTTCTGGCAGGGAAATGCCGAATAGCAACTCGTCCCAGGTTCTCATCGATGACCGTGCCCAGTGCGCCGCCATGAACCATTGTTGGCCAGCCCTCCAGGCCAGGCCCAAGGAAGACCACGCTAACAATCTTCTTCTCTTTATCGTTCCAAAATACTTTCTGTCATGCAGGAAAAGAAGTTAGATCAAACGGGATCCCGAGGTTCGGCAGTTCAGACGTTCGGCATTCGTGTGATAGGGCAACATGAGCACCGACCACAAGCAGAAGCCAAACGCCAAACGCCAGAACGAGGACAACCAACCTGTAATCCCAGACCTCTGCTGCCAGCCAAGGGGCCAGAAGTCAGGCGGTGTTCCTTATGATCCTCCGAGAAGTTCTCGTAGACGTCCTTCTCCTCATAATCCGGGTTCCGGCGCAGCTCCTGCACGATAGGGAGGCCAATTTCGAACACGCGTTGTATTTCCTGGAGCTCCATTCGGTCTTCTACAGACCCTGGGGCAGGTGGCGCTGAGACTTTGTCGTCCATCCATTTCCCTGCACCCACGCCAAGAGCTCCAAATATTCCCGCGTAAATCAGACGGCGCGGCCACCGTGATGGTTGGGTCGGGCCATTGGGTGCGGTGCTGGATTTTCGAACCGGTACTCGCCAAGAGGGTCGCGTTCGTATCGCCGATTGACGCAGAGCCGGAAAGATGCGAGAATGGATCATTGTGATCACATTGTCTAGAGATGAGAATCCATTGATCGGATTTCCGAGAGCCGAGGCGGAGGTCACGTGAAGTCCCTCAAGTTATGTCGTCATTTGCTATCTTCCTATGGAGTACAAGTCACCGTCTAACATCGCAGTATGATCTAGGTGCTAAGTGAATGGCAGAATGAATTGTTATTATGGCATAGAGACGAGCATCAATCATGTTCATCGTTGTATTCATCTAGACAACATCGGGAGGTTTCGTGTGAATAGATCTTAAATCATACGATCTCGATATCTCGAATTATTCCGTGGGCAGGTCAATAGCACGGTAAAGACAGATGAGAGCAGAGTGAGATTCACCTAACATACTGTTAGTCAAGTTCCATCGAAAAGATAGAATGAAAGAACTTACCACCACCAGAAAGGGTCTCAATCTTCTGTGCCTCGACCTCGGTCACGGTATCATCGTTGAACCACCACCACTTGTCGTCTGTTTCGCGTCGCTTGTTGCCGGTCTGAGCATCATCTTTGTTCTGCTGCTTGACATATGCCGTGTAGTGGCCGCTATCGGCACTGGCACCCTGGTGGGTGATCACGGCACGAAGCTCGTAAAGACCAGACTGGTTGGTGCCACTGTCTCCAGAGCCCTGCTGTTTGACCAACTCTTGGAGTTCCTTCTTGGCAACGCGGATAGATTCGGTCTTTTCGGCTTCGTATTCGGCGTCGGTCTTGAAGGTCTCCTCCATCTGGCTATCGCCGTCCTTGTCCTTCGACTTAGCCTCTTCAGTGGCCTTCTTCTTTTGCATAGGCTCTACGCTCTCTCCCAGGTCGGTTTCCTTCTTCTGCCGCTGTTCCCGTTCCACGGCAACCCTTTGACGCTTCTGGGCACGCTCAACATCAATTTCCTCCTTTCGAATCTCGCGAACCTTGTCCCGAATGGGGATGAGTTCTTTCCGAAGATTGTCGGTACAGAACTCCACGACATCCAACTCAGCAGGGAAAGTCACTTTGCGCATGATCTTCGCCTTCTTCTGAGTCTCACGCTTCCAGAAGAAGCGGACAAAGTGCACCGTGAGATATTTGGGTAGACGGGCGATACGAGATCGCTTTTTGTATAGAGAGTTGGTGCCAAGAAGAGGAGAATTCTTTTCAATTTGCTCTTCCAAACCAGACAGAATTCCATCCTGCAAATGGTTGGTTTCCTTGCCAATATGACAATCAAGCTTGTAGAACACATCGGAACTTTGGCTTGGTTCCTCGCCGAGTTCCTTGGCGGCCGGGTCCTCACATTCGGTGACCGATTCGAATTGTCCTGCGAGATATTTGTCGACAAAAGTGGTTTTCGTGGCAGACTCTCCCTCTCCTTCCGTGATAGTCAGCTTGGCTCTCAGTTGGTTGATGATCTGAGAAAAGGCTTCCTCAGCATCTTGCTGGGCGTATCCTTGTCCGTTTCGGTCACGCTGGGCGAATTGAGGAAAAACGGCGCGGAGGGCGTTGAGGAACATCAATGGAGGGATGCCGACTTGGGTCTCGGACATCTGCTTAAACAGGTCTCGCAGGGCAGCGGCCAAGTCTCGCGAACCTCCCAAGCCACCGAGACCAAAATTGCTGAGATCAGAGAGTCCCGAGCCACCAGCTCCTGCGTCTGAGCGATACCGAAGAAGCTCTTCTTGAAGCTCCGGGACGCTGCGCAAAGCTTGTAGAGAAGAATTGAGGTAGCATGTGTTGCCCAAGTTCTGTAGACCAGCCGGGGTAGCACCCTCCTGCCGGGCCAGATCCGCCTCCGTCATATCCTCCAAGAATTTGATAGTCTCTTTCGGCCGACCGAGGTCAGCGGAACCCTGGCCACCGGATGGCGTGCCCATCATCATAAACATCTGCCCGGGTTTGGCGTTGAGAGAGGAAAGTGCGGTGTCATCCTTGAGTTGACCACCTTTGATCAAGACCTTCTGACGATCGGGTTCAACACCGGTCAAAGAGAACAGTTGGTACTTGAGCGTTTCGCCGTTGGATGTCGGATCGAGCTCAACTTCGTGGCGCTTGCCCGCATGCTTAACAATGACTAGGTTTGTCAGTGACCATCGGGAGTCATAGATTCATCCAGACTTACTCGGTATAGCCGACATATTAGATAGAATTGAACGATAAGGTTTGAAGAATCAAGAGCTTGAAAGAGCTGAGAGGGTAAACAGAGAAGGCAAGGAAGCGTGGGGGACAGTGCAAACTGTCCAAACACCATCATCACCGCCCACTCGGACGTCAACCTTCCCCTCTGCCTAGACACTCTGTTATCTTCGTGTTCTACCTTCACTCTTCAATTGTTCGGAGTCTTTTCTCTTGAACATTTGTGCTTGGGCGTTTGTCTGCACAAACTTTGCTACTTAACTCCCTGGGTTCAGCGCCTATTGGGGGCTGAGATCATCCGCGAGCTACCCTACTTACTACCTGTGGAAGCTACCAATTGCCTTCCACCATGGTGAGTCTCGTTCGGCCAAGATGTATACCTCTGAAACTAACACCAGTCCAGTCGCAAAGCTTGAGGCCATACTTGCAGGCCTGCCGCTCCTCCCTGACTGCCGCTCTTGCGATCTCCAACTTCGCATCCCAAACATCGGAACGCCGTACGTCTAGACCTTGAAACATACATGGTGGATTCGCCTGCTGACCGCATTGCTCTAGACAATGTGCCCGAAATTGAAGCCCAGAGCAGCCCTGAGGTTTTGCTAAACCCATTGACCATCTCCCGCAACGAGAACGAGCGCATGCTCGTCGAACCCAGTGTGAACAGTGTCAGAATCAGTCTGAGGATCAAGCAGGCCGACGAGATCGAACACATTCTCGGTGAGTATGAGATGAGCAGTGAACGAAGTATATCTACTGACTTTCCCAAGTTCACAAGTTTACTCGTTTCCTGACCCAACGAGCCGAGTCGTTCTTCATCTTGCGCCGGAAGCCTGTTGAGGTAGGTTACACTGGTACATTGAAACTGTTCATGGCTAATTAGATCAGGGATATGATATCTCCTTCCTCATAACCAACACTCATGTCGAGATGTTGCTCAAGCACAAATTAGTCGACTTTGTCATCCAGTTCATGGAAGAAGTAGACAAGGAAATCTCGGAAATGAAGCTCTTCTTGAATGCGCGTGCTCGATTCGTTGCCGAATCTTTCTTGACGCCGGTATGTTTGCATTGACTTGCAGCTATTGACGATTACTAACCATGACACAGTTCGATTAAATTCCCTAGCGTTTTCTTGTTGCTGAATCCGAATAATGAATGACCTTGTGTTTCCCACCTTTCCCTGTACAGATAGCACAGGCTGCAATGATTCTGAGAAGCTTTTACTGGTACCTACCATACTATATAGGCCTGTAAGGGAGAGATAGTAGAGTCATCGAGATCCTCGTAGTCAATTCGGACAGAGTTGCCGATATACAAGTCGGTACCGCAACTCTGTCGTTTCACTTTGCACAGATCGAAATCTCAGGGCAAGGAACTGCAGAGAACATATTAAGACCATATCATCTACTCGATGACCCAAGCAGCCCGGAGGGAAACAACGCTGGCTCAGTCTCAGCCTAGATTCATTTAATGTCTAGCAAGACCAAGACCCGTGGGCAAATTGCTACGTTGCCAAGATTACGCACCAGACTGGTCTTCTTGTTCAATTCCATCCAACATGCTGAACAAGAAGAGTCCAACGATGAAGCCGAAGGCCTCAATTCGGAGCTCATGGAGCAGAGTCCCGAAGACGCTAGGTACTCACCACCGCGTGTAAATACAACTGAGAGCGGAGAGAGCCTCACTTGGCTATTCGACTACACGGAGCTTTACGCAAGCCCTACGGCCAAGAACAACGTTTCAACGGCAAATTGAGGTGGAGGCGAATATATTGGAGAACGAGGTCTGCTCTTGCTGCTGCAGGATCTGAGGAGAATCTGAGGTGGAGGAAGAGCATGAGAGATAATCTTTGAATTGGTTACTGAGCTGTTCAAGTCTGGAGATTCTCACTTGTGTGAGAACCCCCTTATATACTGGAAATCTTTGTCTCGAGCTAGTCCTACATAGATTCCTCAGGTGATGAATCATTTTTGTTGCCGACATGGCTCATTCATAGGCATGAACCCTAGGAACCATGGTCGATCACCATACTTCTCAATATTTTGTACTCAGTTGCGTACGGTACTAGATTACGCAGCTGATTTCTATATAAAGCTGGTACGATGTCCAAGCCTGAAATTTCCATAATGTACGACAAACTCCTTATATATACAAAGAATCTTACTTGAGCTAGACGGTAGATTGCCAGGGAACCTGCGTATAGATGCGCTTATGGGACGACCCACATTGTCTGGGGGAATAGAAGCAGATGTACATATCAAATACGCCTGGAATAAGAGTCAGATCAAAGTCGACTAGATTCTATAGGATCTGCAATCCACAGAAGCGCCATTGAGTAAGGCTTCCTAGGTTGGCTGAGGATAAACATCAGGGGCGTGGCTGGACGTGGCCGGACGCCCGCGAAAAGTACGTGACAACACGCTCCCGCGCCGACTCGAGAACTCCAAACATTGCTTTTCCACCTTTCCCTGGAAGCAATTGAATTTTTTAAAGAAGACAGAATATAGAAAATACATTTAAGTATAAATCCTCCGAATTTCGTATTCATCGAGGCAGTTGGTGGGGAGTGAAAACTGGCTGTGGCAGTAAAGGGACGTGGGGCCACCACCGGTTTAAAAGCCACGCTCCTGCCAGCGGAACTTCTCCGATCGTCACCTCCCCGTCTTGTTCGTACGCCCTCAATATTATCACCACGCGCACTTGCCCTAAGTCCAGTATGTCCTTTACTCGACTGATTCGAGCCCTTCGAGGATGGCTGGAACCCGCCAGGCCAAACCCAGGGGACGTGGAGATGCTGAATCTTGAGGATTGGGATCACTCTGAGTCTTTCTCTGATAATGTGAGCTCAAACTTGCGAACACCATTCATGTACCGTCATGGAAGTTCGTGCTGATCATGATATATATAATTTTGCAGGCACTGCTAGACAAACCCGGTTCCTTTTCATCCAAACCTGTGTTGGATGCCAACCGTGAAAGCAACAAAGATGATAATAAAGAAGAGCAAGGTCTTCTAGACTCGAGCAACTCCCGTGTGAGCACAGAGACACATGCATCTGCACTCAATAGCGCACAACTGTCACCTTCAACTAAACAGTCTGGTCTTGACTCCCGTGCAAAGCCATTGACCTCTTCCACTTCTGGGCCAGCTGATTTGCAGCCTTCCGAGAACAAGAAAGTTGTGCCTGCTTTTGGAGGAGACGGTGCTTCTGACGAGGCTGCTGGGAGAAAGACTGGTGTGGGTGCTGATGTTGTTTCGAGATTTGATCCTGAGCGCATTCGTTCGAAGAACCTTCCTACTCAAGCTTCATCAATTGCTTCTTCTATCATTCTCTCTTCTGCTGTTCTCGCTTCTGCTGTTCTCGCTTCTGCTGTTCTCGCTTCTGCCGTTCTCACTTCCCCCGTTCCCTCTGCCGTTCTCTCTTCTATCGTTCTCGCTTCCCCCGTTCCCTCTGCCGTCCTCTCTTCTATCGTTCTCGCTTCCCCCGTTCCCTCTGCTGTTCCCTCTTCTGCTGTTCTCGCTTCCACCGTTCCCTCTTCTGCCGTTCCTTCTCCAGTCATTCCCACATCCTTTCGTTGCCCCAACAGTGATTTCATTTCCCGTCAAGTGATGGCGTGGCCTTGCAATGGTGGGGACGATGTCCCTGATCTGGAGGCCTTGAGCATCATGGAGCGGCTTTCAGTCTATGATCTGCTCGAGAAAGATAGGATCCCGTTTGTCTCTGCTGTGGACATGGTGAAGCCAAGTGATTTTGGTGTTGTGCAGATCTCTAGTGTGAGTGCCTTTCTATTCTCCGATGCCAATCCAGCTGTCTGACCAGTTCTGCTTGCTAACCATCCCCAGATCGTCTTCGGTCTCACCCGAAAGGAGGTTGTTTCTTTCCTTGGTCCTGACGCTCAGTGGCTGGCAAACCACAATGGTGCCTGTCCCATTCATATCATAATGGACCGTTCCACTGGCAAGACTATGGATTGCTACGTTGAATTTACCTCTCAAAACATTGCTGCACAGGTTGTTCAGCGCCTAGGCAATGCCTATGATACTACCAGTGCTCCCCGGATGGCTGGTCGCCACGTCGAGGTTTCACTCAGCAGCCAAGATGCGCTACTGAAAGCAATTTTCCCAATGGCAAAGTGCATCAAGTGGACCAACGGTTCTCCTATTATGCTGGAAGACATCCCAGAATGGTCAAATGGCTTTGATGGTTTTATCACCCACGAGGAGCTCTACTGTCTTGGTCGTCATTCAGACACACCTTACCGGGTATGTTTACCCTTTCTTGGGTCGTCTTTCACATAATTTGACTAACATGCTGCAGAGTGTATTTGCAAACCGAGTTCCCCAGCGATGCTATGAGTCCCTCATCAGTGCTATCTGGAAGGTGAGTGCTTTCATTTTACACATCACATCACTTCCCTGTTTGTGCTGCTGTGCTAACCTCAGTATCTTTCCTTACAGTTCCCATGGTATGCAACCGGCATGTACACTGTTCACGACCGCAATCAAATCTTTGAGGTCTTGAAGCAGATGATCAACAATCTTCGCATGGCTACACGAAAGGATTTGCCAACCGTGGGTCTTGATATCCGCTTGCTCCGCGAGCTTACCTGGGCTGGAGTTCTTTGCCCCGGTCTCAACCCACGCCAGAAGTACAACATTGCCTACAAATCTGAGCTGCCTGAGCTTGAGAAGATTTTGGACCATGACTGGTGCAATTATTTCCCATTCGACACCTTGAACTACGCCGATAAATTCGCTTTGGCAGATTACCAGGTACTGAAAGTTTCTGCAAAAACGCCTTGTGAACTATGCTAAACCCCAGTTTCTCTAGGTATATGCCTACCTGATGTCCAAGGGCAAGATAGACACCAAGAGCCTTGAGAAGGACGGTTACCACAATGGCCACGTGAATCCTCTGGTGCGCAGACTGTTTGGTCGCCACTGGTTCTCGTGGAATCATGACGCCACCGAATTGTTGCTTTTCAAAGATTCCATCGAGTATGAGCAATGCATCTTGCGCCGGTTCGTCATAGCTGGATACAGAGGCCATCATAAGGTCCCCCGCTATGACTATGATGATGAAAAGAATGAATCTGCACTCCACGATACCATCTCAGACACAGCCAGTGTGAAATCTTCCGACAGCCAGACGACAGTCGTTGCGATTCCTCGTGCTACTCCAGTGGTTTCTGCTCCAGATTTCCCTCCTACACCTCTTCCTGCTCCAGTGATTCCTGGTGCGGCTTTGCCTGATTTTTTTGATCAGCGAACCCAAGCTGCTCAACAGACTACCGAGAGAGAAAATCTCCAGTCTCGCTTCCAGCGTCCATTGTCTTCGCCCCTTATTCGTTTCAGTGTTCAGCCGAGCTCCCTCAGCTATGCACAGGCTACTGGAACTGACGCCCAAGAGCTTCACTCTCGACGCAATGCCTCTAACCCTGAGCAGCCTGCTACCTTCCCTTGGACCAAGTCCGCGGAGAATGTCAAAGATGATTCTTCTGAGAAGTCTTCTCAGGCTACACCTCGCCCGACCCGACTTCCGCTAAACTACACTGATGCCAACGTTCAGCGAACCCCTGAAATGCGCCGCTCCGGTCAACGTGATTCTGGGGAGATCGATCCTCCTTTTAATCCCAATACCAACACTCATGTTGCCAGTGTCACAGGAAATGGTGGATTTGATCGCCAATGGCGCTTCCCTTATGCCGACACTGCTGTTGATGTACCTCCCCCAAGTGCTGTCCCTTACCATCGTGCCATCCCAGCTTCCTCCATTTGAGACTATGCCGTTTCAACTTATTTTCCAGGAGCAGACTCTACGAGCTTCACCAACTCCACAGGCTAATCAGCAGCAGTCTCGACTGCCTCGGGTCCAGGAGTACAGCCCCGAATTCGTGCCTCGTCAATACGAGTCTCGACTGCCTCAGGCCCAGGAGTACAGCCCCGAATTTGTGCCTCGTCAATACGAGCCTCGACTGCCTCAGGTCCCGCAGTACAGCCCCGAATTCGTGCCTCATCCATACAATCCTCAGCTGCCTCGGGTTCACCAATACAGCCCCGGCTTCGTGCCTCAACCATACACTCCTCAGCTGCCTCGGGTCCAGCAGTACAGCCCCGGCTTTGTGCCTCATCCATACACTCCTCAGCTGCCTCGGGTCCAGCAGTACAGCCCGGGCTTCGTGCCTCATCAATACCAGCCTCAACTGCCTCAGGCCCAAGAGTACAGCCCCGAATTCGGACCTCATCAATACCAGCCTCAACTGCTTCAGGTCCCGCAGTACAGCCCCGAATTCGTGCCTTATCCATACTTGCATCAGCTGCCTCAGGTCCCGCAGTACAGCCCTGAATTTGTGTCTCATGAGTACCAGCCTCAGCTGCCTCGAATTCAGCAGTACAACCCCGAATACGTGGCTCGTCAAAACACTGGTCCGTACCATCACGATGAAGTTGTTATGAGTCAGACCCACCTGGCTCAGGGCCATCAGGCTGAAGAACACCTGCTTCATGAGCAGCAGGCTACGGAGGAAGAGTCTCAAGATGAGCAGGCTACTCCGGTTCCTCGCTACCGCCACCCTCATCACCGCGCAACAAGCTCGACAAACAGCCAGGCTCCTCGCGTCTACATCCCGCACGCTACAGCACAGAACATCCGGTCAAACTCTGATCCGTTCTGCCCTGCTCCCTATGAGCAAGCGAGCAATCGCTCGCAATCTGACATGCCCACTGACAACCCCCCTGTCAACATGGCTTTTTTTGATAGCGTGTGTCAGAATCAGCGAGGAGGCAAGCGCAAGCACCGTCGCCGCGCATCTCGTCGTGCTTCTCACGGCCGTTCAACTTAATCAGAACGGCCTTCTCTCAACGGTGTCCTCGCTCGAGGACAAGTTTCTGCAAAACGGAAACGGTCAACGTTTCCGTCTGGGTTTTACTTCCTGGTTTTTTCCTTCGGCTCCGGCCGATCCCCCGGCTTTTTTATTCTTATTTCTTTTTTTCATGTCGATACCCTACGGGGTTATTCTTAGCAAATTCGCCTGCAGGCGACGACGCCTGCAGGCTGAAAACAATACTTGACCAAAGATAAAACCAAAAAAACACCAAAAAAAGCTATCAATATGACAAACTTTGGTCAATTTTCGATTCTCTAGTAGCCTCATTAGTAACTCCATTTGTAACTTCATTTCTAACTTCACTTGTAGCTTCACTTGAAGCTTTAATTGAAGCTTTACTTAAAGCTTTACTTAAAACTTCACTTGTAGTGTATGGCGGCTATGCAGAATAATAGCAGAGCCCATGACGGACTGTACGACTGTCTTGATGACATTCTGAGACTGGAAGACAAACACCACTCGGAGGATGTTGGTTTCCTCTGAAATACCTGTTTGCTGTTTAGAGGTGCGCCTAGGCTCTACCTGGCTTCGCTGTTTGGTCTCTCTTCGCTCTTGGAATATTTGCGATCGATCAAACTTGCAACAGATTGCTTCTTACATTGACGTGGATACAAACCGACTCCTCAGCACGGCGACCAACCATCGGCCTCAACATCTGGGGCCAAACTTATCTCACTGGCTCTGTCTTAGGCTCAATGGTTCAATAGGATCAGCAAATCCACGTAACCCCCTTCTCCAGAATTGTAATCGTCAATTGAGATCAAAATCCAAGGCCAAACTCAGGGCACTAACTCATGACCGTAAATCCCAGGCACCAGACTAGATACTACCGAGCCAAGCTTAAAGTGATAGGACTCAGTTCAATTAAAAAGAGCTGTTCAAGACCTGCCGGGATCGTTATATGGGGCTGATCTCATACTGGCAGATCTGATGGCTATTAAACTGGCCAGGATACCTTTCTTTTGGGTTCCAATCCGTTGTCACCGACATCTCTGGCATAGGGATGATTATGGAGACGTCGATGGCTTATTGGAACCATATAACCATCTTAACGTGTATAGGTACCGTTGCAAAAGTCTCTCTACATCTTTTAGTCTCATTGCGTAAATCAGCAAATGTCGCCTCTTTTGAACCATACCATTACTATCCAGTTCGCTTTTTGTGTAAACGTCATTTAACAGTCAGCTAGAATTCAGGGGCCATCGTATCCGGCATATCTACTATAAGATCTAAAAGAAATCGCTGATCGACTTTTTCCTTTTTTTGCAGGTAATCCCCATACTAAGTGACTCCCAATAACTTACAGGGAAATTCGAGACTATCAACTTTAAACGCCGCGCAGTTTGATACCGAAAATTCCTAACTTATTCCAAAAATATAAAGCTTAAGGATACTACATTTTTGACTAGGTAACCATTTTAAAAAAGAATCATCTTCCTCTTTAAAACAAACGGTTGAGACAGGAAGGGTCGAAAACCGGCCTGTAAGTTGGTGAAAGTGGTAGTGGCTCTGGTATGTAACTTATCTTGTGGCATAATCAGCACAGCGACCGATACTATGTTGCATATGAGCTCTACGTGTCTTCTGAGCCAAGACAAACACTATAAAACCCACAGAAAACCAGTCAGGAAATAACTCAATTTGTCTTCTTCAGCGATTCCCTGCAAGTCAAGTTGTCAGGGTTTCGGATCAAAAGCGGAGCCGTTCAATACGCAAAGCCGGTTTTAGGCCCCTTGGGCGTTTATTACTTACTTCTCTACACTTCGACTCCTCAACTCTCTGCTTATTTTTGCTTATTTGGACCTTTTGGAGGGCATTTTGATTGTGGACAGATCCTCTTTTACGCCGTGAAAATATAGAGAGAAAAAAAAAAACCAGTTTCACCGCGCAGGATTCAAGAATTGAAAATGCCTCGCTCGTCTCGGCCTGTCGCGTCGCCTGAAGCGCCTGTGGCGCCAAAGCGACGCGCTTCAGCTCGACTCTCCGCCGTGGGACCGGAGGTCAAACGGGTCAGGTCGAACGTCGACTTGACCAACCGGGCTAAATCCACGACGAAGACAAGCAAGTACTTTGAAGAAAGCTCGGACAATGGTCTCGAGTCCGATGACTCGCAGGGCGCCACTTCCGGGTCCGCGTACGAAGAGAAAGAATCTTCCTCAGATGAGCAAGAGCCGGAAGAGAATTCCGAGAGCGAGGACACCGAACTCAAGGCCAGTGCCAAGGGGGTCTCACGACAACGCACCGGTAACGTAAAGGGCCAAGAACTGTGGCGCGAAGGGGTCAGGGCCGGCCTGGGACCCGGTAAGGAAGTGGTGATCGCGAAGCCCAAGGCGCGAGAGGCAGGCGATGTTCCATATGAAGATGAGACACTGCACCCCAACACCAAGCTATTTCTGGTCGACCTGGCGGAGAACAACGACCGCGAATGGATGAAGGGTACGTGAGAGACACGCCTCACGGATATACAGTGGGAGTCGCTGGCTAATTCTGCACAGCGCACGATCCGGATTACCGCGCGGCAAAGAAGGACTTTGAGACCTTTGTTGAGAGTCTCACGTCCAAGATATCGGGGGTTGATGCCACGGTCCCCGAACTCCCTCCAAAGGACCTGGTAGGCACCTATCCCTGCCCTGTCACCACGTCACCCATATCACCTACGGTGTATCCTGGATCCATGATCCTTGACAGGCCCCTCACTGACGTTCCTAGATCTTCCGCGTTCACAGGGATGTCCGCTTCAGCAAGAATCCACTTCCATACAAGGTATGCATTGTGTTCCCTCCCCAGGTTCCAGGTTCCTCATGCGTGTGACGAATGTTCTGGTGTGACTGTGATCTCCATTAGCGGCGCTTATGCTGACGGTGACCAGACCCATTTCTCTGCAGCGTGGTAAGTCTTGACGCTCATGTCTGGAGGAGTCCACTAAATGTCATGCAGGTCTCGCACTGGCAAGAAGGGCCCCTATGCCGCATACTATGTGCACTTCCAACCTGGCTCTTGTTTTGTCGGTATGTCTGATCGGCCTCTCTCCTCTCTTCCGTCATAATCACCGGACTCACCATTTTGCGTTCAGGCTGTGGTCTGTGGAACCCAGAGGCCGAGCCTCTTGCCCTGCTTCGAGAGGACATCGATGAGCATGCGGACCGCTGGAAGGAGGTACTCCGGGAGCCCGAGCTGCGCCGCGAGTTTCTGAAAGGCGCATCGGACGATGACGACGCGGTTGTCGATGCCTTTACGCATCACAACAGGGAATCTGCTCTCAAGGTTAAGCCCAAGGTAAACTACCCCCTAGTCGATGGTCTCGATACCGAGACCTTACTTCTCCTTCCCCTTTCCCTCTCCCTTGTCACCTTTTTCTATCATCAACGGTTGAAGATTGTGTGATGCCTGTGGTGCCCGAGGGTGCTTGTGACGGGCGGATCGTAGGGCTCACCATCCAGGTTGCGTGTCTTTCGCCCTCCGACCGGTGGCTCCTCAACCCGGAATTTACTTCCATCTCGATCCACGAGTCATATGGGTGCAATGACTTGATGAGATCATAGAGATCAGATAGACTCCCACTCTGCCGAGAGGGTGGGCTCCCTGCCTGCACGCATCCATGGCTTCAATCCCGGGTCATTCTCCCTGAATCGAACCAAGAAGCCAGACTCCGTGAATGGGCTGGTTCATCCTTCACACTCGAGCACCACAGACACAAACCGACCAAATTTGCCCCTTTGTCGGAGAAAAGGGACCGGGAAGCCGCTGTTGGAACCATGGTTCACAACCGCGCCAGGCTCCACGGTACCAAGGTTCAATGCTGACAAACAAATTAGGGTTACGAGGCCAACAATGAGAACATCAAGTTGCTACGTCTACGCAGTTTCACAATGGGCAAGCCTATGGCTGATGAGGATCTGGCTGGTTCAGATGCCCAGGAGAAGATAACTGCTTTGGTGGCTATCATGGAGCCCTTCGTAAGATCATTTCAATTTTGCCCCTCTCGACTAGTCGGTTTTCCCTTCTGAGCTAGCCACTTCGGCCGTGCCCGTCCCTGTTTATCCACCGAATCACACTTCATAGCCCGCGTTTTTGCATTTTTGTGTGTGTGTGTGTGTGTGTGTGTGTGTGTGTGTGTGCTGACCGCTTCTCTTCATGACAGGTGACGTATCTGAATAGTGTAGTTATGCCCGATCAGTAACATGATTGGGACTGGGGGAGAAAGAGATCTGGATTTTGCCTTTGAGGACTCTCGTGTGTGTGTTACCTGTCACTTTTCTACCCTTTTTTTTTGTTGGTACCGAGTCTTTCATGCGGAAGGGGGATACAGAGTGTTGGCTCGGGTTTTTTGTCTCTCTGAGACGTGAAACCGGATCCCCCTCGACGCCTCATGCACACGGCCTTTCTTGGGTCTGTCCCCGCCCCCAATTCCTGGTACTGCAGACCATGAAAGCAAAGCCCTTGGAGTGAATTGTCACTGCACTTGCCTTGCATCTAGCTACTGCACACTACTACATTGCCCTCAGAGTCAAGGGTCCAGAGTTGATCCTTTGCACAACCATTCCTTGCCTCGCCTTGTATTGTGTTTCTTCCCCCTCCTTGTTCCCGCCCAAAAGCCACACCCCTCTCAACAGTTTACGCTTCATTTACAGTTTACCCTTTTTGCAATCTCAATTCCAGAACGCGCAAGTATCTTAAATTAATATGCCTGACGCGCATTATATCGCCACCGCAAGCGCCCGCGTTCGGCCCGTTGTCGGGCATGCCCGCTAGACTAACCTTGGGAGAATGTGGATTGAGGACCGGATCTGCTCCGCCTGTCCCTGATTGTGGTTTTTTGAGAGCACCTTCCTGGTCTGGAATGGACTGCATTTATTTGACTGGTTGTGTATTTGGATGGTTTCGGTTGTATGTTGGGCATGTTTGTGCGTGTAGGTTTGACCGGTATCAGGCAGTCACATAGTCATTGACCATGATCTTAACTTTAGATTGATCTGGATTTGATTTTCCATGTTTCTGTATTTTGGGCTGCTGAGCAACAGTCTACACTTGGTACGTCGTGGCTGTAAGTTATATTATGGATCTTGATCTATGTTGAGATCGTCATTCCCGTCGGAAGCTCAGCCCCGAAGATCCTGGATCATTGGTGGTTTCCTTGAACAAAGTACTGAATGTACTGTGTACGAAATTTGTTATTGTATGTATGTCATCTTAAGCGGGGAAGAGCCCTGTTCATTTCTGATGGTAATTTGATGCAGGTCAAGCGACAGATTCGAAAGCTTCGAAAGCTTTAAGTCCCACCTCCGTCATACACCGTAATCGGGTCGGATTAGACTATAGCTGAATCATTTGTCTATGGGCAAGTTGACACCCTTGTTGTTTGTGCTCTAGTGTGAAATCGTCGAGACAAGACTGTCTGAGTTTCATCAGACCCAGAAACAATGTAGTACAAAGTACGATCTGAACGTTAGAAACGTGAAACGGGTTATTCTCCAGGTAAACAGACATACTTTGGCGATCTAAACTTTCTTTTTTGGGGGAGGGGGGAGAATAATAACTTTCGTTATTTCTCCCTGATCGCTCTAAGATCACCCGCTGGGAACAAAGCGCTAGGCTATGATTACGACTCTGGTCTACATCTACATTTGAACCGTCTCTGCGCAGTGCTCCATATGCCTCGCTTTGTTGACATATATTAATTCTGACAATCTAAGTGATACTGTAGAAAGGTATAGGCAAGAACCAGGGCAAGAAGTATCACATGTCATAATTTGTCTTGTTTGCTACTTTACCCTAAGAACTAATCCTCAACAGGTCTCATGCTTGTTTCAATCATCAATCAACCAAACATGGGACCAACCAGCGCTCAATACGCATAATTGGCCTCGAAAGGTACTACAGTAGACTCCGTTTCAGAACCGTCTTGAGTGAGATGAGTTAGTTTAGTGATATCAGTGCCCTCGATGCATGCACAGTATGCACATCACACGGACCGGACTGGGGCAGTTTGAAATCGACAGTCAAAAGAAACACTAAAAAAGCAAATTAAAAAAAAACCAAGGGAAAAAAAACTCCCCAATAAGTGCTTCAAATAAGCCTCCGACAGATCCAATGTGTCAGGAATGTCACTAGCTCCACGCAAGATCCCGGGCGACCAGTTGCCGAGCAGCATCCATAAAAAGCAAGGTGAGATCGACTCGCTTTGTCTCCCGAATGGCGGCCCCGAATAGAGTTGGCAAGGCCCAGCTGCAGCAGAGCCTGGTGTCACCTGTGTGACGAGGCACCGACCGGGGCCCTCACCAATGGGAGACATTCACTAGGCGAACAACGTGCATCACAACAAACCACCGTCAGAGGGACAGCAGTAGAACAAAGGTAGAAAAGAAACTTTCCAGGCTCGGCTAATAACGAGTGCTATTGCATACAGTAGCCCAGGATCAGGTAGTCATCAGGCATCTCTCATCACACGACCTGCAAGCCGTTCAACCGGTTCGTGTACACCGACTCAAGCACTGCCTCATTCCGGCTCGGTGCAGAAACCATCCAACTTTTGATTTTCTCTTTTTTTTTTTTTGGAGGGTGGATTTTTAAATTAAAAAAGAAATAAAAGGAGATTCTTTCTCGCCACGTCAGATTTTAACTAGCACAGACCTTTTACCTTTCCATAGGGGCTGTTCCCGTGACCGTAGCTGCATGCGGGCTGCGCCTATTAGTGCCCGACCCGTCTCCATCCCTGCTGATAGACGCGCTCCCGTGTGGGTAAAGGAGGGGTATGGCCTCGACAGAGAGGGGGAAAGAAAGAGGAGGAATTACCTAACTAAGTAAGTCGACAAAAAAAGAATGATGCCCAAGTAATCACCAAAAAAAAAAAAAAGAAAGAAAGAAAAGAAAAAAAAAAAGAGAGAGAGAGAGAACAGAGTTCTCAGAAAATCGTCCCGGTCGGAAAATAGCGTTGGGTCCCTTCAAAACAGGTGCTCAGTCCTTTCCTAGTTTTGAGGATGACTAGCGCGTCCCCAGGGCAAACGGCATCGAGTGGCCAGCAGTTTTGGGTCGAGTGGATCTGGAGATTCCGGAGAGGGTACGCTAAGAGAACTGAACCGGCCACGCCAGAGAGTGGGGAGCGGAAAGACGCGGACGGCAATGCACTCGATTGGGTTCGAAAAACGTGGCCTGAAAGGGTAGTGTACAGTAGCGTGGAATTAGTGTATATATCCTTGTTAGGGGAAGGGGGATGGAGGTAAGGATTGTAATCCATGTACTGAGGATCCGGTTAGTCGACATGGATTATGTATTGTGAAAATGGAAACCAACCCTGGAGCGCTACCATGCCACACTTGAGCGTTGAGAAGGCGAGAACTCGACACTGCCACACTACCCATACAATACGAGTGTATGGTTACATACCAGATGGTCATGCATAGATCGGCGGGAAGGCCGGAGCGGCCCGTGGGACAACCCCGAGAGTACTGTTACTGTATTCAGTACGAAGACCTCGGGATTGGCGACGGTCCACTAAATCCCGTACAACGTGGTTGTGGCTCCTAGGAACCCGCCCCCTGTCAGCGCTGCGCTAATGCAGGTTACCTTGGCTCATGGGCTTTCCGGATCCAGTGCTACAGCCCTGGGAACTTAGGGCACTCCACCCCCTCTTCTGTCTGGTTTCTTTCCTGTCTGACTGGCTCCGCTCTTTGGCTTTTGGCATGGTTGATTTCGTATCGGAAATGAGTGGCGAGTGGTCCCAGCTGGAAATATCCCCACTCCTTCAGCTGGTGTCTGATCGCCACGGGGGGGGGAAGTGGGAAGAACATTCACCGCTACATTACTCTTTTGTCTGCTATTCGGTTATTCTGGATCTAATTTTTTTAAAAACTTTTTTTTTTTCAAAGCAGATATACATGCAGACGCCCCGACCCGAGCCTATGTATCGCGGGGCCGGATGCGGTTGTGCGACTACGGTCCGAGGCGGTCCATGGTTACGCGAGAAAGAAGCGGTCGCCGTTCTCGGGTTCCTCACCGAAGCCTGGTACCCTAAGACCAGAACCATGGTTCAATCATCCCACCCACAGTTATTCAGCTCACAGTCATCCCAATCCAGTTAGCCGGAGAGTCATACTAGACCAGACTCACCTTGCGTATCTCATTACACGGTACTGTCAGGGTACTGGCGCCTCCCGTCTCCACTTTTTCCATCCTTTGGGTTTTTCTGCCTTTTTCCAATCAAAAAATTCCCTTTCTATATTTCTTGCTCACGTCATAATCGCCGAGGCTCTTTTCTTTTCTTTTTTCCTTCTTTTCTTCTTTTTCACCTTATTTCCTTTTTGCTCTCTTGCCTATTCTGGTCCCTAACACCCCTGGACCGCGCTATGCTCGCTTTGCCCGAGTGAATATCCCCCTCCCTTTCATCCCTGTAATCATCTTCTCTTTCAACCATGTCGGGCCCCAACGACGATCGGGAGGATCCGAATCGTCAGGATCCCCGCTGGAATCGGGACGAGCAAGCTACCTATGTAAGTGACATTGTGACGTGTGGAGGTGTCGGCCGGTCGACGGCCTGGAAGTGATATTATGTGTGTGTTTGTGGGTGTGTGTGCTGATTATAGAACACAGTATCCCCCATCCTCTTATCCTCCACCAGACGAAGCACCACGTCCCTATCCTTACCCGCCGCAATACCCGCCTCCTGGTTATCAGTATCCTGGATATCCCCAGGCGCAGTACCCGACTTCACAGTATCCGCCTCCGCCTAACATGGCGGCCGTTCACGGACAAGATCCTTACCGCCTGCCTCCGCCGCCTGGTGGCTACCGTCCAGATCCTTACGCGCCTCCTCCGGGACCTCAAGGCCCTTATCAAGCAGCAGCTCCTCGGCAGCGAACCGCCATTGCCTGTCGATATTGTCGGCGTCGGAAGGTACGGGAGATTGGGTTGTCTCGGAAAATGATCGCGCGCTGATTCCAACCTAGATTCGTTGCTCGGGCTTCGACACTTCGGCTGATGGACGATGCAGCAACTGTGTCCGTTTCAACCAAGATTGCATGTTCACCCCAGTCTCGTCGCAAACACAGGCCTTTGTACCTGCGCACGCCGCTTACCCTCATCTACGAAATGGACCGGCTCCCGGGGGACGACAGCCTGTCCTGTACGGCGCTCACGGACAGCCACTGCCACCTCAGCAGCAGCCGCAGGGCGCCGACACCACCCTTCCGCCTCCTCAAGGGATGTACTATCAGAACGGACGACCCCCCATGGATGGTGCCCCGCCGCCCCTTGCGTCAGGCATGCCCGATCCGGTAAGGCCACCATTCCCTTTCAAGCGCGCAAGCGAGAGAACGGACCTGATCTAATGATGACACAGAGACACCGGCGAGGCTCTAATTCAGGGTTCGAGTACCCTGATCCTACCAATTTGGCCCCCGTGACTCCCGCTGGCTCCGCGCCCGGATACCAAACTCACACCACGCCGAGCCCTTACAACTACCCTCCACCACCGGTTCACGATCGACGCACTTCACCGCAGTCGGCTTATGCATATGATGCTCGCACCTCGTCCTCGCCGCACGGATCGCCTTTCCCTCCCATGCAGCCTCACCAGGCACCTGTGACACCTCATTCGGCTGCCCCCTCGAGTAGTGTTCCCCCTCAGTCTAGCGCGACCCCTCAGCCAGGCGGTGTGAGCCCTCCTCCCACCTCTACGCCTGGTGGTTCGCAGCGGGCTGGATTAAATGTGCGCGACATGCTCAACCCGGGTGATTCCCATGGTCGATCCAGCACCGACAGCGACATGCTCAATGCACTGAACCGCCGCGGCCCGCAATAGTCATTTCTATGCGAGCAATTTTAGGAAACTAGGGCGCAAAGAATGCGATTGCGAGAGCAGCGGAGGGGAATAGTGTTCAATGGAATGAGGCCGTGTGCTGGCCACGCGGCCTGAGAGCTAGGTGTTGAGTTTGGGGAGTTGGAAGGAAAACTCGGGGATTTTTTGTTGGTTTGAGCTTGACGTTAATGAAACCCGAGCTTTCCCGAGTGAATGAGACAATCGGAGCAAGGGGAGACTCGATATACATTCCAGACGATTCCGAGCACGCAGGACGATTGAACGCGACAGCAACGTCACTCTCTGATCCGTTATGAGACCACCATACGCGACCTCACGAGCTTCACGAGCAACCTGAGAACTTGAGGTTGAGATTTCCAGACTCACAAGTTCTCTGGTATGATCGGCCTACGAATTTTTATTTCTATATTTCTATGATTCTTCCGCCTTCGTCTTTATCGGCTTCGATATCCGATTAATCGTGGATCCAATTGGGTCTGCAGAGAGGGTTTGATTATGTTTGGCTTCCCCCTGGATGCTCGCATGCTCGCATGCCGTTCAACTGGAATTCCGACTCAACCCTCTCCGTTACCTTGGCATACATTTCCAAAGGGACAAAACTTGACTTTGCGTTCCAATTTCGGGTGGCTATTTGAAATCTTTGCATGCGTTCCGTTTCCACGTTGTTGCACTTGCACTGCTGTCGGTTTTTTGCTTTTTGCTTTTTTTTTTTCTCTCTTATATCTTTTATATCGGGAAGTCATTCGTCTCTTTAAGGACGTGTGTTTGGCCATCTGTTTCTTCGCGCGAGTAGAAGACCGGGGTCGGCTGTGTCATCATTTCCCCTTGATCGTGATTTTGCGCTGGAACTGTTATGTTCCTTCTTTTCTCTTTTCTCTTTTCACTTACTCTTGACTGTCTTTTCATTTTCCGTCTATTGTCTGCTTATAGTTATATCCGGGAGGTTGTCTGATCAATTTTGTCTTGCTTTTTTGTTACTGCATGTTTCTTGCCCGTTATTGTTCCTGCTACTACTGTTACCGTTACGTGTTCCATGTTTCTATCTTTTGGACCTGTGTCCCTGAGCGCTTTCTGATGAAATTCCATTATCCGACTTATATCGACATCGATACGTCTTCTATGCTTTTTCGTTCTCAGGTCCATATTGTCTTGCCTGGATTCCAAATCTCGAATCCAGAAGTTCCTTCCCCTTAGCTCGTGGTATTTGGGTATCATTTTCTTCAATTCCCCTTGCAATTGTATTGCTCATTCTTTTCATTTCTCCTCCAGAGTGGAAAGTTACATCGGCCATGGCCCTAGCTCGGGCCCTGGCCTCAGGATTAGACTAGGCTGAGTGGCTTGCTGCATCCTGCGAGGGAGACACCAGGTATCCTTGGCTGCATAGTGGAACCCGAGTCTCGCGTTCAATACATGTCCTTTAGTGGAGTATCCGTACTGCAGGGTTTTGTCTAGATTGCTGAAGATCTGCAGCGCGCCTGCATCTGTGTAGCCAAACCGTTCGCCTGGGCTCGTGGATAGTATGGACAGCCACGTGACAAGCCCTAAGTTCCAGGGCCCGAAAGGTTCAGTGCCAGAACCTTGTTCATGTTAGAAGAAAGCTCAGGGTCGCCGCTGTAGCTATTGAACTGAATTATAGAATCAATACAGAAGAGACGGTGATATGCAGATCCCAGAATAGTCGTAGGTCGTCTTTGTAGATGGCCAGTGAGAGACTACGTATTGGGCGCCGGAATGAATACTGAGAAACTATGTGCCTCCCAATAGCTATGAATTACTATTCCAGTATCTTAGATACAAGGTTAATGGACAATATGAGCAGCGGAGTAAGAACAGACAGTGCTGGAGTTGAGGAGATGATTAAGGAACTCACTAAGACCAACATAACTAGACAATTGACAAAAGGAAAAAGTGGAATCACAAGCAGGAGAAAGGAAATTGAAATAGAGACTATGGAGACGACAAGCAAGACCCGCCTTGAGATGGATTCTTGGTCTTGCAATGCGATGTGAAATGAGCGTGGAATGTAGAAGGAAAAGAGATGCAGGGAATGAGCTTTTGCAGTGCTTAAACGCGAGGGTGTTGATGAGCGTGACTTTGAAAGTGAGAGACAATGGTTGGTTAAAGTTTGCCTATAGGTAAGGGGGGGGGGGGGGGGGGGGATGGAAAGCATATTAACGGGATTGATCGTGTGCTTATTTGTGGTTGGGGATGGTGTCCAGAACTTGGGTCATCTTCTTTGCGCGAAGAGGGTCTTCAACTGTCATACCGCGGCGCTTGAGGGTATTCTCCACAGCTTCAACGACCTCGTTGAAAGATGAGGCAGCTCCACGCTCTTGTTTGAAACGGACGACACCCAGGTTGCTTTCCAGACCGTGTTCCAGAACAGTATAGAATTCAGCGGTAAACTCAACTTCTCGTAGACGGAGGACTGCCACATGGTTAGCATTACATGAGAGAAAAGGAGAATAGTAACACGCACAGTTGGCTTCGCTGACACGACCATGGACAACGCTGTTGGCCTTGTCAAGCCAAACATCCTCCATGCCATAGTCTCGCCACTCGCGAAGAAGTTTGTATAGCTCTTTGCGGCCTTTTTGCTTCGAGCAATTGAGAGCGATCACCCGGCTCGCGGGTTTGATCTGGAAAACTCGTGCAAACCAGTTATGATTAGCGACCGAGCGGCGCTTGTTGCGGAATGGGTTCTGGTTGTCATCAGACTCAAATGAACTTTCGGTGTCGGGCATTTTGTTGGGGACTACGGAAGAAAAACGTTTGTCTCGAGGCGGGCTGTCTGACTTTTCGATCTCTCCGTCTGTACATTTATTAGAGTGGGCATGTCACAATACAGTCGCGGTTTACTAACCAGTGGGCGTTTCCTGCATGTTCTTCGCAGGCTTCTTGGACATGAGTTTCTTGAAGATGCCACCTGCGAAACGGTCCATGGAGGTCTTGCGGTTGGGAACCTGCTGTGTAGTCTCCTCGGAGTTGGGAATTGACTCTAGGGTGATTGGCTTGTGCACTGTTGAGCCACCGCTTGGAATGATCGGGTGTGAGTCCTTGGGAGGCAGAGCTGGTGGAGTATTCGCGCCCTGGGAACGGTGTTTGAACCACGACCATTTTCTGCCCTCGCCGCGTGTATTCTTCCTCGTGGGAGATATAGGTACTTCATCGATGCATGCCAAACCACCAGAGCCAAACACAGGAGGAGCCTGCCTCGTGTCAGTAGAGAAGTTGCGGTTATCAGCCGATAGTGGGCTATTGGTGTGGTCATGCAAATCTGGGGGCAAAGGCTTTTCAGACTTTTTCTTGCGGATAGTCAAAGGCTTAACTTCCTCCATGGAGCGGAAGGAGCTGTGAGGCACCATACGGATTGTGTTCTTAAGATCGCCACTCTGCGGTGGAGGAACCGGATTCCATGACTTCAGCTTGCGACGAGGGCTAGCATCGCCTCCCGCAGTGGGACTGGCAAGTTCTTCACTGATGGCAGGCAAAGAAACGTCATTTGGAACGGAAATGAACGGATCATGGAAGAAAATCTCCTCGGGCTCTCTATAAACACCATTTACGGCTTCGTATTCTTCGATCAAACGATCAAAGTGGTTCAGAACACCGGAGATGTGAGCAGAAGTGCGGTCGTTTCGTCCTTTACTTTGCTCGAGCAGCTTTCGGCGAGTCTCTGTGAGCTCTTTGATACTGTAAGACTTGGGTGTCTTTGAGGCAGATTTTTTAGCAGAAACTGGGCGGCTCTCTGGACAGGCGACTGACACAGGAGTTGCTGGAGTCTCATAACCGGAGCCAGCACTAGCTGTTCGAATAGTCGAAACAGAGCTTCCATTGAATGCCTCCTCACATATTTTGCTGAGCTCATGCGAGACCTTTCGCGTATCCTCTTTCCAGGTGTAATCCGAGTCTCGAAGCTGACGCACATGACGCAAGCTCTTCACTTGTGGACCATGAGCTCTAACCACTGTAGGTTGAGCTGGTAGAGGTGGGCTACTCGGCATATGAGGGAGGTCAGCGATATCAGCCATGATTTGCAAGCTGCAGGTGCTGGGAGAATGTTTGATTTCATGAGGTTGATTAGGCGCTGCTGTCTTTCGACGCTTGGGCTTTGCAGTTGTTGAGCCATTTGAGCGGTTCCGAGCATGATGGAATGAGACATTCCGGCGGTAGCTGGCGGAGTGGCTTGTCAATCCACGCACGCGAGAGCTTGAAAGTGGTACTCGAGAAGAGTGGAATGATTTCATGGAGCTGGGCTTGTGCTTTCGCTTCTGGAGAATCGTAAATGGTGACCCATCTGTGAAATTGACATCCTCCGACTCATCTTCCTCAACCTCCGCAATGGAGGGAGGGGCCTTCACTATCGGGGAAGATTCCGCTTCGTTAAATGGTTGGTGAACAGTGATTTGAGCATATTGAGGCTCTGGTACAGTACTATGCTTCGGTGATCTGTATGGATCATAGCTCTCAGTCGTCCCAGAAGACATGGGCTCTTTGAAAGAGCTCATCCGTCGAGGGAACTCTTTCACCGGTGTGTGTTGCGCACGGCGCTTTGAAGTTCCATGACCAGACTGGCTTCGTCCTCGGCGGGCTCTGCCCCCAGGACGAGCGATGTGATGGTAGTCACTAGCTGAGTACTCGAGCGGTTGTCCTTGGTAGTTCTCCAGCTGTTCATCTCTGAACTTCACCAACGCATTATAGAACATTCTCTCGTGAGTAGGCCTTCGTTGTGGTTAGCTGGGGGCTATTTTCATAACAGGAATCATGAACTTACTCGATGCACAGCACCCGCTGAACAAGATCCTCGACCTTCACGTCATGCCACAGAGTCTGAAGGTTTCGCAGGATGTCGAGGTCAATGTCTTGCTGGGAAGACAACGTTGGTCCACAGTCCTTGACGGACAAAGGGGGCGGAGGGCCAACATAGTGGTCGACCATGGCATTGTGCAGCTTTTCATACTTTGTCAATAGGGGATGTAGCCAGATATTCTGCATAGAGATGCGATCCTCGGGTCGCTTTTGCAAGATTCGTTGGATCAGATCGGCAGCCTCATCACTCAACTCCGGAGGAATCATATAGTCTCCTTTCTTCACCAGGCGTAAGGTGCTTCCAAGGTCACCACCATCGAAGGGCAGGTAACCAGTCAACAGGGCATAAAGAATAATACCGCAGCTCCACATGTCAGCCCTGTCACCACGATACTTTCGTCCGTAGATAATCTCCGGCGCCGCGTAGTGAGGACTGCCACACGAGGTGTTCAGCAAATGACCGGCAGGCTGAAGAGCAGCCATTCCAAAGTCAGCAAGCTTGACATTGTGATTCCCATCCAGGAGGATATTTTCTGGTTTCAGATCACGGTGGCAGATGTTGAATCGGTGACAGTACCCCAGGGCTGCTATGATCTGGCGGAAGAGACGAACAGCTTCTTCTTCCGGAAGAGGTCCGTTTTTCAAGACGTAATCGAACAGTTCACCTCCCTCAACGTACTCAAGTACGAGGTATCTGGCACAGATTAGCTAGTTGGTTACGGAAAATGTGATGGTTACTCACAGTTCTCCTCTGTTCTCCCAAACATCGTATAGGCTGATCACGTTCGGGTGTTCAATCAGCTTCATGATGACTACCTCTCGTTCAATACCACAAGGCATCGGTCGTGTGGTGGAATTTCCGATAAACCGACTTGCATTGCGATCCATTGCTGCAATACTTTCACTCTGAACCATCGCGGCTGACTTCTTCGAGACAATTTTGATGGCAGCGGTATTCCCAGTGACAGCGTGTTTGGCGAATCTGACACGCCCAGTGGCACCCTTTCCCAGGTCTTTTCCAAGATGCCATGGACCGACATGTGTCTTCCTTTTTCCCCTGTTGGACAAGAGTGATGCCGCAGACATCACTGAGCTTCTAGCCGAAACTGGCTGGATATCAGTCGCTACAGACAACCGGTCGTTTTCCTTGTTGATCTGCGGTGTAGATGTCATCCGAAACGACATTCTGTCAGGGGTCTTCAGCTGTTCTGTTTCTTCTATTGTGACGCATGGCGTCTCCGATCTGGGTGATTTGGAGTGATTCATGCGGCTGGACGCATCTGTCAGGGGTTGACGCCTCCTGTGAGGGTCGTTCACATCCAGCATTATCTGATCCATATGGTAGGACATATTGGCGACTGGTAAACAGGTGTATGGGGATTAGTTGTCTAGATCACGTCTGGTCAGTGGGGATGACAATAACAGTGCTGAAGAGGTCTCGTATGAGACGACCGTGGAAGCATTCACCTCCGCAATGTCGAGAAAAGGACCTTTGGTGAGACGAAGAGGGCCGAACAGTCTCTGGAAGTGAAAGAGTGACTAGTGACTGATCAACACATCTCCAACTGGCAACAACAAGCGAAACGGCGGACGAAAGAAGAAAGACGAAGACACGATATCCCAGACAGCCCCAAGAGAAGAAGCAGAAGAAGGGAAGGCTGTCAGAGAGAAGACGGTTTGGCATGCCGGATGTTGTGGTTGTGGAATGAGGATTCCTTCGCTGGCTATGGAATGTCAACTCCAACTGCCTCTGCTCTCTTTCTCGCACTTGTTTACTTGGTTTGTTTTGGCTCAGTATGTCTCTTTTGCCATAATATTACTATTTTAGTCTTGGAGTATCGTCACCGTTTTGTGTTTGTGTCGCTCTCGGATTCAACTATACAGCCTTGCCTTCCTGTATTCAGGTAGCTACAACCTTTCCCAAAAAGCACAAGAAGTTCGATACTCCATGGGTCTCTACACTAGAAGCTACACATGTCTTCCAACTGCTGAAGTGCAAGGTCGTTTGTTTCCAATGGCGATTGAAGCTGAGGGATGTGCGTATACATTCCATTCTAAAATGAAGCTCAAATGAAGGGGGAGGGACAGGAGTAGATCATCTATCGCCTTATAGCTGTTTATCCACGAAAGGGGGGCAATCTTTGCTCACATTCCATCCCCCTGAGGATCCTCCGTCCTAAGATCTGGTTTTTCCTGAGAACTGTCAACTTCGGGGTCCATATAGGAGGCTTTATAGGACCAGGAGAAGACAGCCATTGAACCTGCATTCTACCTCGGAATTTTAAGTGAAAGACCGATAACCTAGGTCTCAATTGGTATATTCGCGAAAATTTCTCTATATTTAGAGACTGAGAAGAGACATTGAGCTTTAGGCACCATTCTCACCTATGCTGCTCGTCTAGGGAAGTATTGTTCATCTCAACACCTTCACCCTCACCTTCACCCCTCGCCATTCTTTTGTCCTAATATTCCAAACACATGGCTCTTGTTATATGATTGAGCATCAGTTTTATTTCCAATCAAAGGTCCTGTGATTCGGTCCACCATAGCCGATCTTTTGAATGTATAAATTATCCACCCCTGCACAAAACACGATCAGAGAGTTCGCTCTAATAAATCCCTACGTCATTTTCTTCTACCACTTCAGGATAAAGATTGGCAGATTTCTTCGATATTCCAGGAGAGATTCAAATCTCCCTGGGCGAGGCATGCTAAGTGCCCAGGTTGGCGCACAGACAATACAGGGTTATAAGAACGCAAGGGGTGAGACCTCCGAAACCCTTCTTACTACCACATGGCCTGATCAATTTCAAAGCAGAATGGACTCGTGACTAGGGATTTCCTATCTGCTACATTGCTTTGACCGAACCTCTCGGTAAACCGCGGCCGGATATCTAGTGTCATCGCCAGTGGGGGAGGGATAGTTTGATATCTTTGCCCCCAGAGACCGAAGGGATGAGAGACTCAAGCGGCTAGGGCAGTCCACATGCTACTGTAATTTACTGTTGTTGGTTGGGTCATGGTGAGGTCTGGGTTCTATATTCAACAATAGAAGTCCGCGCAGGATATTAGCCAAAAAAAGCTAGATGACTACAGAGAATTTCATAACTTAATACAGAATAATAGCAATAGCTTTACTCTAATCATTCCTCTCTTGATTATTATGAGGTCAAAACCACCGGTCTTTTACGGTTGACTTCACGGCTAGGATTTTTAGTGAAAGTGGAGGATGCTGTTACAAACAGCGTCACCAGTATAAAATAAAGTCGAACTTTGTAGTGGATACATGATATTTCTTGCCATTGAAGCCTAATTGTTCTATTTTCTACAGATCTCGTTCTCTTTCTCGGTGTTGATACATCTGGTCTTGTAGTGGTAGGTATATATATCTAAGCCCGTCATTTCTCGCTTTCGGCTCAAAACGAACAACCCTCCTCAACATGTCTAATTAGTGTCTCAAATTGCCTGTCAATAAGCCAAAGACAAAAACCCACCAAGAAGATCAAAGCCAGTATATTGCTGGATTGATCGCGTCTACTTCATCAAGTGGTTCAGAGCGCCAAGACCGGGTCACGTTCCACTTTCAACAGTCAACAATCACTGTTCACTTCCTTCACTTCCTTTCACTTCCTTTTGATTCACAAGACGAACTCACCCCGGACAAAGATTCAATGCACTTCATGCTCTATCAACTACTGAAAACTTCATCAAACCCCTCACGTTGCGCGCTACTTCTGATCATCAACGCGTCGGACATCAGCAGCTCAGGTTACTTAATGCAGCCCTGGAAATAGAACCTCTGATGTCCTTCACCAACTAGAGTTCCAAGCTAAATACCGCCTGAAATGCGAGCTACCGGCTCTAGTGACTGGATTTGATAGCTACAAGTGTCGCGTCCAAGCCGATCTCAGAAAACGGATCAGCGTGCATTTAAGCCAGCTTACTTTGATGGTTGCCCAGCGTGGAAGTCTGATTCATGTCATTGTACCAAATAAAACCTCCAGGGCTGTACCACTGTACTGCTTTACTTTGTTCGGCTCAACAAGGCACAGCCGCTCTACAATTGGAGTGGCGCAACCATGATCAAGCAAGGATGTCAGCATCAATGTGCTGCTGGCTTGTCTGAACAATTGACAATCTGCGACCAGAATTAGGGGGTCATACAGCTTTTGAGGGTGCTTTGGATGTACCCGGAGGTGTTAGTATTTCATTACAAGATATGAATGAGATCACGTTCAATTCATCAACCGTGACTAGGAAACAGTGCGAGAGAAATCACACGATAGGAGAAGCCGCAACAGCTCAACTATATGAATTATGCCAACCGGTTCCAGGATGTGATCCCTATGGAAATGCCAACGCGACTCACTTGCAGCACATTACTTCAACATATGGACCGAAGGGTATTTACCAAAATATTTGACTGGGATGCTTTAAGCTTGGAAAGGCCCCAAGATACTTTGTACCCAAGTATCGGATTTCCTCCACCACGCCTTGGCTTTCGCCTTCCATTTCAGTGCTGAGCCCCTTGCCGCTTTTCTTACTGGGCACAATCCGATCATAAGGCACCTCAATACAACGCAATACGCTAGCCCCATCCATGGGAATATCTCGTTCGTCAGATTGCCCTGTCCCAAAATTCATTGGCATCAAAGTGCCACAGTTCTTTGCGTTCCGATCCTCCGGAGCCCCGACTGCCGATCATTGCTTCCGCCCAATTGTGGACATCTCCACGATTTGTCGATTTAAATTGTCAAATGATCGCAGTCCATTGTTATTCGAGGCTCAGACCGTTACGATGTTCTTCGGACTTGGCACGTCATTCTTGAAGGATAGCCTGATTTGTCTCGCTAGTGGCTACGGAGGTGAAGAGCTCTACTATTTAGGCCGCAATAGGTTCATTGAGCTTTGATTGATAGAGTCTACCTCTTGTCTTGTTAACAAAGCATAGTACGTATAGTGATTTAGGTATTGACAACACTCAATCAAGTAGTGCCTAAGATATAATGCGAACGAGGAGAACTTCCAAATACACCATCAGATGCATTGAAAGAACTAGCAGCAGAAGTGACTAGAGTCTCATACAAATTTCTTTTCCTAATCATCTGAGAACATCACTTCCTGCTCTGGCTGCGTTGACCAAATGTCATGAAGAAAGAACGACCGGAGTGTTTCAGCCCTCTTTGATTCCCACAAAGACATTCTTTTCCAGTGTCCAACTTCAATGGCTTTATGCTTGGTTTACAACAGATAAATGCAAAGGTCAATCCTCTCTCCAGCCTTTCTCAAGTCCCAGCTGTGACCTCTGTCTATCAACAAAGCTCACCCCTCTGTCTGCATCCTCGTCAAAAGAGCTCTGTATCCCCCTGACTCTCACATTCAATCTTCAACGTGCCTAAGCTCTCGGATATCTTCATCAAGATGTGCATGCTACGCTACAAGTGGTATCGCGGGTCTATACCCTCCCCCGTCAACGAGTCCATCCCGGGCTGTGGACACACAGAAGGATGGAGAATTGAACGCTGCGAAGAAGCCCGAGCTCGCTGCCGGGGCGAGTTCTGCGAGAGACCACAACCAATCCTTCGACTCGAAGACTCCTACACAATGGGCAACTGTCGCGAATGCATGGGTCTACGCCCTTTTGTTCCTTATGCTCCTCCGTTCGAGAATCCAGAGCAAGTCGACGATCCCGCATATCAGAACAAAGAAGAGCAACGCAGGGCAGCTGAAGACCAGCGGAGACTGGAGCAAGAGCAGCAAACACAGGAAGAGGTAGAGGAGCTGCCTCAGTATGACCCTCATAGCCCGGAAGGGCAGGCGATTCATCAACAAAACATCGCTCGCTACGAGGAAGAAAGACTACAGCAGCGAAGGGAAGCACACCGGAGATATCAGGAACAGAATGCTGAATATGCGATGCTGCAAATGCGAGAGGCGGCGCTCGTCAAACGACGCACGGAATTGGAGGCAACCGACCGATCGCGGAGGATCCGACAAATGGAAGCAGAGACAGAGCGATTGCGAGCAGAGAGACTAGCCAAAAAGGATGAGGAGGAGCGTGGACGTTGAATCTTGCTAGACGAGGTTAGACCTGATGTGCCGCGACTCGAAACACATGGTCTGATCATGCATGATTTGATTTCATCCTTGTTGATGAAGCCTAATGCGCCTCCCTCAAATGCCAGAGGTTGTTTACGGTAGAGAGGAAGCCAATTGAATGGAGTATTCATTGTTAGAATATCATCTCCTTTTGAAACTGAAACCCAGTCTCTCAGTACACCGTACCGAGTTCCTCATATCTCATGGGGAGCTGTTCAGCCTCACAGCCTCGCCAGCTTTTGCGGTAATATGTCCGACAGTTCTTTGGACTTGACAGCGATTGGCTGATCACTGGTTGCTCCTAACAGATCCAAGACCAACGAACCCACCAAAGAAAATAGATTAGAACGCTGGCCCGAACATTCTGAGCTCCCGGAAAGCAAGATGACGGACGAGTCTTGGGGTACATAGTCGACGAGGGAATGCGAAAGATTGGTGTACCATGACAGAGGCGTAGCCAAGGAGTCCGGCATGGAGTCCCTCTGAGACATTGGGTAGCTATCTCCTTCAGCTTCAATGATCACCAACACCGAGCTATAGAATTGGCCATCCTTGGTGCGAATCCCCGCGTTCTTCCTCCCAGTCAATGTGCTCACGTATACAATCTCGTCGACCTGTTGCCCCAACAGGAATCGCACGCCTGCCTCTTGAGCGGTGCGATAGACCTGGATCCAGAATATGGTCATTAGCAACTAACTTCTATGGCCGAACACTCATGGTTAAGGGCACACTACAATTGCCAGGTCTCCCGAAGGGGCGGAATCATCTTTCCCGAATACTGTCACGTCGGTGTAGCCTCTTTGGGTGAGATGCAGCGCCGCAGAAAGACCAAAGGACCCAGCTCCGATGATGACAATCGGATCCGATGTTGAGAGGCCCATGGTCGCAAAAGGAAGGGAAAGAAAGAGAATGAGAGGCGGATGGGTGGAAGAGAGAACTCATATAGGCCCAGGCATTTTGTCTTGCGGAGTTGGAGTCCCGACTTCGAGTCGGTTCATGAACAGCTTCAGAGATGATAAGATGAGGAGACGTGAGGGGAAATGGGTTGGGTCCCCGGCTGACCACCCGATCATGTGCTTTTCTCCAATTCTGTGGACTTTTTGACTATTTGAGTCAATGAGTTATATGAGTTGTAGTAGTTGTAGTAGTTGTAGTAGTTATAGTAGTTTCAGTTATGTTGGTTATAAGTTATCACTCATGTGAATCATGTCAGCATATCAGTTAGTGTTGAGCGAGATATCCCCGCATCCAGATCTATACACATGTCCAAATCTATCCAATCAACAAACCCTCAGTGGTCAGGCAACATTGCAGAGTCCAGCGATGAGACTTGATGGGAGCAGAGACAGGATATCTTCCTCATTCCCACACTCCTATGGAATGTGGATGTTGAATATTATCGCCATCTGGCCGGCGCACGAACCGAGTCTCCGCCGGAAGCACTCCCGGTGTGCTTCAAAACAGATCGGTTCCTCTTCTGCCACCTCCCTTCCTCAATCTTCGAGCTATACAATACATTGACATTCATCTTGCTGTGTGATAAGATGTCCAACCTTCAAAATGGAACTCTTTGTATCCTGGGATGTGGTAAGTGCGCAACTCTCCACAGAGCGAACAGCCACTCACGAAGAAACACAGGAAACCTGGGCATCGCAATTTTGAACGGTCTGATCAATGCGCCCACAGAGAAATCCAGCGAGCTCCCCTTCACACAATACATCGCCTGCGTGCGCAGTGAGATCTCGGAGAAACGACTCACCGAGCGATTTGCCCAGTCCATGAGCAAATTACGCATCTCTCGTGGGGACAATGTAAAAGCCGTCCAAAATGCCAATGTCATCATTCTCGGCGCAGACCCAGCAGACATCGAGACTGTCCTTACCCAGCCCGGTCTCCGGGAAGCCTTAGCCGACAAACTCCTCATCAGCATCGCAGCAGGCTGGACCCGCCAGAAACTCGAAAGCACAATCTACGGGTCTGCCACAACAGCTGAAAACACATCTGGGTGCACATGGGTTGTGCGAACCCTGCCCAACATCGCCGCACAGGTCTCACAATCCCTCACGGCAATCGAGATCTCCGAGCCCGCCTTGCCAGAACGATATCTGCAGATCACAACATCGATCTTCGAACAGATCGGCAAGGCAGTCCACATTGACCCGAAATTAATGAATGCAACCACAGCTGTTGGAGGCTCGACGCCAGCTTTCTTTGCCGTAATAGTCGATGCGATGATCGACGCAGCGGTTGCGGTCGGCGTTCCACGCGACCTGGCACACACGATGATCTTTCAATCCATGCAAGGGACGGCTAGTATGCTCCAGAGTGGGATACACCCTGCCTTACTGAAGGATCAGGGAACATCGCCGGAGGGGTGTACCATTGGCGGGTTGATGGTCATGGAGGAGGCTGGGGTGCGTGGGCATGTCGGGCGGGCACTCAGGGAGGCTGTTACTTTGGCAAGATTGATGGAGACGACGGACCATGTGAATGATACCAGACATTGAATTACTTGGAGTGAAATGTGATAATGCATGCGAGATATAGGGCACGAGAGTGATCAGACTACTCGATGATCATTTACAGAGACAATCTCGGGATCAGGATTTTATTTGATAGATTATAGTGAAACAATAGTTACAGGATATTATTTCTCGGAATCGACTGGCACCCAGAAATACCATACTTAGCCTTCTAGGCCATTCAGTTTGCCTCGGAACCCTGGGCATGACACAGCTTCTCGCAGTAATAATCCATCTGTGAACAAAAGTTAGCACTACTTCATCACTTCAAACAGAATCGACTTACCTCGTCGCCACCGATATGCCACCCAGCAGAGTTACAGTAGTTACCATCCTAGAAGAAAAGTATTAGCCCTTGTACTTGACAAGTTCAACTGAACAAAAGTGCATACAAAGGTACAATCAGGACACTGATCCCATTGCTTATCCCCAGTGTTGCGCTGCCTGTAAAAGTCGCAGGCACATTTGGTCTCAGCTGGCAGGATCTCATAGTCCTTGGAATATGTGAAGCTGGGGCTAAAGGCGGAACCGCCTACTTCGGAATATTTTCTGTTACTGACGCAGACGGCGACATTGTGCAGCTTTGCGACGGCTCTATAGACTTTTGGTTATTTATTGCCGACCATGGTGTTGTTGGAGATTGGAAGGGTACATACCCTCCAAGGAGGAATATGAGAGGAATTGCAGTGGCCCGCATGTTCAAGTGTTGACGAGTTGTTGATGAAAGGACTAATCGATGAAATGGAAGATTGATGGCAAAGACTCAGTGGGATTCTGTGGTTCTTTAAACGTCGCTCCTGTTCAACTAGCTAGGCCTGATCTCGATAGCACAGCTGATCCAAGACACCGACTACAATAGCATCCATCGCATATCAAGTCAACAATCAAACTACTGCTTATCTACTGGCACTGACTTGGATGCATAGAAAGCTGTTTCAGATTGAAATGTCTCAAAAATAAACTTCAAAGCCAACCGTTGCCTGATCTGCATCACGAACGGTAGATCAGGGGAAATCTCGGGGAATCGGCGCCCAGCTGCAGCACCAACGATTTGGTGAAACTCCGGCTAATCAAAGGGAGCCTGAGCAGGACAATATATCGCATGGGGGCCAAAAATGAGACATTGTGACAGTGTCATTTCCGCCAAAGAAAGTGACCTGAATGAGGTATGAGATCGGCGGCGATGCATGGTTTCTCTCCGCGTTATGGAGAAGGATATCTATCAGACTTTTGCCAAGAGAGGGATCATCGTGAGCAACGTGTTGATTTGACAGGGCCGGAAGAGCGAGGGTTGAAGCATGCCATGGAGGACCCTTGGCTGATGTGAGACCAGGTTGCTGGAGATGATCTTCTGAGCAGATATCATGGTTCATTCCTTCTTTAGGTAAGGGCTCTGTTTCGAGCATTGAAAGACCATATGATGATGAGGTATTTCTTCACATTTTGGGTTTCCCGAGCGGAAGGATTAGAGACATGCGCATCCTGTCCGTATATGGCAGTCGGTCCCAATGGGCAAGACCCATAATGGGACTATAGGACTTCACAGAAGGCGATACTCGTGAGCTCTCTTGGAAAAGGGGTCCTGATAAGTGATTGAGTCAATTGCTTATAAGCAGGATATCTCCTTAGAAAAACGGTGTATTCCCTGCTTTCATCGCTTCGTGCAAACATCTTTTATTCTGTTCACAATGCTCCTCGTCAATGCTATGGTCGTGTTGGCCACAGCTGTCAGTGCAGCGCCATTTGTTGAACGCAGTATCAACAGCACCAACTGGACTCCGGAGCATATTCTCCAGCCAGGGGAGATCATCTTGTACGGAGAGGGCCGAAGTAAGTATCCAACCTCAACACCGGATGGCAAGTATCAACGACAGCTAACGTGAGTCGGAAATTAGTGGAGGTTGTTCATGAAAGCGTCTACAACGAGCTTATAGCCTCGCAGGCGCTCTCTGAGCACCCCGGCGACTTCACCGACGCCGTGGAAACCACGTCTGCCCACAGCACCTCCAAGCTTCACACCCGAGACTCCTGTGACTTGATCACAGCAGTGATCACGGATCGAACCCAAACATTCGTTGACTGGGACGTCCAAATGTCGCCCGTTGTAATTGGTACCGGGAATGGCATGGACGTCTCCGTGAGTTCGGGATACACCGTGGGCAATAGTATCAGCGTGAGCGTCGGACTAGACTTGAATTTGATCAAAGAAAAGCTGGGCGGCTCGGCTGGGATTGACTACACTCGTACATGGAGTACACAGACTGTGATTACCGTCAAGGGGACTGTTGCCAATGGCTATTCCGGTGTGATGATTACCAAACCCATCAAGACACGCAAGTCTGGACGGGTGTTGAAGGGTTGTCTTGGGTCGCAGACTCAGACGGGAACCTTTTCTGCTGATTCCTACGAGGATGGATCTTACTCTGGGGTCAAGTGGGTATCCGGAGCCATCACAATGTGTAGCAAGAAGGAGTTTCCATTGTCTCGGTGTACTGGGAGTGGGAACTTTGTCTGATAGAGAGCAACGAGACAAACCAGACAACTCAGACAAACTAGCCAAATAGTGGCCTTGTTCACAAGGCCTCAAGCACATGACCATCCCACTTGGTGCCTGATATCCCAGGCCCACAATAACATCATCTTTGCCCCTCGTTCCTCATTCTCCCTGAAATCTTCCCAAATCTTCTCAAATCTTCCCCAATGGCTCCTCTGATTCGTCCCTGAATCTCCACTTAAACCAGTCAGGGCTGGAAGCCCATTCCCGATACCCTGACAGTACCAGTATACTGTAAGCCTATGATATGATTTCATCTTATTAAGCCCAAGGCCCTGGACCCGATAACCGTAACGGTTCTCGACGGTCTTTCTTGCTAATCCACACGGTTCGGTATCTTTCTACTTCGGATCACCTTATGGACCAATACCAGACTGTTCCTGTCCCACTCAATCCCGATGGGCCGATATGTGTAAGCGGTGTACTCTTAAATACGGCTTCGCCTCCCACTTAACTTCTTTATCTATCTTCAATCTTCAATCTTCATCTTTCCCCTCTTAATTTCTTACTTTCCAACCGCCAATATGACCAAGGGTTTCAACGCTGGTGACGCTTTCCCCGAGGACGTCAAGTTCTCGTGAGTCTTGTCTCAATTCCAATGCCTTCCAATTCTCTCACTAACCCAAAATAACAGCTACATCCCCTGGTCCGAGGAGGCCGGCGAGATCACTTCTTGCGGTATCCCCATCAACTACAACGCCTCCAAGGAGTTTGCCGACAAGAAGGTTATCCTCTTCGCTCTGCCCGGTACGTGACCGCTCTTTGGAATTTTTCCCTCATCTGCACTCCATCTGCACCCCAACTGCACGTCTGCACGTCTGCAAGGTTCTCAATACTGACCGCCACTCAAGGTGCCTTCACTCCCGTCTGCTCCGCCAACCACGTCCCCGAGTACATCCAGAAGCTCCCCCAGCTCCGCGAGAAGGGTGTCGACCAGGTTGCCGTCCTCGCCTACAACGATGCCTACGTCATGAGCGCCTGGGGCAAGGCCAACGGTGTTACCGGTGATGACATTGTACATTCCACCCCTATCCCCGCCGCATGCAATTGAATGATTTGACTAACACCATCTAGCTGTTCCTCTCCGACCCCGAGGCCAAGTTCTCCAAGTCCATCGGCTGGGCCGACGAGGAGGGCCGCACCTACCGCTACGTGATCATCATCGACCACGGCAAGGTCACCTACGCCGCCAAGGAGTCCGCCAAGAACACCCTTGAGCTCTCCAGCGCCGATGCTATCCTCAAGCAGCTGTAAATTTCTCCAGTCTTGACTGGAAGATAATAGCTGCATGCTGAACATGGGTCGATGGGATTACAGCATATGTGTTCCCTGCTTTTTTCAGCGCTTTAGATTAGATCGCCCTGTTACTTGCTGGCTATAGCATAGAGTGAAATACCATTAATGAAGCTACGAGTTCATTTTCATCATCTTCCCTTGGTATGACAGAAGAGTATATGCAATGTCGTGGTGCTGAAGTACAACCTAGCTTGGCCCTCTATGATTGGACACTATAATTGTGGTGTAGGAGGCCAGTGCTCGTCCGGGGATGCGTAGATCAACGGCCGAGACCAATCGATTCTCTACACCGACTTTGCGCCATCGCCCATACATACAGTAGTGGTATCAAAATAACAAAAACAAAGCAAACACAAAAACAGGAAATAGCTATAGGTATACAGTAGGTATAAAACGCCAACCTCATCCAATCCAATTAAGAACGCTTCACATTCGGAGCCATGGCAACAGACTTGTTCTTCTTGCGCTCCTCCTTGGTCCGCAACCCGCGACTCAATCCACCACCCAGACCCCTCGCCAACGAAGCAAAAGGTGAAGTTTCCTGCCACATGTCCAATTCATCTGGAAGCTGGTCAGTTCCAGTGCGAGACTTGAGCTGGTCTCTCCTAGGAGGGTCAACAGCAACAGCAGGCTCGGATTGTCTCCGACGAGAATGTTTCTGGTGAGCTGTTCGACTAGGTGAGACAGACGTTGATGCATTATGCCCCGGTTGAAGGTGAAGGTTTGGGTTTGGAGATGGTGAGGGTGATGGTGTTTCCCACGACGGCATGGGAACATTAACGACCATATGCTCGGAGCATTGGCAGCCACAACCGGTCGGGCAAGACGGGAGGGAGTTAAGGTCTTGGTCGAGTGAGCCGTCAAACTTATCGCCTGGCCGGAGGAACCAGTCCTGGTGACAGTCGAAGCAGCTGACATGGCCGCAGCCCAGACAGGGTATTAGCATGCCGTCGACCACCTCCCGACAAATAACACAGGGTAATTTCGTAGGAAGCGGCTGACGGGGTTGGCAATTGGAGCATCGCCGAGCAGATGATTTGCGCTGGTGACGTTTGGACGGGGTATCAGGGGCCATAGGGTGTTTATTAAAGATGGAAATTTGCAGCGCATGGCCACAGCTAGTGCAATGGCGCTGGAAATCAAGGTTCTGGGTAATTGGACCGGGTGGGTCTTTCATGGAGGGTTCGGTTTCAGTGGTGCTGTTCCAGTAGTGACTGGCGTTCATGTCGTCTACTCGATCGGTCACAGTTCCGATTTTCATGACTTCGCTTTGTTGGACTGGGAGGTCCCAGATTGAAAGTAGGTCGGCATATGCGGCACGGTATGCGCGATAGAGTGGTTCTTTGGATTCGTCGAGGAGTGAGTCTTGTGTTGATCCGTCGCTTTCGAAAGCCCTTTGGTTCTTCATCGTGACTTTGAACCTTGCTGGAGGTTTTTGTTTGGGTGCTTCGTCACTCTCAACGTCTGATTGGGCCTCCGACTATATACAATTGTTAGAATGGGATATTTTGAGAATGGAACTGACTGCATGGATACTTACCACTTGTCCTGTTGTCGCCACACTCGGACTTTCCTGTGGGGTTGGCTTTTTCTTGTCCAATCTACTTGTCGGTGGGGATGCGGACGATGGTCCAAATGTGAATGAGCGAGATAATGACGATGCCAATACCGATCCAAATCCAGATCCGCTCCTTGGCTGGGATTGCTGATCGGGTGACGCAGCGATTGACATATTCTGACTCAAGGATTTTCGGTCAGGCGCAATACCGCGAGGGCGAGACATAAATGGGGGCGTCGTGCCCGTTGAATGTGGTGGTGTTGATTCAAGCCGCCATATTTCGCTAGAAGACCGTGCTGATGTTTGAGACACAGGCATGGCTTGGATATCTTTCGGGACAGAAGAAGCAGGTGTCACAGCTGGAAGCTTTGATTGAACGACCGGTGCGACTGAGAAATCCAATGAGAAAGCCTGTTGTCCAGGCATCTTTTTTTGCTTTTCTAAGCCGTCCTCTTGATTTGCTTCATGTAGAACACAGGATAGCATCGCTACCATCTGTACATCTCCAATGCGCTCAAAGTGCTCGAAGAGAGCAGGGACAAGCCAGTGACTGCCAAGGGGGTGATCTCCCCAGCGAATGATACTTCCAGTCAAATCTCTGTAGAGACCATCTTTTCCGATACCACCAAGTCCGCTTCCTTTCCTTTGAATACGCCGTTGCAGTAGTCCCGACTCAGGCAAGGAGCCAGGGTTCTTTCTAACATGCAGAATCAACTTGATCAACCCCCAGATCTGAGCCAACTCATAGCATCCAGCGTCAAGGGCGACAGCCGCGTTGTGGGCACACACGTCTGGCCCTTTACCGCATATGCTATATTGGCTAGCCAGTTCTCGCTTGACTGGTAACAAATCACTCAAATTGTGAATTGATATGATATTTTGAGGCCCTTCCGATTTGACTACCGCGCCACCACCAGTTGATCGCTGCGAGTTATCTGTTGATCGTGGCCGGTGCGCTCCATAGCTGCCAGCGCTGCGCCATGTCTGGGGTGCTGGAAAACGTGTTGGCAATCCCGAAAGCATATCGGATGAGCCTGAAGAGCTGGATGTCTCAGAGTATGAATCCTCCGAGTCAGATGATGCACCGTCTTCTGTGCTGGTGATGGTGCCCATTCCGCCGCGTGGGCCGGGTGAGTTGGTTTGTAGACGACCAAAGCCTTCAAATACCTTATCCCCTCGAGACCATCTGCTCATTTCTTTGAACCCCATGGTCTCGAATAGCTCCGACGATTTGTCCTTCTTCGGTGGGAAGAAGCACACAAGGCGGCCGTCATTTGCCCATATCGCACCGCAGGCTTTGGCTACAGGCACCATGACATTGGCATTAACGGGGCGTAGAAGCTCTGAGCTCATACCCAGCTCTTGGCTTTGGGTCATGCCGACTTCATCCTCGTCGCTAGATTCGCCTTCTAATTCACCGTTAACAGGTGATTTGATGTTGTCACCTGTTTCACCGAGAATCAAAGCAATGCTTTCTTCTAGGCTGCTTTCTCCCAGAAGATAGCGCACTGCACCTTCCAGGCACCCCCTACTTCGGGACATGTAGGTTTCAGCGATTGTTCGCAATTCAGCAGTCATCTTTGCAGCCCATTCGTCGGTAACAGTGGCCGTCTTTTGGAATGCAAATGTCGGAATAGCAGATTTGGGGTAGCTGTTTGGAAACTTGATATCCACCTTCAAGAACAAAGAGGCACCGTCAGTGCCCCAAGGCCCATTGAGCGAAATTGTAATCTTTCGTTGTCGGACATCGACAGAGTCGAATGCCACTTTGGTGAACTTTTCACCCACGTGGCTGATTTCGTCTCCCAATGTCTCAATATCCCAGCCTGAGATCTTCACACCACGCATCCAAGCAATTGGATTGGTATCAGCTCTTAGATTTGATCTGGGTAGCATGCCAACTCGGTCAACATGACCTCCTTTGATCCAACCACGGGAGTGGGGAACTGATATAGCATTCATTCCAGAACCTGTCGATTGATTTTGATTCTGGGCCCCAATTGAGGAAGCTGTGTCAAGATCTTCGAAGTCCAAGTCTGAATTCACATCACGGAAACTGCGATATACAGCACCGAGGCGTGTGACTGTTCGAGTTGAAATAAAGGACTTGCCCTTTTCGTAGCCCACGCGCTGTAGGATTTCAGGGTCAACTCTGTGTAAGCGAAGTTCCCTGTCTGTTCCCCATGTCACAAGTTGGAAGTCACGGTGGTCGATACCATCGGCCACCCCTCCACGCGGTCTCCAGAGGAATTCCTTGACTTGCCCCTTGTGCCCAGGGAAGCTATGCGCTAGGGGTAGGTCAGCCTCTTTGCTCGAACCATCTTCGGCTCGCCGACTATATAGATGTAGATCATTATTGCCTCTCTGCGGCATTGCAAGAACACCCCATCCAAATGGCGTATTCCGTGCGCGCCATACCGGGAATGGAGTATGAATCTGCTTCTCTGGAACATCTGATTCGGAAGTGTAATCCCAGAACTTGATAGTCCTATCCAGAGAACAAGTCACCAGCGCGCCACGTCGGACACGATTCCAATCGACTCCGTAAATCTTTGTATTATGAGCCTCAATCGATTTGATTGGGTACGCGCCCATGCGGTCATCCCAGATCCGAAGAAACCGGTCATGTGAACTTGCAATAACATGAGGGTCCTGCCGGTTCCATTTGACCTGGGTTGCACCAGTAAACCAATCAGAGAAAGAGATAGCGGGACGCGCCGGGCTGCGCAAATCCCAGCAGTGCACAAAGCTGTCTACAGAGCAGGTTGCGAGCAGATCCGGATGAAAAGCCGAGAAGTTGATATCGGTGATGGCGCGAGAGTGGGCGTGCAGTACAATCTCAATCGAGTTCTGCCACGTCTTCATTGCCAAGTTCCAGACCAATGCCTTCTGATTGGACGTACTGACGACCCATTGGTCGCGTGCTGCAAATGGCGACCATTGGACATCAGCCACCTCCCATGGTGTGTGGTGAGGGAGATGTCGTGGTGGAGAATAGGGTGAATCCAGATCAATGACATGTAGACCCTCCTTAGATGCTAGCACCACGTCTCGGCCACAAGGGGATATTGACATTGCCCCCACAGGCTGCTCTACATGGAACGAGCTGTCCTCATCGAATGTCGGGCTTTCAAACGCCGACGTGAGGGGCTTCGGTCCCATTGAGCTCGACATCTTGAACTGAGATGCCCGTTGGGCTCAAGCTGGTCGCTTTGGGTGCCAACGCAGGAATTGTGATATCACTGGACACAACACAGAAGATCATCAAAAGGAAAATGATTCATTGTTATTCCAACACCACCTCCTGTATAGGAGTTAAGGTATTGTGGGATACAAGGTAAAGCATGGAATGATAAGATGTGGAGGTGTGGCTGGTACTGTGGCGTACACGTGACCTGTACGGAACGCGAAGAAACCCCGCAATGCAGCCCCTCGGCCGGTTACGTCGCCACGATCTGGAATCTTTTATTTGTTGACCCTTCTGGATATTCTTGTCTTCAGTCTGTGCTTGATCTGCTACTCTGTTGGACAACTAACAGAGCGCATATTCCTAGAATACTTCAGGAACATCGTCTTTCAAAAGCATCAGATCTAAACAGGACTCGACCGGATCGCCATGGCTTTGCCCAAGAGAATTATCAAGGAGACGGAGCGCTTGATGGCCGAGCCGTGAGACCTCCCATATTTGTGACTAGGTCGCTCAAGTGCTAACATCTGAGGCTTGCCGCAGCGTCCCTGGCATCAATGCTGTCCCTCATGAAGATAACCTGCGTTACTTCGACGTCTCTATTCACGGTCCTACACAGTCTCCATATGAAGGTAGGCGCGCGCGCAAATCACTTGTCTTCAATTCAATTGAAAACTGACATGCTTTCCCTAGGTGGTATCTTCCGCCTCGAGCTCTTCTTGCCCGACGACTATCCTATGACTCCTCCCAAAATTCGCTTCTTGACCAAAATCTACCACCCCAACATTGACCGTCTGGGTCGCATTTGCTTGGATGTTTTGAAGAGTGAGTGAAATGACCTCGGATTGTACACTGTATTCTGACTTGGATAGACAACTGGTCCCCGGCCCTCCAGATCCGCACGATACTCTTGTCAATCCAAGCCTTGCTTGGTGCCCCCAACCCCGATGATCCCCTTGACAACAATGTTGCCCAGCGTTGGAAGGACGATGAGCCCGCTGCGATTCAAACGGCACGGGAATGGACTCGGACTCATGCTATGGCCTAAACGTGACAAGGTGTAATGTGACCATGAAGTGCAGGACAGAAATTTCTATTCGTGAGAACAGGCATTCAGTGCCGACCATTTATTGAAGCGAGCAAGCATGTTACTTAGAGCAGGTGACAGTCTGCCATTTGCATGCCCTTGTCTTAGTTATCTGGGTGTCCAGAAGGCGTTGCATAGAATCAAGCTTGTTTTCTGCATATTTCTTTGATCGAATATGAAGACTTAGGGCAAGTGTTTCTTCACTGCATGTACGTATATGCAGTCCAGATTCAAACAAAGGACATTTCTTAAGAAAGCCAGTAGTCAGTGAGAATGGTTAGGTAGATGGGTAGGTATAAGGACAGGTAAAGAGGCAGTCATGTTGGTAAATCATGGCGAGCCCGTAAAATGTTCAGAGTCAAATAAAGACAGACCATAGAATCCAGCAGGCATAAAATCAGACTTATACGACCAAACGTTGATATCAAGCATGGATGGGATCATGTGATCTTATCGATAAGCCAGGGCAGCCGAGATCACGTGTCGCACATTAGCGAGTGCCCGCACCACAATTGGGTCAGCAAGCATCATCGCGATCCCCGATTTTCGACAACCACTCAACGACAAACCCGTCAGCGCATCTCCATCCGTCAAGATGCGTACCTACGACGACTCCTTCTCCGGCCAGAAGATCTACCCCGGCAAGGTGCGTTTTTGTCACCCCGTCGCTTCGTGGAGGAATTGTGTGCGACCGAATAACGACCCGGATTCGACTTCGATATTTGGTTTTGGATCAACACTGCAGTCGCTCTCCGTTGGATTGAATCGCCGCACACAATTTCCTCGCCTGGTTTCCAATTCTCAGAGGCTAATGTTCGATCTGTTTTTAGGGTAAGCTGTTCATCCGTGGTGACAGCAAGATCTTCCGTTTCCAGAACGGAAAGTCCGAGTCCCTCTTCCTCCAGCGCAAGAACCCCCGCCGCATCGCATGGACTGTTCTCTTCCGTCGCCAGCACCGCAAGGGTATCTCTGAGGTCGGTCGTCCCTCCCTTGAATATTGGATTTGTGAATTGTGTGGTTGGAATACGGTCGGCTCGGGATGAAACGGAGCATGAGGAAGGAACCACAACGCCGCCACACAATCATGATTGCAGCAGAATGATGGATATGCGACAGATTACTGACCTATCTACACTATATAGGAGGTTGCCAAGAAGCGTACCCGCCGTGTTGTCAAGAACCAGCGTGCCATCGTTGGTGCTTCCCTCGATGTGATCAAGGAGCGCCGCTCCCAGCGCCCCGAGGCCCGTGAGGCCGCTCGCAAGCAGGCCATCAAGGACGCCAAGGAGAAGAAGGCCGCTTCCGCCGCCACCAAGAAGGCTGAGAAGGCCAAGACTGCTGCCACCAAGGGTGGTGCCCAGCGCATCCAGAGCAAGCAGGGTGCTAAGGGCTCTGCCCCCAAGGTCGCCGCCAAGTCCCGCTAAATTTCACAATAGAAATGGTTGGGAATGGAGGTGTTCGGAATGGAGCAACGCTGAGCTAACGGTTGCGATATGATGGAACTTGCGGGCACCGGAGCTGGAGTACTGTCTGTGAGATACCTTGTTTCTGGAAACAGTTTTATGCAATACAATGCAATGCAGAAAATGGGAACAAAGGAACAAAAATATGAATCCCCATGCGAGTATCAAATGAACTCTGCGTCTCTTCGGCAATGAATCGTTTCGTGCTTTTCTGGTCATGTCATGATGTGATCCAGGATTGCCATGTAGTCCAGATCAGCATTTAAGCTGTACTTGAATGTTATTTTGTTTTAGTTTATGTCTTGATCGAGGTTACACTACGTGCATGGGAGATCAACTCGGACAAGTAGGTTATGTTAACACCAGTAGTGATAAAACATTCATGCAATCTATAACTAGACCAAGTCTGATCTCACTGCATCCCCATCCTCTAGAAGTCTTCGTACAGTATACTCGGTGTCACAGTCTAGGACAGGATCTCACAATAGCAGAAGCATCAAGACTAAGCGTGCCAATCGCTCGGGAGTCTGCCCGCTTGCTAAACCCCCCATATATATCTTAGGATCAAGCAAAGCGAGCGGTGCGAGAACGTATAGTCGCCATAGGTCGAAATGCCAATGCAAGCCGAATTGCAGATTCAGTACAGTCCATGTCTCAAACATGCAACCAATGCATGAATTCCTCGCAAATTTATCATATATAATGCGCGCTCAATAAGCCCAGCCAGGCTTATCGAGTCTCATGCCCCAAACGCCAGATGAAAGTCCGCAGTCAACCAGGTCTAACAAGCCCATTTGAAGATTATACAACCGCTCAATAGTAGTGGGCCATTTCCAAGCCAGCACGCTTGAACCCACACTTGACGTAGAAGCCCTCGTTGGCCTCGGAGCAGTCGAGAATACTCTATGAGCCAGTTAGCAGAGTACACCACCCAGCGTAGAAGTCAGAGAGAGAGAACATACCTTGTAGCAACCAACCTTGGCAGCAACGAAATCAAGGGCCTGGATAATCCTCAACCCGAGCTTTTTGCCCTGCTGGCCCTTTTCGACGGCAATATCCTCAATATGGCCAACCATTCCAAGCTCATGAATAAACTTGCGCTCGACAATCAACGAGCCAGTACCAACAACACGGTCTGCTCCATCACAAACAACAAGCATGTAATACTCATCATTGCGCGAGGTAATCCAGTCATAGCGCTTATTCCAGGCTTCCTCGGTGATGTCGCCAACAGTCGTCAAGACGCGCAATACGTCCAGGTAGCCGCGGCCGTAGTCTGAGCGGCGGAGAGGGCGAATCGTGTAGTTTTCTGGGAGGATGGCGATGACTTCGGGAGAGATGAGCGTTGAGGGGAACAGGGGGCCGTCAGATTGAGGGCTGGGGGTGTCGATTTGGGTGATTGTTTCGTTCATGGTCTTGGATTCGTGGAGGGTTGTGATGGGGGTAGTCATTTTTGGAGAGGATGTATTGGTTTGAGTTGAGGGAGGGGTGAGAGGAATGAGATGAGAGCAGTGGGAAGAATGAGAGGAATGAGAGGAAACAGGATCCAGTGAAGTCAATGGGGAATTGGAAGCGAGAAAAAGAAAAGAGGGAAAGGAGAGTTTCAACCTTGGATACTTGAAGGGATCCAGGTACCGAAAGTGAAACACTGCCCCAGGGGTTCTATTAATACTACGAATGCTACGAATACTATGAATATCTTTCTCTTTTTTTTGCCTGCACTTTTATATCGTTGAAATATGACTTTCTTACTATACTTGCCTCCTTTTCTTGAATTACTAACTGGCATCACTCGGCTTGTTCGACCTGCTGGGAAATCCTATTTTTAACTCGCCTAAATGTCCAGGCCAATCTATTCAATAATCTATACTACAACAGGCTAAAGTCCAACTGTTCTCAAACATGAAATTCTTACATCCTAGTCTATAATGGCACAGAAACAGCAGTGCTGTTGATTTACTTCAACTCCTTGGGAGCAAGCATCAGCTCGGGGCGAACGTGCTGGTCAAACTCCTCGGAGCTGAGAGCCTTGAGCTCCATAGCACTCTCCTTGAGAGTGGTGCCCTTCTTGTGGGCGTTCTTGGCGACCTTGGAGGCCATGTCGTAGCCAATGACGGGGTTCAGGCAAGTCACAAGCATCAGACTGTCAAAGCGTTAGAATTTGCCACAAAAAAAAAGTAAGAAAAAAGCAAGGGGGGAGGGGAAATACATACCTCTCGTGGAGAAGGGAGTTAATGCGGGCCTCGTTGGCCTCAAGACCATCAACGAGGTGGGAACGGAAGCTGTTCATGCCGTCGGAGAGGATGCGCACGCTGTGGAGCAGGTTGGCGATCATCAGAGGCTTGAAGACGTTCAACTCGAACTGGCCGTTCATGCCACCAACGGTGGCAGCGACGTGGTTACCCATGACCTGGGCGCAGACCATGGTGAGGGACTCGCACTGGGTGGGGTTGACCTTGCCGGGCATGATGGAGCTACCGGGCTCGTTCTCGGGGAGGGTCAACTCGCCGAGACCGCAGCGGGGGCCGGAACCGAGGTAGCGCACATCCTGGGCGATCTTGAACAGGGAGCAGGCGAGGGTATTGAGGGAACCGGAGGCCTCGACGATGGAGTCGTGGGCGGCGAGAACCTCAAACTTGTTGGGGGCAGTCTTGAACTCGGTGCCAGTCAGCTTGCTGATCTCAGCAGCGACGGCCTCGTCGAAGCCCTTGAAGGTGTTGAGACCGGTGCCGACGGCGGTACCACCCTGGGCGAGGAAGCGGAGGTGGGGGAGAGAGGCCTGGACACGCTCAATGTTACGGTCGAGCTGGGCAACGTAGCCGGAGAACTCCTGGCCGAGGGTGAGGGGGGTGGCGTCCTGCAAGTGAGTACGGCCAATCTTGATCAGGTGCTCCCACTTCTCGACCTTGACCTGGAGGGCGTCACGGAGGGCCTTGAGGGAAGGCAGGAGGGTCTGCTCGAGCTCGACAACGGCAGCAATGTGCATGACGGTAGGGAAGGAGTCGTTGGAGGAGGCGGACATGTTGACGTGGTCGTTGGGGTGGACGGGCTTCTTGGAGCCCATGGTGCCACCGAGGATCTCAATGGCACGGTTGGAGATGACCTCGTTGGAGTTCATGTTGGACTGAGTGCCGGAGCCGGTCTGCCAGACAACCAGAGGGAAGTGGTCCAGCAGCTTACCCTCGGCGACCTCGGCGGCGGCCTGCTTGATGGCCTCACCAATCTTGGGGTCTGACGCTAGTCAATAATCTGATATCCGAAGTTCCTAGAGCATCACATACCAAGACCGTACTTCATGTTCACCTCGGCGGCAGCACCCTTGAGGATACCGAAAGCCTTAACCACGGGGGCAGGCATACGGTCCTGGGGCTGGTTGATGTCGAAATTGCCCAGGGAGCTGTTTCCATCAGCGATCCGGTTTTCTCTCTTCTCTGTCCTCGATTCGCGGGTCGGCTTACCGCTGAGTCTGCGCACCCCAGTACTTGTCACCAGGAACCTGTTCCAGCCTCGTTAGCTCTTGTAATTCCGATTGTAACGCCGTCGTTCACTCACCTGGATCTCGCCAAAGGCATCGCTCTCGGTACGGGCGTCAACGGACTAGCAACCATTAGCTGTATTTTCACGGGAGCTGTCTCTCTCTCTCTCTGTGTCCTACCATTCTGGTGGTGGTTCCAAAGGCACGCTTGTTGAGGGTCTGAAGGCGAGGGAAATCGAATTGACGGGTATTGGATCTCAAAGACCGAGTAGCCGGACGAGCGCTGGACAAAAGGTTGCGAGCTGCGGGGGTGGCTCTGGTCGCATGTGTTAGGGTGGCCATAGAGCGCACCGCGGCTCGGGAAGTAGAAGGATTCATTATGGCTAAAAGAGGACAAAAACAAGATCAATTGATCGCGCTATTTCGAGACAGATCGCAAAGGATTCTCAAGAAGCAAAAGTGAGGATTAAACGACGAGTCGCCGGCTTCCCCCAACCGAAACTTCCCGGTATCGGCAAAACACCAAATACCACGGGTTCTCGTCTGTTCGAGGCCGTATTAATGGTTAACTACGGTATTCTGATTACGGGTTGAACACTCATCCCTTGAGTTGGCGCTTCATCGTCTCAACCACTTTCGCGTTATATCGTCGCCCTCCTTCCAAGATGCCATCCAGGCTAGTGACCAGGTGTGATGCGCTCATGATTCGATTGACCTCCACCAACACGCCAGCAGCTTGAAGTTTCGCTGCATATGCTTCGCCTTCGTCGCGCAATGGGTCCAGCTCCGCGGTAGTCACCAACGCCGGGGCCAGATTCTGAAAGTTAGGAGCGAGAATTGGCGATATTTTCCAGTCCTAAAGGGATCAGTCTACATTGGCAATGATGGAGGAGGAAAGACTACTTCACCCGACTGCGTTGGTCGAGGTACCCCCAGGAACTGTCGATGGAAGTATGCCATACGTGCGGCAGGGAGTGCGGGCGCAAACTCCATCTCCCGGTAGGATTCGTAGGGACAACGCTCTCGATCAAACTTCCCTTCCGGCGTGAAAACTCGGTGCAGATCCGTCACTGGCACAGTCAAGATCTGTAGTCGCAGAGGAATGTCTTGATCGCGACATAGATGGCTGATGACAGCCGAAAGCTGACCTCCTGCTGATGCGCCGCCCACTGCGAATCGATTGAGATCAAGATTGAACTCGGTTGCTCTGGAACGGACCTAAGTCTCGTTAGTTGATGTTCGCTGTTCATCGGGAGAGGGGGAGTCTAGATTCACCCAATTGAAGGCCGTCCAGCAATCATCGACAGGAACTGGATATTTGTACTCGGGTGCCAATCGATAGTCAACATCAAATGCAACCAGGTCTCCTTCGAGGCCATGAACAACTCTCTTGCAAAAGTCATGGTCGTAGACAAGCCCGCCAAACACCCAACCACCTCCATGGAAGTTGATATAGGCCGCTCGCTTCTTCGGGGTATCTTGTTTGTCCAGTTGGGGCTCTGGCTCAAAGATCCGAACAGTGATCTCCCCGCCATCAACCGGACATTTCTGTTCAGTGATGCGAAAGATGTCCGGACCCCGAGCTCGCCCATATGAAATGATATACCGGGCTGGGTTCTTGCGGAACTCTTCTATCGGGACCTCGTGTGTATGGAGTCGGCCAGCATTGTACTTGTTGTAGTATTCTACGTAGACTGGGTCATACCGAGGAAGTAGCTCCGGCGGAATACTATTGTGCAGCGGTTGGGATATCATTGGAAGCTCGAATGCGTGTAATGCTGGGTCACCAGCTGGCTGGGTCATGATTCGGGTCACCAAGTAGGGCTGAGTCGACAGATGCTTGTTTTCTGAGGATTTGAACCTCTCGCGCGGGGTATGAGCTGTTTCTCAGTATGGCCGTCATTTCATGCATGAACTGTCAGCATTACCTGGACGAAGCCCTGGGGTTGTAGAAGACGGCTACCAGAGTACAGGGTCTATGTTGTAAACAGTATACTCTCACTCTATCTTGATAAACAACATTGAAGCGAGTTTCTATGAATTTGAAAGACCTATTTATGATCCAACATTAAAGACTTGGATCAACGGATCATTCAGGCATGGTATGGAAGTTGCATGTGAATGTCATCCCCCATCTATATATTTATGCGTCACTGCATCTTCCCAACTACAACCCCCCAACCAACTACTAAATTACCACTGAATAGCTTCCCTAGACCAATACTGACGCAAGGATCGTCGTGATCTCACATATATTCCCATATTTCCATGTTTTCCCCCTGGTTACACACCAAAAGAATAACTGATTACCCCAAAGGGCAGTCCGCATGCGTTACACCCTCAGCTGACCGAGGCAAAGTTTCCAAGATTAGCCAAACCAGGATCAATCGTCGCAATCGACTTGATTCTGCTCCAGGATATACGCGGGTATCCGTCTTCAACGAAATGTATGATGCTTCGCTCTCACGAACCGCTACTAAGCGGGACTTCCCGCGGGGCAAAAAAGAGATGGATCCCTTGGGATGCGATATCGGGTTGACTCAGCGATCTTGTTTCTTTGATCGACAACTCTTCCCGCACAACTTGCTCCAATCAATTGAACACCTATTCAATCGCACTCTGACATAACAATGGCTAACGTGAACACCCGCCTCAATGTGGCTCCGGTCCCCCCAGACGAGATCTTTGCTTTGAACGGCGCCTACGCCGTCGACACATTCCCCCACAAAGTCAGCCTGGGTGTGGGTGTCTACCGGACCGACGATGGCAAGCCATGGCCCTTGCCCGTGGTGCAGAAGGCTGAGAAGCTGCTGGTGGCAGACAACGATCTCATGCGCCACGAGTACACCGCTATCGAGGGTGACGTCCCCTTCCTCGGAATCGCACGGGATCTGATGTTCGGCTTCGAGGGCAAGCAGACTGAAGAGGAGGCCAAGGCACGCATTGCAACCGTGCAAACCGTCGCCGGAACTGGAGCCAACCACCTGGGAGCCCTGTTCCTCGCCCACCACATGAAGCCTCGCAGCGTCTGGCTGTCGAACCCTTCCTGGGCCAACCACCAGACCATCTGGGAGCTGGCTGGCGTACCCCGCAAGACCTACCCTTACTACCATGCCGCCACCCGTTCTTTCGACTTCGAGGGCATGATGCACACCCTGGAGAACGAGACGGAAGAGGGTGACGCTGTGCTGCTGCACGCCTGCGCGCACAACCCTACCGGCCTGGATCCCAACAAGGAGCAGTGGATGGCCATCGCCGAGGTCTGCGAGCGCAAGAGCCTCTTCCCCTTCTTTGACTCGGCGTACCAGGGCTTCGCCTCGGGCTCCGTCGAGGAAGACGCCTGGGCCGTCCGCTACTTCTTCAACAACAAGCCCGACATGGAGATGTGCGTTGCACAGAGTTTCTCTAAGAACTTCGGTCTTTACGGCCAGCGTGTCGGTGCTTTCCACTACGTCACCAACCGCAGCTCCACCGCCATCCGCGATATCGTGGTGAACAACCTCTGCCACTTGATCCGTGGTGAATTCTCCATGGGTCCCCGTGTTGGATGCAGCATCGTCAAGAAGGTCCTCACCAGCGAGGAGCTGACTGCCGATTGGCACCAGGACCTGCAAGTCATGAGTTCTCGCATCAAGACTATGCGCCAGGCTCTTTACAACGAGCTGGTCCGCCTGCAGACCCCCGGTACTTGGGAGCACATTATCCAGCAGGTATGTTTCCAACAGAATCAACGGCTTGATTGCAACATATACTAATACTTCACAGAACGGCATGTTCTCCTACACTGGCCTGTCCCCCAAGCAGGTCTACGCCCTGAAGGACAAGTACCACATCTACCTCCTCAAGTCCGGCCGAGCATCCATCAGCGGCTGTAAGAATTGCCCGAGTCCGTATTATTGAAACACGAGCTGACACAGAACACAGTGAGCGAGAAGAATGTCGCGTACGTCGCACAGGCAATTGACGATGTCATCCGCACCGAGGTCTAAATTTGCAACAAGTCCGAGCTGGACAAGGGTTGTTTGTAATTGCATTTCATTTCGGTTGCATGCCCTGAGAGACATTTCTCAAAAGTCGGCATCTTGTTTCGCACTTTGCATTGGCGGGCCATGTTCTGATTTCACGACCTTTCATGATAGATAAATATTTAGAGAATCATTGATAGCATCGGTATCGTTGCTACTCACTATGTGATCCTATCCCAGATCTAATAGAGACCGTCAGATCAATTGAGTAAAGGCTGCATTAGGAAAACTATCTACTGTACATACAACAAAGGTGAACAATCAAACAGAGAGACCGGGCATATTCGTAAGAGACCTTGTCTTGCTAGGTATGGAGGCGCGTCGCCAAACACAACATCATAAAACTGTGCAGGAAAAAGTTCGTAGACGCTGCTCGACAAAAAGAGATATAGAGGTAGAAATTGATGAATCAGGAGAAAGAAAAAGAAAGGAAAATCATCAGAGAGGGACTTCGTTGAAGTCACCTTCACCCTCCTTCCCTTTGCTTTTTGCCGTGCCAGAGCTTGCAGCCTCGGAATCATCATCGGGTCTGTTCTGTGGAAGAGTAGTCCCCTTGTCTGAATCGTCGTTGCTCTCAACGTCGGCTTCAGGCTCATGGATCTCTGGCACAGACATGGGTACTGTATCTCCATTCTGAGATATCTCATCTGTGCCCTCTCCCTCATCTTTTGGCGGTGGAGGAGGAGGAGGAGGCGCGGTGTCATCTTCATCCGCGGATCCAACTTCCTCTGTTTGTGCCAGCGGCTGACCATTCATATCGCCACCAGGGAACGGAGTCAAAGGAGGTTCCTCAGGTACCTCTTCCTGAACAGGACTTCTGACAGGCTGGGTACTGGGTCTGCCCTGATTTGGCATGGTAGCCGAGGACATAGTAGAAGTAGTACGCTGATGCGAAGAGCCATGAATTACACCCAATTGCCGAGCCTTGGGATCAGCATTGAGATAGTAATTCCGCACACCAACGATCGTACCCTCAGACTCGCAAGCATCAACCCACTCAGGCGTGACAACAGGAATGTTCATCTCAACAGCCTTCTCCCAAAGCGGGCCCCGGCCCTCAGTGCAAACAAAGTGGGTGGTATCAATCCGCACGGAATCGATCAACTTACCACCAATCCGATCCAGCGCAGAGCCCAATGCATCCTTCTGCGCCGGGTCCAGCACTCCCGTTGTGACAGTGATACCAGACAGATCGGTCATCTTGTGGGTGCGACACGTCAGCTTCTCGGACTGGTAAGTACCCGCAGTGGTCCGGAGGACAAGATGGAAAGTGTATTCAGAGTGAATGGCCAGGCCGGAGATTTTCGTGCTGCGAGTCTCCAACGGACGTGGTATGGAACCGGCCTTTGAGCCATTGCGGTAGAGGGAGAGGGATTTTAGGGATGCAGTAGCCAAGTCGATAGGGTCCCATTCGAGGACGAGGGAAGTCTGCGTGGCATTTCGGAGACGCAGGATCGGGGGTGAGGGAGCTTTCACGCCGTAGGTATTGAGGATTCGTTTCTGGAGGGATTGGAAGGCTGTTGCGCTTGCTGCTTCTGCGGCGTGGTTGCGCGACACGGTGATGTCGACGATGCTGCCGGAAGCGATGTTGTTAGGGAGAAGGACGGAGGGAAATTCGATCTGTGCGAGGGGTGATTAGACATGTTTCTTTGGGTGTTCGACGTGGCTTGTTCGTGTCGCAGTTTGGCTGCTGGTTGGAGCATGCGACCTAGGGGGGTGTGGCTTACGAGGCGGTTGTCTTGAGTTAAAAGGACTGCGACGCCCGCGTCTACCTTGCCGACTGTCAAGGAGACCAACATTTTGAGGGGGATAGGGGAGGATTCGGATGAACGATGGTTGTTGTAGTCCGGAGAGAGAGAGTTGGGGTTGTTGATTCCGCCAGATCGGCATTTAGCGAGTGTCCAACGGGGAGCCAAGATTCGATCTGTATTCACTTTACTTCAAACCAACAATGTTGTAGGCAACTCAAATGGGGTATTCTTGTTTAATGTAGTAGTGAGTAAAGATATTGTGACAGCTATTCTGTCAGACAGCCAATTATATAGCCAAATCCAAACGCCATGACCGATGCTTCCCAGTTCCCAGGTAATGTACAAAAAATGATAGTACACGAATATGAAAGAAAAAGTATTGTACAGACTGACCACAGCCCCTATGAAGGGGTCAAAGATGGTCGTCGTTCAGCCTTGGACTTCGAGTTTGATTTAGCCTTCTGCTCAGGGACCGCTGCTTCATGTTTCAGAAACGAAGATATTAAATTGTTGACGTCTTCCTGAAGCGAACCCATTTTCTGGGCCAAACACGGTGGCTGAACGAGGACCTCCAGACTTCCCGTCACACCAGACTTCCCTAGAGCAGACGCCGAGTCGAGCGGTTTCCCGAAGGTGTCCAGCCCATGCTGCTTGAGAGCCAGCTCAATAGCTAGACGCACTCGACGTGCACACCAGGAGCGAACTACACGCTTATGTTGTTGGATCTGTGTCACCGACACCCGCCACCACAATGTATTGCGATCTCGGTGGCCGCATATATGGACGATCTTGGGTCGGATTGGGTGGGAGGGAGCTCTCAGGTAGCGGCTTGCGACGGGAGGTTGAACATTTTTGGGAGCCCATCGCATGATAATGCTCTTGGTAGGTGTTACTCCCTTGAATAAAGACATTCTGACCGAGAAGTGTCGACAATTGCAAGGATCGTTGGTGTAGAAAGAGAGTTGAAGAGAGGGTTGGGAGACTCGTAGCTCATTGGTATGGCGAATCGACAGCGAAATTTATCAAAGAGCGATAGGCACCTAGGCCTCGTATTTATCGAGATGTTGCAATTCAATCAATAGACATATCACTGAGATACAAAGAGAGCTGTGAGCGCTTGAGGTGGCCCAATAAGAGTAGGAATCGCTAGTCTCGGGATGACCGGGGCTGAGGCAACCAGGCCAGACGTGATGAAAATAAATACCAGCCTGCAATCCCACAGTATCACAAGGCCTCCAAATCACTCAAAATCTTAACATCGCGAGACTGGAAAACATTCAAACTCGTCATCTTTTTTTTTTGCCCCAGGCGGTCAGACAGACACCTTGACTCTCAGGCTGCAACTGACGCAAGGTGCCTGATTACATAACGCGCAAGATTTGACCCGGGCACAATCCCCCACTCTTCTTTCTTTCTTCCATCCTCGCTTCCCTGGTCATCCTCGATTAGGCCTCTTAAGATCTTGAGTGATCTGCAGAAAAAAATTCAACAAGTGAGACACGACCCAGGTGAAGGTCGCCCATAACCACCATGCCCAAGAACAAGGGAAAAGTAAGATCACAAATTCCAGCCCCTCTTTGATAATTTCCTCCCCGCCACTCTGACCTAATACCATTTTGGGATGACCCCCTGAGTTATGAGGTGGCACCCGGGTGGACTTGATGTGTGGGAAACATTATGAAAGCAATATGCTAACAACTGACTACAGGGTGGTAAGAACCGTCGTCGCGGTAAGAACGAGAACGACAACGAGAAGCGTGAGCTCGTCTTCAAGGAAGAAGGCCAGGAGTATGCCCAGGTTGTGAAGATGCTTGGCAACGGTCGTCTTCAGGCCGTCTGCTTCGATGGCGAGAGCCGTCTGGCCCACATTCGTGGCAAGCTCCGCAAGAAGGTCTGGATCAACCAGGGTGACATTATTCTCCTCTCGCTCCGTGACTACCAGGACGAGAAGGGTGATGTTATCATGAAGTACACCGCCGACGAGGCCCGTTCGCTCAAGGCCTACGGCGAGCTTCCTGAGCACGCCAAGATCAACGAGACTGATACCTACGGCGCTGAGGGTATCGAGGACAACGTCGAGTTCGACGAGGACCGCGAGAGCGAGGACGACCAGGAGATCGATGTCGACGACCTCTAGAGGTCACCCCTTGCTACCCCCAGAGTTCGATGCTCTACCCTGCAAGAATGCCCCGGAAACGTCTCTCGGTGTTCTCCATGTTCGCCAAACCCCTCCCCTTATACTCGCCGTTGTTGGTTTAGTGCCGTGGCTATCATATCCCGATTATCTCTGCCTACTTACCACGCGAGACCCTTCGGTTTACGATTATCTCTGTACATTCGCTCGAACGAATATCAAGAGCATCCCAAACTTCTCAACCCTCGACGCTCCTCTCAATCCCGGCTCTGAATGAGGCAAGGGAACCACACACTGGCGCTACTGTGACAATCTTCCAGGGCTTAAAGCCATCGAACAGAGGAATCTCGGGTTTTGTCTTGGATGATTCTGGTTTTTTGGTGGATCCTCAATTCCATTGTCTCTTTTGCAAATACCTAGGATCAGATACAGAGACCCAAAATGGTTGCAAGACGCATGATGAACCTGTGTGCTTGTTTCTTTGCACTGCGTTGCATGCTGTGCATTTGCTCTGTTCACCTCGACTTGCTTTTCTTCGTTCTTTTATGATAGACTCATGAAATGGGCCACGAGAATTGAAAATATTACCCATATGCATACATACTTTATTCCCTTTGGAGACATGACACATAGTCAAGTTTCTTCTATAGAAATGTATACTAGACCACCTTGTAGTGCTCATTCATACAGGCAAATAGCCTGAGATGTACATTTTGGACTATCTACTTATGTCTATCGCTATTTATTTCAGGAGTCCTATATTCAACATGAAATCAAGCATCCAGACTCCCCTTAGCTTGAGTCGAACCCTCCACACAACTTCCACCTCCAAACATAGCCTTCGCAGCAGCCTGCCAAACGGTTTCCCGCTCTAAATAATTATCCAAAGTGTAAAAGAGGCGACACTCAGCAGCCTCATAAACAAACTGCAACGGAGTCTCCCCGTCCTCGGGATCATACTCATTTCTGAGATTCAAATTCCCACTCCAAGAAAGTGTCGCCTTAGTACTGGGACTTGAGGCATTGAAAGCCTTCCACTCGGACGCCGTCAACAATGGCGATGAAGTATTCATCGATTCACTAATCAGCTGGTTCACTTGCTGGATGTAACCATTGATATAGTTTATTCCGAGCGATTGGCCGCCCTTTACGCCGCCAACACCTTGCATAGGTCCCTTTTGGGGACGGCCGCCGAATGTGACAGTGCGCACACCTTGACGTTTCATTAATTTGACGAAGAATGCACAAGTTGAGACGCAATCGCCATCCGTGATCTGAGAGAAAATCAGTAACTCGTTAGTATTACAAAGAAACGGATGCACTCACGATAGCGATATTCTCCGCTGGGAACAATGATTTGCTCGGCTTCAACGGAACAGAACCATATCCATTGATGGGAAAGACATCCGAAGATGTTGACGTGTAGTTGAAGTTAGCGAATAGACTAGAAGCCGAACTCCCAAGAATATCATGCGGGCCATAAAGATCCTCCCAAGAGCTGAAATCTGTCTTCTGGTTTGGCTGAACCATCTGCCTATACGCGAAGACGTTACTCGAATCGGTAGATGTATCCCTCGAGTATGCTTTAGTGAGGTACTTCGCGGCATCGTGTGCCCGGAAGCGCGTCGCTGTGTATGGGGTAGCTTCGGGGAAGAAGATACGAGAGAAGTCGATACCGATGGACATGTATCCACCTGGATTGGCAGAGACGTCAATGAGCACGTTCTTCTTCCCGGCCGCTGTGGCATTCTGCAGGAAATCGATGGCAACCTTGGCGACCTCTGATGCACTCGATGAAAATGTAGGTAGGAAGATGATTGCCGTGTCCTGCAGATCTGTGACGTTGGAAAAATATCCTGCAATTGAATTGGCCGAGGTGCGCCAGTTGGTACTGGGGAGTCCTGGTACTTCTGATGCTTTCTCTGCACCGGAGGATGAACTCAAGGGCGTGGACAGGTCCCGAGGAATACACTCGGTGTTCCAGAGATGGGTTCCATCATCATAGGCGAAGAAGCGCTCGCTTGGTGTGGCCGTCTTCTGCACTGTCTTTTCTGTTCCATTGGCGAATTTGAGAGACAGCTCGGCGCCATCAGTCCAGTCGCCGATAGAGGCCCAGATTCCGTTGGCGTCGGTGGGAGTATTGGTAACACTGCGGGCCAGTGCAGGGAACACTCGGTTATACCTGAGGCTGTTAGATTTAGTCGGTTGGTGACTGAAAGAAAGGTACATACTGTGCATCACGGTCTTGGAGACTCTGCCCGCTGGCATATGATTCTAGGAACTTGGCTGCATCGGTGCCGTTGATAGATTTCAGAGGCGAGACAGCTTTTGAATTTGTCTCCAGTAACTTGGCATCGTCTAAGATGGTGGTTAGTAGAAGCTTAGGTATCGATTTAAGCTGGACATACTTAAAGTGTAAACTTGCGGAAGGGCAAGACCATCTGTTGAGATTGATACCAGGGGCAGGTCTAGTCCATAGGTGAAGATGGATTGTGAACATAGCTGGAATGCAAGATGTCCATCATGTGCAGATTTTATGACATTATTCACCTCGAGGTCCATGTCGAATTGACTAGAAAAGCCATTTCCCTTTGCCTTGGCCAGAATTGTGTCCATTCTGGCGATGATATCCGTGGAAGACATAGTATATCCGGACGGGGGATCTAGATATGTTAGGAATAAAAAGGAGATTTTCATGTTGGATATACTTACTTTTCAGAATATCAATGGTTGACTGAAACTCGAGGATCTTGCGGACCTGATTCAGGAAATTAAGGGCACGATCCGAGTCAAAGGGCATCGACAGTAAACACTGATGAGCCAGATCATGAGGCACAATGGCATTAACTGCGACTATCAGTTACATTCCAAAGAGGAAGTAAGAGGAGAGCTCACTTTTGTTTTGGTTGGCATCAGCTACCAACTGGCTAACCTGCGCACACGGCTCAACATCTGTAATCTTCGCGGCACTAACAACAGCCCACGCGACTGTTGAGACAGTTTTTAGATGCATGATGGATAGTTGAAGACGTCAAATGTCATCACGTTAACGGCCAAGGGGTGAAGTCTGTCAGGGGATCCCTTGCGTTTAGGTGATCTGCAGGATCGACGCCAAGACGAGAATATTATGGGGTAGGCGAGTTGGCAATTCTATAAATATCGAGAAATCCGGATGTCTCGGTGATATACTTGGGGAGAAACACAGTGTGATAGAATGATAGAGTGATATAGAGGTGATTATATCGGTTACACATTACATTTGGTTGACGTAGACTCACGTCCACCATCCTCTTGACTTGTCTGAGGAGCTTTACGAGTATATTCGTTAACACTGCATCAATCAAAGACACTCTTGCGAAAGAAGCCGACAATCTTTCGAGCGGCCTCTTTGCCAACCATGGGATCTAGCTGTTCCTCGCTCATGTTGGCAATGTCACTGATGTTGTCCGTTTCAATGATCAGTCGCTCGAAGGCCTGGGGGGTGACACCCGGTACAGCTCGTAACAGGTCCTGTGGAAGAAGGTTGAAGGTCCGATGCTCGATACCAGAAGCCGCCATGACATCACCAGATCCAGACGAGATGTCAAAATCAAGGCCCAGCTGAACTGCACGAAGGGGATCTGGCTCGTGCGCGTTCTTTTTGAGTTCGGAAAATATTTCAGCTGTTTGGTAGGGGGAAGAGGACCAGATGATCTTCAGTCGCGGGAAAGCAAGAGTAAGAAGGACAAGTAGATGTTGAGCGGACTTGGGATTAGAGGGATTGGCAAGGGAGCTGCTACTCGTGGTGGTCGCAGTGCCGGAGGATGAGAAGCCATAGTCCGTCAGGAAGGTGGTACCTGTTGGAACGGAGGCAAAAGCATCGAATGTGAAGGATTTGTTCTGGTCAAACTCAATCAGAAGTAATGGATCCTTATAGTGCTGAAGCATAGTCTCGGCCTGGTTATAGAGCCGGCCGTTTTTGAGAGAAGTGATCAGATCACGGATCGACTTTCGCTCGACGCAAATGTCCGGGGTGAGAATGTAGTCACCCACAGTGAGCTGACAGGGAATCACTATCATATTGTTGCCATGCAACAAAGATGGGAGCGCACTCCGGAATTCTCGCACATCAACCACCACCCGTGGAGGGGAGGCAGTAGCAGCCAGTCGTCCTCCTCCAGCAATACGAGTGTTCACTGTTCTGAGGAATTGCTCTTGCGGGTCATCGGCCTTTTTATCATGCGTCAAAGTGACCGCCATGCTCTGAAAAATGGGTTAGCAGATATTCCGGATGATCGAGCAAGTAACATACCCCCTTCTCCTTGATCAGTTTGGTGAACGAGTCCTTTTCTCGACGGACAGCACTTAAATACCGCTGTTCCTCGACCGAACCACCGTAATACATGAAGTACACCCTCACATTCCGTCCTGAGTGGGAGCTGCGATAGACCTCCACTCTTCGAATGAAGGCTGCATCCGGTTCATACATGATGATGTATCGTGGGCGCGCTTCTTCAAGTATGTGTTCATCCATGTCACCATCGTAAGGATGAATCATAACCAGATCATCCATATCGTATAATTCATAGAAATCATCCATATCTTCCAATTCATCCACGATGATTTCCTCTTTATGTGTTTCTTCAACCTCAGTGGGTTGAATCTCACTAAGCAAGCCGGCAACCTGAGCAGGCAGTTCAACATCAGTCTGAACACTGCTGTTTGGGATACGCCCGGCAGCAGAGGTAACCGCACCACCGCCACGTACTCGACGACGTTTATTTGGTGGAGGTCGCCCTTGAGGCGCGCTCTGGGCTGCAGGTGACCCCGAAGACTTTTCAGACCTATCGTCTTCCACTGTGCCTGAGAGGTTTCGATTCACATTTGACAAAGATCGCTTCCAATTAAGGTAGTCCCGCAGTCGGCGACGCATCATGACCTCTGCAGAAGGCTTCTCATCTATCTCGTCGTCTTCCTTGGAATCGGAACGGGCAATCTTGGCATGCATCGTGCCAATGTACTCACGAAGTTGCCGGCAAATCCGTTGATCATTGCACATTATCAAGATAGTGCTATTTGATAGATCCATACTCTGAGGATGAAGATAGGCATCGTGCTCGATTTCCCCAAGAACCTCTGATAGAACATTCCATTTCGGAAGCTCCTCGAGAGCCGGGTTCAACTCAGAAGAGAAGTTTGTCGAGTATGAATTGGGGCGAGTGAGCTCATTGTTAAGCTTGCCTTCATAGACACGTGATTTCGCTGTTTGAAAAAGGACATGGGCGGCATCAAGGAAGAGCCACGGTGAGTAATTGTATTTGTTAGAGCCGGGAGGCGGAGAATGAGCAGAAACGATAGTATCAAGGTATTTCACGAAAGAGACAGCATCGTAAGTAAGCAATGCACTGTTGTTTATTAGCGCATGCAAAGAACAGCCAGATGGAAAGTCTTACTGAAGAACTGCTCGAAGGTCTGTGAGATCGCTGACGATTTGCCGTGTCCTGAAGCTGACACGATGCCAGATTGGATCTAGCTGACGCCGGATGATAACGTCGAAATTCCTATGCAAGGCACTGTCCAAAGTCCACTCTTCCATATCCAGCCCTGTGTTGCTTTTCCGGAGTTCAGTGATACTGATCTCCACGCATTCGAGGACTGCATTCTGGATTTCTCTCATTTTGTCGCTCATCGGAACTTCTAGCTCAATCACTTCTGCTTTTCGATTTCCTTCCAGTGATTCTGCAACGGACACATGGAAACGAGGCCACAGTGATGCCTTACGAAGGAAGAGATTCTGCAGCATCTTGGCAAGGGGCGCAAATCCTGTTGTGAATGGCTCTGGAGAATCCGAAAATGCCTTCAGGAAGCCACGCTTATTCGATTGCCGATAGACACGGACAATGAACGCCTCGAGCGACGTTGCCACAACCCTATTATATATGGGTAAGTTGTCGTATAAGATTTGATCGCTCGGTGTCACTCACTTATCTGCGTGTAAGATGATCATACCAGTGACCTTTTCAGGATCAAGCAGTTCTATAAGAATCAGTAGGCGTAAGAGAAAGAATAACCGGCCTGCATACTTGACAGCAAATCCACAACCAATATTCTGGATGTTACACTCAGAATACCACCCTCGCCATATATTCTCTCTCTGGAAGCTTGTCAGTAACCAGTACCACATGGTAGATCCAAGGTACCCGCCTCGTCGGCACCGTAGCCTTCTCAGTATTGATGACCTTCAAACCCCTAGCAAGGGGCGACTTGCTCGTGGCATAGTGCTCCGCCAATGCTATACCCAGCCCATCAGCCTTCAATTCCGTACCCAGCTCGTGTCCACTCCACTTACCTTCTCCGATCCACTCATTCTCGCGTTCGTCGGCGCCAACCAACAAGACTAAGTTGTTTCCAGCTGCATCATAGAAATGAAGAAGATTGGTGATCAGATGTAGTAATCCAAGACCACGTGCCAGTACGACAAGCTCATCTTCGGCGCGTAATTCGGTGAAGAGCTCCTGCTGGTATTGCTTCAAGGAAGTTAGTCAGATGATTTGCATCGTCCCTTATCAGGTACTTGGTCACTTACCAGCGGCAAGGAAAGCTTCACCGGCACATTATTCCGTTCTGGAGGCATGGGGAACACTTCCTGACGCGTTGAGACAGGGGACTGTCCTGTCAGCGAAGATGCCACGCAGTCACGTGTCATGATATATGACGTAATGTGATACCTCCAGTGCCTCGAAGCATGAAGGATATTTGGCACATTTGAACTGCTACTAAATAGGTTATTTATAGTGCTTCGTGCCATATAATACATGTGAGTCAGATAGATATTTGATAGTAGACAATGTCTTTTTTAGACTGGAAAGCTTTTCCAGAAGCTGTGAAACGCAGAGCTATTGAGTTGTCTCATTGTTGATGTCAAAGTCTATGCACAACTACTGAGGAGTTTTGATCAGGCCAATATACGAGCTATTACGTCTGAGGTCAAATTACGTAGGGAAATCTGAACATGGCTAAGTTGTATGGCCTGTGTACACTAAATGGACAAGGTTCCCCGTACTGACAATCAAGAAGTGAACTAATATGACGGGAATAGAGACAGAGATACGTAATTCATGGCAGAAGTGAGAGCATCCTTAAGGTCACTTGTTCAGTTCCTTCATACGAGCCTCAAGCTCTTCCTTTGAAGCCTTGGGGGGCATGTCTGCTGAGTGTTAGTCATGGGATATATGAGTTTGATGAGAGTTTACATACTATCTGGAATATGAGGGCCCTTGGACAAGAAGTCTTGAGCAGACGCCTTCTGGGTGTCTTCCTTTGATTTCTTCTCAGACTCGTTGTCTCCCTTTTGAGCACAGATGGGAAGTCCGAAGATTCAGGAATGACAGGCATGATGGGATAAAAGAGCTCTCAGAATTTGGATAGAGAAGTCGTACGTGGAAAGAGGAGAAACGGGAGTTGGAAGTGTCAGTTTTATAGATCTTAAACGGGATGACGTCGGTGGGCAACACATTACAATGTTAGGTGCAACTATGATTCATGATTGGTTCTTTCATTTTGAATAATACAAGTTTTATTGTATGTTCATATGGAATGGTATACCTCACTACGTATAGCTTATATCACCTTTATCTCTTCTTGGCATGTTCAAGAGAAGGCGACATGTGCAAATTTGACGATAGATAATGGGTTCTACAGCTATAAGGTAACTGATTCGGAAACATGGTAAGGCTATGATATGTAACTATTTGCTCAGGTGTTTTAGGACATGTCTCGTGTGCTACTGCTCCATATACGTGAAGTATGAAGAACAACTTAACGTCAACGTGGACTTACATCTCGACTGTCATCGTATCTACCCAATAATGCTCAATGTCACCTTTTAGAGACCTAAGGCCTGCTTATGCTAAATACCTAACTGGATGATAGTTTCAAGTTAAGAGGTTTATCGCCACTTAATGTACGAATTGTGTGTTCTAATGAATCACCATCAGCTAGTGCTTGTCCTAGGTGACCAAAGTGTTTAAGAAGATGTTATTAGGCCATGGTCCTGCACGGTACGAAAATCTAGAGACATGGCCTGGCAAACAAAAACCAAGCAGCATAAGTAATGTATAGAACTGCCTTGTAGTTGCCCTATTGTTAGTTTATAAACCAGTTCTAGTGTGGGTGTTCATGCACCGCTTTAGAATGAGCACGCTACTCCATAAAGTACTTGATAAAGCTAAGAAGATCACCAAGTAATGGCCATTTAGACCAGGCTTCTTGTTACTTCGCCAACAATGTGAATTCGTATATTTTTTCAAATCCTCTAAGTTAGATACAACTCGCACCTCGCGCTAAGCCCCATCCCGAAAGGCGTCATTGCACATAATGTCCATGCCAACAGCACTTTTCTTGCTACATAATATTGCAATAAATTTGAATGAGAATACTACTTTATTTAATATCAGAGAAGTCGAAACAGCCTTGGGGAGCCTCATACATAGTAGACCCAAAGTACCACGTGCCACTGTGGTGCGGCGGAAGGCCCAGCTCACTCCGGTCTACTCCCCCCGCCTACGTCTTCTCATCTCCCTCTCCAACTCTCCAACTCCCCCCAAGGCAACCGCCAGTCGGCCCCTCTTCACCTACCTCTCTCTATTCAGATTACCTCAATCTCCTTTCTATACTTCGCATTCCCCGCCGCTATCCTATTAGTTGGTGTATTGGGCATTTTATCAAGATACCCGCCCGGCTGCAATGTGTAATTTACTCACTTAGCAACCCTTTGAACTACACCCTTCCTCTCTTCGTCTCTGTGGGATCACCCAAATTCACTATGCCGTCTATTCTCAGCGATGCCGACAAGGAAACTGTCAAGCGGAATGTCCCCAAACCCGCCAACAAGATCCTCGCCGTAGCTGTCGCACGACTCTACGTTGCCTACCCCGATGGACAGCGATGGTCGTTTACCGGCATCCAGGGAGCTGCAGTCATCTGCAATGACCTTGTGGGAAGGACTTTTTGGCTCAAAATGGTCGATGTCTCGGTGAGTGTTGCATATTGACTCCGGAGATAAGAGCTGAGTGCTGACAATTTGACGTTGAAGCCTGCCGGAAGAGGCGTGATATGGGACCAGGAGCTCTATGACAACTTCAACTACAACCAGGACCGAACCTTTTTCCATACCTTCGAGCTCGAAGACTGCGCGGCCGGATTATCCTTCGTTGATGAAAAGGAGGCCAAGACCTTTTTCAAGAAGATGCACGAGCGCGAGAAACATGCGAGCAAAGAAACACTCAAGACTCCGTTCGCTTCGACCCGGGGACAAGGACCAGCTCCCGTTGCCAACGGAAAGGTTGGACGGTCTCTATTTGGAAGCTTGTTGCATCGTTCGAGCGCAGCGCCGAGTGCGCCGCCTCCGACAGCACCTGCGCCCTCAATACAGGTTTCTCATCCCCCAACACTGGCCCCAAGCGCGGCCCCAAGCGCGCACCCAAGCGCGCCAGCAGCTAAGCCAGAAATGCTATTCGATGCCAAGCTGTTGGACGAGCTTAAGGAGATGGGAATCACCGAAGACCAAATCGCCGAGAACTCCGATTTCATCCAAATGTACATTGATCAGAAGCAAGCGGCAGCTCAATCGGAACCTGAGGAACAAAGCAAACCTAAAGCTGCCCCTCCTCCGCCTCCTGCTCCAAAGATGAACACAATCAGCCCTCAAGGCACAGGATCCAGCTCGTCTAGTCGACGTGGCCCACCACCACCCCCTCCATCCCGAAAGGCACGCCCCGAAGCAGCAGAGGAGCCAGTTACTCCTCCTCCTCCTCGTGAGCCATCTCCTCCTGCTCGCAGATTCAACGCTCCTCCTCCACTTGCAGACGCAGGCAAATTTGCAGAGCCAGCTGGCCCTGCCCCGCCGCGACGTCCGCGCGCAACATCGAATGTCAACCCTGGCCCTCCGCCGCCGCCGCGTCCCCCCAAGACCCCAATGGAAGACCATCAGCCCAGCCAATCTCGTTTCGGGGTGCCGCCGGTATTCTCTGGGGATCGTAAGGTCTCCGCACCACCAGCACCACCGAGCCGTAGCCCTGCGCCAGGTGGACCTCCCCCGCCGCCGCCTCGTACGATGAGTCCAGCAGCAGCACCACCTCAACTACCACCCAAAGTTCCGGCTACAACTACGATGACAGGCCCTCCTCCTCCTCCCCCAGCCAGGGGACCTGTATCTCCACCACCGCCCCCTCGACCTGTGCCAGGTCCACCGCCTTCTACAGCAATTCCACCACCACCGCCCCGAGGCCCAATCTCGCCTCCTCCCCCTCCGCCCCCTTCTATGCCTGCATCATCCCCAAGCCTTCCCCCTCCACCACCTCCTCTACCCGGCTCTGCGGCACCTGGTGGCCCTCCCCCGCCTCCTCCCCCAGGGCGTGGCCCTTCGATGCCTCCTCCACCGCCTCCTCCTGCACCAGGTTCTGGGGCACCTGGAGGACCACCCCCCCTCCACCACCTGGTCGATCTGGCGGTGCTCCACCTCCGCCTCCCCCGACTGGAGGTGCTGCACCACCCTTACCCAAAAGCACCGGTGGACGCGATGATCTTTTGGCCTCCATCCGAGCCTCTGGCAGTGGTGGCCTACGCAAGGTCAAGGCCTCTGATAAGAAAGATAGAAGTGCTGCTATTGTCCCTGGTGGTGCTAACGAGTCTGCCGCAAGTCCCAGCGGAGGAGGTGCTCCTCAGGGTGGTCTAGCTGGTGCATTGCAAGATGCTCTCAACAAGAGAAAACAGAGGGTCAGCGGAAGTGGTATGTGAAAGTCTGTCGGTTGAATACATTATATTCTAACTAATTCCTCTTGCAGATGACGAGAAAGACAACGACGACGATTGGTGAGCAGTTCACGGTGGCTTCAAAGTACTTCAAGATACCAATGGCTTTGCGTTTTTGCAAGCATCGAGCATTATGTTTTTTTCTGCCCAAAAGTTTCCCTTTAAGAGCGCTTCAGTGGGAGGTCAGGCAATGCTTTTTGTACATAGCTTTTCATGGTAGAGTGCGAACGGCTAAGTTTAGTGGGAAGTCGTAGATGTACAGCGGCTGTCTGATGCCGGTACTTCATATGCCAATGCCAAGTTTCCCCTGGTGAAGTCACCATCTGTCCTGTTTCAACAAACTAGAACTGATGCTTGTGTTCCACATAGCAAGAACAATGCATGAAATTCAATCCTCTGCTTAAGACTTTCCCATCTGGTGCTGGATTCCTATGCGTATGGTTTGCCGGATCAACCTTACCCCGAGCGCGGGAAAAAAGCGCATCTGATCTCATCGCGACAACTACAGTTCGACAATCAGACATGCTGTCCCCAAAGCTGTCTGCTCCTTCGGCCTCACTTTTGCGCTTTCTACATAGACAGTCTGGGGTTACGACTACTCCATCATGCGTTCGCCCAAAATGCCTCGGTCGTGACACACCCTACTCAACAGGACGAACCTCCAAACTTCCTAGCTGGACACATCTCACGACCCCGTGTCCTACAAGAAATGATGGCGTCACGAAAGTTCGACCGAGCGCGACCAGGCCGACATTAGTGCCACCATCAATGCCGTTACAGGTAACATTTTCGCGTCTCGCATCCACTAAAAGCCGCCCATTCCTCCGACGGCTGTTTGATTTGAAGCGGAATAAAGCATCGGAATACCAGAACCAAAGGCCTGCAGGATCTGGGCTTATGGACGAAGGCTCAGAGGGTTTATTCAATATTGGTCGCAGTCTTTCCGCCAAGGCTTCAAACGAGTTACGGATTCGGTGTACCGAGTTTGATATCAATGGGGACGTCACACTTGTTAATGGGGAGTTCCGGAAACTGGAACTGATTGCAAAGGTTAGTATGACAAGTCGAATCCTAGGCCTGGAGCTTCGCTAACCGAAGAATCTGAGATATAGTACGGACTTCTTCCTCGAGACCTGCGCAAGATCGATTCCTCAACTCTCCCTCATATTCTGGTACGACCGAGAGCCATTTTAATCAACCTGCTTCATTTGCGAGTCCTCATCAAAGCGGATCGAGTTCTCGTTTTCGACGCGTATGGATCAACAGACTCATACATGCAATCGTTGTTTATCTACGATCTAGAAGGAAAGCTACGCCAAAAGCAATCACAGCTTGCCTCTCAGTTCAGCCAGTCACTCCCATATGAGTTCCGTGCGCTGGAAGCCGTGCTCATCAGTGTCACAAGTGGCCTCGAGGAGGAATTTAATGGCGTGAGAGATCCGGTCGTGCGTGTTTTACGTGCGCTGGAGGAGGATATTGATCGTGACAAGCTCCGACATCTATTGATATATTCCAAGAAACTGGGTACATTCGAACAGAAAGCTCGATTGGTTCGAGATGCTATTGATGATCTGCTAGAAGCAGACGACGATCTGGCAGCTATGTATCTTTCTGAAAGATCCAAAGGCAAGGAGCGAGAAGAGGATGATCACCAAGAAGTTGAAATGCTCCTGGAGTCATACCACAAGGTTTGCGATGAAATCGTTCAGGCCAGTGGCAACCTTGTGACGAATATTCGCAACACAGAAGAAGTGTACGTTCTTTTTTTGTTCCCAAACCCCCTTCAGATCTAACAAGAAACAGAGTCAAAGCTATCCTCGATGCCAACCGCAACTCGCTCATGCTTATGGACCTCAAGTTCAGCATTGGAACACTCGGCCTCGCAACAGGAACATTATTCTCTGCTCTCTACGGAATGAACTTGAAGAACTTCATCGAAGAAAACGACTTCGGCTTCGGAGGTGTCTCAGTCATTTGCTTCACCCTTACCGGCATTGTCTGCATTTATGGACTTGCCAGACTTCGCAAACTCCAGCGTGTCCGCATGTGGGGTGAAGCCGGTGTGGGAGGAACTTCTCCTCTCGCTCCGCTATCCCCAAAGCGCAGTGCATTTGGCGTGAACCGTAATAATTGGCGCGCTGATTCGATTGAACCTGTATGGGGCAGCCTTCCAGGTGAAGGCAGACCCGAGCGTATGAAGCGCCTCAGAGAGCACGCGGCTGCTCAGGCTGCATCCCGGAATACCAAATTTGGAGTCCCTGGCGCAGCAGCAGCACAATCTTCAGGCCCAGCCCCTCACACCACGCATTGCGCAGAAGATGCCAAGGGAACCGACAAGGAATAGGCTGCTCTTCGCGACGGAAATATTCAGCCAGGCTCAGCTGCGTGATCAAAGTACCATTATCACATCCAACGATATATCGGACTTCGAGGCTTCCTCGCAAATTCTCTGGCAATTGAATTTGGATCTTCAACTACAGCAACAGAGTTGAAGAGCATTGTATTATTTTTGTACATTACCCACTCCTTCCTCTATATCCCCTCTCCATGATTCATGTTACATGTTCGGTGTGAATAGACCTAGAGCACACTTAGCGAAATACCAATTGATATCCACTTATTTGTCACTATCTTTGTTCCAAATGGAAGGACTTTGCCTGCTCAATCCAGAGCCTGGCAGCAGCCTGAATTCCTCCATCTTTAACGCATTCGCGTTCAATAATTTTGGCGATCTTATCTGCTAGCACTGCCGTCTGGCTAGGGCTCGCGTCGGCCAAATCTTTCGTTTGCTGCTTTCTTCCAATTAAGGCCCGGGAGAAAGCACCCGGAGTCTGCAAACATACCTCCTCAACCACAAAACCAAGCTCCTCGGCGATGTCTCTTGTCTTAGCAGTAAGTGACCCCATCATAGAATTTCCAAACCCACGGCCAGTCTTCTGCTCAGCCTTGGTGGCTCGAAGAGATCGCAAATCTCCAGAAGCGGGTTGATGGTTCTGCTCCACGCACTTTTCGACATTTTCACTAGTATTGACATCCGTACTCGTACCTTCTGACATGCGTATTCTCGGGGGGTATCGATATCGAGCCCCAGAAAGCGAACAAGAACAACAGGGTATAATAAGAAAGGGCAAAAGAGACGAGGGACTAGCCAGGGCAGCCATTAGAGGAGTCCATACAGTCATTTCATCGGCATGGTCAGATATGATAAAGGTATCAGCTGGAAAGTCGCCAGTGTGTATCTTCGCTTCGAAATCTTGTGGCCCAATGGCATCCAAAAACGGCTGAGGAATGTACATTTTTTCCTCCAGACAAGTCTGGACATCGACGGGATATGTCTCCCAAGTTTTGCGACGGCAGGCATCAAAGCCGGACCCATTGTATCCTTCCATACAAAGTACGTATACCAGGATACCGCTTCCACAAGCAAGACTCACAAATCCCGCAAATGGCGCATTGCTGCTTTGTTGAAGCTGTTTCTGTTCTGCTGCTGGAATGGTGCCGTACATGCCTCTCCATAGTTCAATCAGATAAGCAGCTAAGTAAAGCTGCTCTAATATCTGTTTGGGCTGTTCGAGCTTCTCAACCCAGTTTTGTCGTAATGATTGAGCATATTTGAGCTTTAGTCGATGGTAGGTAGTTTCGATGGGATCGTGTGAAATGCCATGTTGATTGTCTGGTTTTGAAATTTGAGCCCAATTTGGCAATTTGGAGCCAGAAATAGTGGACATGGAAAGCTTTCTCTCTCGTTGAGGTATATGAACAATTCTTCGTCCCAGTGGATTCTGGATTGCGGGCGGATGCTGGTCTTTGAAGAGATGATCAATGCGCGGCTGAAATGGATCCCCAGTCTTCCACAATAAGATATGCAAAGCCACCAGTGGTCTTAGAATGTTTGTAGGTTGAGATCTTTCCGTGGCCTGAAAGTATTCATGAACCACGTGTATTGGAGCCCACGTGACCCTATATCAGTTTACTGGACACTGGAAATCTCTCAAAAAACCAATTCCGGCATAATATAAAACAGATCTAGCTATGCACCCATGGTCTTCAAAACATGCCCGAAGGCCTCATCAAGAATGGTAAGACCCTCCTCAATCTCATCGGCGGTAACAGTTACCGGAGGCGCAAGACGGAAAACACCACCCATTCCAGGAAGATTGACTACATTACAGGAAAGACCACAGGCCATAGCGCGATCGGAAACAGCTTGGCCCAGGTCAGGACCAGGCGCCCGGGTTTCAGCATTGGAGATAATCTCGATGCCCTGCAGAAGACCGCGACCCCGAACGTCACCAATGCACCAGTACTTCTGCTGAAGCTCAATGAGACCTTGACGGAGCTGGGCACCACGTTCAGCGGCACGTTTGCAGATTTTATCACGTTCAACAATCTCAAGCACCTTATTACCAACTGCAGCAGTCAATGGATCATTAAGATGAGTAGTGAGCCAAAGGAAGCCAGCTTCCTTACAGCCACGTTCGATCTCAACGGTGGTGCTGACAGATGCAAGAGGCAGACCACAGCCAAGGGTCTTGGACAAAGCAAGAATATCAGGGACAATGTCATCTCTCTCGAAAAGCAAACATCTGACCAGTACGGCCAACACCAGTTTGAGCTTCGTCCATGATGATGAGCATATCGCGCTTCTTACACTCTGCGAACATGCGTTGCATATAGCCTTCGGGTGGATCGAGAATTCCACCGGTGGACAATATGGGCTCCATAATAAATGCTGCAAGAGAGCCGACACTCTGACGGTCAATCATGGACCAACCAAAGTCCATCTCGGTCTCCCAGTCGTAGGATCCATCCACCTTGCGGAACGGAGAGCGGTATGCATAGGGTGCAGGGAAGGCGAGTTGACCGGGCATGCAAGGACCGCCCCTTTGACGACCGGCTGAGTATGTGGCGGATCCAGAGCCCTGAGTGAGGCCGTGGTAACTGGCAGCAAAAGCGATGATCTCAAATTTGCCAGTATAGCACTTGGCCATTTTGATGGCGGCCTCGGTCGACTCAGATCCAGTATTGAGAAAAAAGGATTTACAAAGCGGAGCAGGCAGAACTTTCGCAAGACGCTCCGCAAGATCGACGACAGGGTGGGTAATCATATTGCTGAGCAAATGGTCGAGTTCGGAGACATAGTGCTTAACGGTCTCGACAATCTCAGGGTGGGAATGGCCAAGCAGTGAGCTCATTTGACCCGAAGTGAAATCGAGTATTGATCGGCCACTAGCTTCATAGAGTCGAGTACCCTGGGTCTTTGTGATAATTACAGGAGAAAAGGGTACGCCTGTTGTCGCGAGGTACTTGTCGGCCTTGGCAAAGAAGGCGGCGGTGGTGTCAACAGAGCCCATTTTGGAGAGGTAAAGAGGAAGTGGGAAAGGAAGGTGTTTTTCGAAAGCGCATGTTAACCACAAAGCATCTCTCAAATGGCTTTATATATTGACCCTACAGCAATTTTCTCACTAGTGCTATTGTCCGAGGCCGAAGTGCCCGCGGCAAAGTGGTGAATCCTTGCCAGGTTGACCGGAGACAAGACCGTCAAACAAAGGATTCATCGCATGCTAAGCAGGACAAGGTGATAGGAGAACAATCAGATAGCAAGATCTGCACATCTATCTATAGTATCTATTTGAAGCGTTAAGCTAAATTTGAATGACATTCTTGCACGCAATACTGGCCTTGCGAAGATGAATGCAAGATACATTGATATCATGAACCACAGATTCGCTGGAAATGCGTTTATAAATCAAACCCATCCGAGAACCCATGTACCTCGAGAAAAAGGTCATCGAAAACACCCGTATTTATTTCCAAATCATCTGAGAGATCCGGAAATTCTGACAGGGATAGATCAGTACTCACTTGCGGGTTGCTGAGGGCAATCTTTTCGACCAAATCCGTACAATTATCAAGACAATTATCTGCAAGATCCCAATCAAACTTTCGACGATGGGACTGGAGTGTGTTAATTATGTCATTTGCAGTCTTGAGTGGCGTATTGCGACTTTGATGCCTCATCAGAAGACCGCTTCGAAGCAGAAACATAGTCGCTGAGTTTATAGAAAATGCATGCACTGGAATCCAGAATCCACGAAGTTGTGTCTCGTCCAGCTCTTGCACTAGATGTGCGATATCCTCAGCAGCCCGTTGGGCATTCATATAATAGGGAGAAATTGTGTCGTCCTCAGGCTGTACAATACTCTTGTTGATATCAAGCTGAATCCGTCTTAAAAGTAGTCGTACTGCCAAATAGGCTAGACGGAGATTTGCAGCCCCAGGACCTTGTAAGTCAGTTCCTCGAAGAACAAGGCGACGGACGTCTCCATTCAGAGATTCCTCCCACTCATTGAGAAGGTTCTCCAATTGTATTGCAGACATTTCTGACTGCCTTGATTCCTTCGAGACACTGTAAACATGCTCCAAGAAGCGAGAAAGAACATCTGTTAATCCTGTGAGGGCGATGAAAATCGAAGCCGCTGTCCTTTGACACAGAGAGCCTCCAGTAGAACACATATCATCTATTGATGGGAAAGGCACGTCGTACTGTTCTCGGTGAATGTGCAGAGGTGTCCCGTAAGCCAAACTACACCAGCGGTCATGAATGACAACAAGCCACCATATTCTGATCCGGAGACTTCTCTCCAGTGGCGATATATCCCAGCCTGACGGATCACGATTTAAACCAAGTGCATTGGACAAAGCGACTGAAGTCCCGACCATCCCGCCATTTCCAAACATTGACGTGCTTGGTCTACCACACACATTGAGAATGATGGACATCACTGTTGAGATGCCAGGAGATAAGAAGAGTTCAGAGTGCAGTGCTTCATTCGCTTGGTTCCATATAAACCGGATATCAGGAACGCGGCCAGAACATAGCTTGGGGGAGCTTTTCCAATATACCAGGGAGTTGGCATACAGGTTACATAGTAAAGAATGTGACATTTTGCCTTTATGGGAGAAGTAAGCACTTCTAAATAAAGCCTCATCAAAAATTGGAAAGCATGTATTGGCCTTCTCAAAGAACCTAGATGCTATACGTAAGACTTTGAAGCCGACGAAGATTATAGTCAGAATAGATATGGACACTCACAAGTTGAGATACTCATCAATATGGGGATCCATATATCTCTCAATGATTTCACACTTTGATGCCGCAAGAGATTGACCACCAGTAACGCCCAATGGTCTTCTCGGCACAATATTGAATCGTACAGGTCTCAGCGGTCGATTCGATGACGAGCCTGTGCGTACTGGACCTCTCCGAGTAGCGGGGACGGCAGATAAGTAACTCTCCAATATCTCATTATCATCTGCAACTGCAGGGCTAACAATATGAGAGCTATCGTCTTCAGCCTCTGCAATAATGCCCGCAAGATCGGGCAAGCCTTCAGCTCTCAGGTGATCTCCCGAGGCAGGTGATATCTCCGGGCCCGACCCAGTGGAGATAATGTTCAGCTCCACAGGTCGTGATATGAATTGTGGTCTAGGATAAGATCGTGTATGCTCAATGGCCCGCTGTGTGCATCGTTGTTTCGCATTGGCTGAAGATCTCCGCGGTGAAACAAGGGTTCGATGCTGATATCCATCGTTGGGGCGAGGGAAAACACACTCTGTACCATGTGCTTGACACATCATGCATGTTTCCGAGGGATTTTGCGTCTTGCAGCGGGATTTGCGCTTCTTACAGGAGAAGCATGCTGGATGTAGATGTGACCGATAGGGCCGGCCTTCAGGTCTGGATTCGCACCGGTGATCTATCTCGTCCATGTTCATACTTTCAAATGCTCGACTAGAAGACTGTGACATTTGAATGTATGTTGACAAAGCACAGGTCTTGCGCTGAAAAAGATAATGCGATGCTGGTGCCCGCGGGGTTGCCCGCGGGGAACCCATCACGTGCAGACTGGAAGAAGCCCTAAATTGAATGCCTCTAGCCTCTTCACGAGTATGAAAGATATCTGGACAATCTACGTAGAAACACGCTATAAATTTCCCTGTATCTCTTCAATCTATCAATCGAAGTTCAATTAATCTAATGCAGCCTAAATAGTATCGAAATGGCTATGCAGGCGCTTCTCTAATAGACATACTGGTGTATCTCCTCATTAGTCATGTTTCATGATGCACCATTGCAAAACTTTGAAGGCTTACCTGAAAATACTCATTTTGAAGATCAGTCTCATCCATCAATGCTTTTTCAGCGACCAATATTTGAAAATCTCTGTTTTCCACCCCTGTATGCAGCTGCTGCCTGGAGCGGTTGCGCATCCAAAGAAGAACCCAGATGCCAATGAGGGTAATGACTTGAACACCGACGCAAAAAAACATCATTGCAACACCTAGTGTATATTCCGGGGCTTGATCGGATTTGAAAAAGAAAGGACCAACAAGATTGCCCAAGCAATATCCAATAATAAGCATGGCATTTGTGGTGATCTTCTTAGTATGCCCTGCCGTATTTGCCGTCGCGACACACATAGACAGAGTCCACGAGGCAGTATATGTGAAGCAAATTCAGAGGCATACAAGTCGTCCGTACGGATTTGACTTTTGGATTGTCCAAAGTCCGATGGTTCCGACAAGAAATGGGATAATGCAGATGATCATGATAGAAATACGGGCATTGGAGTAGCGAGAAGCAAAGAAGCTGTTGGTTTCACATTCAAATCAGCACCCAATCATACCCAAGGAAAAGATGTCTTCGTACCAAGCAAGGCAGCAAATAATCAGCTGAACACCGCCAGAAGGCATCTGGATTAAGGTGGTCTGTAAAGTCGAAAATCCCATACCCTTGATGATCAGTCCTTGAAACTAGCAGGTGAAATCAGTAATTTGAATGCTCTTGTCGGAGAAAGGAAGAGGTACCGTTGTTAGCCCTCCATTTGGGGCGTTACTAGCCACCGCATAGAGAAACAAAAGCCATGTCTTGAGATCAAACACTGCCTCTTTGAACTGCGACCATTTAAACTTTTTATTTTCAAGCCCAGTTCCATTTCCGTTCACTCGAGCAATAATCAAAGCTCGCTCGCGTTCAGTCAAAAAATTTGCCGTGAGAGGTGAGCCTGGCAACAAAACCAATAAAATGAGCCCCCATGCAACAGTAACTGCTCCCCATATGATGTATAGTAATCGCCAACTAGCTATGGATGATTTGATGTGACCAATGCCAAAGCTAGAAATGCCTGCAATTACATAGCCGAGACCTGCAGATCCAATCCATATACCCATCCGTAAAGGCTGCTCATGACGCACATAGTACATAGAAAATAGAAGCATTGTGCCTGGATTGATTGAAGACTCCAACATGCCTAGTAAGGTGCGGACTGTCGCTTCTCCGGCGAAATTCTGAGCGGCTCCGTGGCACATGAGAATGATACCCCAGATGATAACCTAAAAAGTAGTTTTTTAGTAAAAGCTCTAGTATGACAAGAAGTGTGCAGGCTCACCGTAGTAGACATGAAATAATTTATGGGAAGCTTTTGTAGCATGATGTTTGTGGGAAACTCCCAGATCAGATACCCTAAATAGAAGATTGCCCCTAGCCAGGAATACTCGGACCCTTCTAACTTCAAGTCTGTTTCCAGACCGAAAATAGCAGCATATCCAAGCGTTGTCTTATCGATAGACTGAAGGGCATAGGTGAGACACAATAGTGGAAGTAGACGTAAATCTAATTTCCATCGAAGTCGGCGTGCCTCCCCGTTGGTAACTTCTACTTCGCCTTCATGTATTAGATCAAGAGTCTTTCCATGATGCTCATCAATGGAGTCGGCAGATTTGAGGTTCTTTTTAGCATCGGACATGGTAAGCGGAATCTCAATGTTTCATCAAAACTGTAAGAATATAAAAATATTAACATTCAATAACCCTGGGATATCATGGCCACTATAAATACAGTTCTATTTCTTCAAATTGTTAAAATTACTCCTCATAATTTCAAAAGATACTCATGCTAATCCGGAAAAGTATTTGCCGCGTATCTCGACAAGTGAGTGGCCTGCGAGGCCAATCCCGCGGCCAAAGATATTCAGTGATAAGTCTGGTCTGTCTATCTACAAAGCAGTAGTATCACTAATATTTAAGTCAAGAGCACCCTTTCAATGATTATCGTCACCATGAGCTACACACATCCGTACCAGTTGCTCGATATTGACGAGCGTGTCAAACGAGTTCTTCTCAAAACACCCTTGATTGACGGACATAATGATCTGCCCCAACAACCCAGAGCCATATTTCATGGCAAAATTCACGATAATCCCAAATTTGATCTCGAAGCTGGATTTGAGCGGGGTATGACAGATATTCCCCGGTTACGCGAAGGTAAGACTCCTCCATCCGTCAATTATAAGTCAGGAGCTGACATTATAGTTAGGTGCCGTAGGTGGACAATTTTGGTCTGTGTGTGTACCCTGTCTAAGATCTGCTGAAAATTTCTCGACGCCTGAATATTCAGACATGGCAAGAGATGCCATCGAGCAGATTGATCTTACCCTTCGTCTGGTTGAGTCCTATCCGAATGTCTTCCAGCTTGTCAATGGACCAAACGAGATCTCGGATATTTACGCATCGGGCAAGATAGCTTGCTCAATTGGAATTGAAGGGTAACTATCTTTCGAAGTTCATCAATACTCCAACTAATCCCCGCGGTACAGATTGCATATGGCTGGTAATAGTATTGGGATCATCCGAGCCTTTTACCGACTAGGTGTTCGATACGTAAGTCCAAAAGAATTCTTCAAAATAAATTCAGCCGCTAAATTCAGTCTCAGTGCACCTTGACTCATGTTTGTAACAATGCATTCGCCGATAGCTCTACATCCAAAGTTGGCCCTGTTCACGGTGGTCTGTCGCGACTGGGGAGATCGGCCATTATTGAGATGAACAGGCTAGGTATGTCAAAGTCCAACGAGATGATATGGTGAACGTCTTCCTTACGCTGAACAGGAATGATCATCGATTGTTCACACGTATCCGAGGAATGCGCTCGACAAGTACTAGCCTTGACGCGTGCCCCAGTCATGTTTTCCCACTCCAACGCGAAAGCTGTGTTTGATTGTCCTCGTAACGTCCCTGACGATGTAATCGACATGGTTCGAGACAATAATGGCATAGTAATGGTGACGTTTGTGCCAGAGCATGTAGCCACACGACGGGCAGATGCAAAGCTGGAGGACATATTAGACCATCTTTTCCACATAGCAGACCGAATTGGCTGGGATCACGTTGGCCTTGGATCAGATTTTGATGGCATTGCCTCCGTTATTCCGGGACTAGAGGATGTCAGGTGCTACCCGAAACTGTTGCAATGCATTCTAGATCGAGGTGCAACTGAAGAGCAGTTGACCAAAGTTGCCGGCAAGAATTTGATGCGAGTATGGAGAGAGGTAGAAAAGACTCGCGATCAGATGAAGCAGGAAGGTGTTCTTCCGATCGAAGATGTATGGGAAGATCGCACTTGGTGGCGCTATGATGGCTATTATCAAATGACTGATCCTGACCCCGAGGATAAGTTGAGTCTTGATTGGTATGGTGTTCCACCTCCACAGGAAGGTTTGTATTTCGACCAGTGACTTGGGGGATTCGTTATCTTTTCATGCCACTGATACTGCATTACTGAGGTGATTGATACTCATTTTCAGGTTCTTGTTCTATAGAAGAACTATACAAAGTAATAAAAGCATCCATGTTGGCCAAAAATATCACCCTCTCCGCAGATCAAATCACTCAATGGCGGACTTTTCACGGTTCTTGAAACTGATCCAGCATTCGTGTTCCTAAAACAAGGAACGGTTAAAAATCGAAATCTCCATTGGGTGGGCAGCAACGACGTACCTCAAATTTAGGGAAGGTCTCGTCATAGAAGACTTCAAACCTGCTGGTGATCCCAGGACTGACACCTTTCTGCTTTTTATATCCACTAGTAGTATACTTCCTGTAGATAGCAGCAAGCAATGTCGTCATCTCCGCCATGGCCAGACTAAGAGTGTGGTCAGCGAATTACGTTTTGTACGTTCGTAGAATCAAACTTACTGCAAGCCAATGCACATGCGACCTCCACTAGAAAATGCCCAAAACCATTTTTTCATCTCTGCAAGATCTACCCATTGACCGAGCCACCTCTCAGGGTTAAACTTTAAAGGTTCCGGGAATACATCAGGGTTGCGGTGAAGCACATACGGTGACATACTCACAACTGTTCCGCCTGGAACAAGATGCCCGTCAATTATAGTATCAACCGGCATAGATCGTGGTTCTGCTGCTGGTAAAGGGGCATACAATCGAAGGGTCTCCTTGAGAACAGCATCAAGGTAAGGCAGTCGGTCCGCGACTTCGGCAAGTGGAATACCGTCCTGGTTGCAATCCGTGTTCAGGATTAAATCAACTTCTTGTATCAATCTTTTCTGATACGGCTCATTCTCAGGTCGAGAAAGGGCCCATATCGCAAACATCAGGGTATCACTTGTTGTATCGATGCCGGCTAGTAGATGGTCGGCCAGCTCAGAGGCCATGTCAAGACCATCGAGGCGAGATCCTTTGCCAGATTTATTGTGCCGCCACAGCTTATCGATGATAGCCAAATCCGGCTCCAAATCTTTTTCCGTCGCAGCAGTCTCAAAACCAGACCAGGATTGGAGCGCATGTGCGCGAATGCCCGTATAAGTTGCAGGCTTTTGCATAGGCAGTAGCCCCAGTTGTGTGATGGCTTTCTCCATGGTTCCCGTCCGTGTATAGAGCCACTTCGTATATTGCTTCAAGTGTACCGCAAACCAACTAAGCTTTCGCCGACTAGGGTCGATAATATCACTCAACATTCTCCTGTCCGAGTCATTTCCTCTAAGCGCATGCGTTCCTCCGTATTGATCTCCATAGAGAAAGCCAGTAATGCTATCCAGACTAAACCAATGAAGGCTCTGGAAGATCTCCTCAGCCACGTCTTTTTCATCCTCCAGCAAGTCCAAATAGCTTTTCACATTCGCCTCTATCAAGGGCTTTGCAATCGCGTTTGGTGACAATATCACGCTTTTTGAGTAAGCATGAGCAAGAATCTTCTTCCTCTCTGCATGCTGCTTGGTGCCAGCAAAGGTAAAAAGATTTTGTCGTCCATACACATCGAACATTCTGTAGAATTCGGTTCGTTCAAACCCTGACCCTGCACCATAGATCGTTCTCAAAGCGGAGAGAGAAGAGAAGGATACTTCCTTTGGACCTATACGCACTGCGGTGCCATATTGCTGGTGCAAAGAGTGTATGCATTGGGTTCTAACTCCATGGTAGTCGGCAAGGGCCAGTCGCCATTTGGTTGCAGCGAAAGTCTTTGGACCAGGGATTCTTCGCAGGGCACTGACAATGAAAGGCTGGTAGACTAGTTGGTAGACAACGTAAGAGGATAGAATAAGCACTGCAACGTATCCTGTGTTCTCCAACAGCGCCTCAAAGACTGTAAATGTTAGTGTTCATTAGTAGTCGTTGATAGGGCTATCTCCGCTCACCCCTATAGAAAAGACTTCCGGCCATCTCTGTTCCGTTTGAAGAGAGTTGAGTGTTGAAGTTGAGATGTTCGCGCTTCTTCGCTTTTCAACCTCACGTCGGAGACCCCGCATTGCAGCCACATTCCTCTTATCTCTTGGCATCTGAGCGGATTTGGAGATTTGTTGCTTTGGATGCGAAATCGGACGGGCCGATTTCAGTACATGGGAGGTTTGCCTGGGGGGAAGTTTAAAGTGGCGAGAAAATATCAACATGGTCTATAATGGGCTCAGTTGAGAGGCATACTTGATCTCCCGCCCTGAATCACTTTACCCTTCCTCTGGATTGTCACAACTACTCACATCAATCACAATGGCACCGTCTGTAGCTCAACCAGATATCCGTTCTGGGATTTCTGCCAGCTCCAAACCCGTCGATGCGATGACCGCCATGGCCCATAGAGGCAAAGCACTTCCTGGGCCCCCCGAGTTCGCTTCAAGTGACAAGAAGCGACAGTGGCAGCTCGAGCACATGGCGGGCGCGTTCAGAGTCTTTGCACGCGAGGGCTATGCGGAAGGCATCTCAGGGCACATCAGTGTGCGCGATCCCGAGTTCGAAGATCGATTCTGGATCAACCCGCTGGGAATTCACTTTGGGATGCTCAAGGCCAGCGACATGATTTGTGTGACTTTGGAGGGAGATATTGTGGATGGGAATCTGGCCGGGTCTATCAATGCTGCTGGCTTTCAGATCCATAGTGCGGTGCATCGCTCTCGGAAAGACGTGCATGCTATATGCCACACACATTCCATGTATGGAAGGGCTTGGTCTGCATTCGCAAAGCCACTTGATATGATCAACCAGGATGTTTGCTACTTTTATAAAGCCCACTCTGTGTATTCCGATTATGGAGGCATCGCAAATGAGTCGTCCGAGGGAGAGAAGATTGCCCAAAGCCTGGGAGAGGGCAAAGCGGCCATCTTGATGAACCATGGACTTCTCACTGTCGGAGCTACAGTTGATGAGGCAGCGTATCTTTTCTGTCTCATGGAGAGAAGTTGCAAGATTCAGCTGCTGACTGATCGAATGGAGTTGCAGAAGAGCATTGTGAGCGACGAAGAGGCTGCCTACAATTTCAAGATGGCGAGTACTCCTGTAAGTTGATCTTCAACCCTAACCCTTGAAGTCGTACTAATAAAAGCAAAGGAGACTCTATTCACCGAATTTCAGCCTCACTATCATTACGAGGATTACCTGTGCAAGGGAAATTTCAAGAATTAGCAACCACGTCTCAGGTACATATCACGGAGACTATAGATTACTCAATGTCCTAGACTCGATAAATTGGATCATTCATACACATACAGCTGGAAAGGATTGCTAGACCAAATATTCCAATTTACCCCTTCCTATGCAGTATAGCTGAGGTTGAACGAAATAAATTTGTATCGGACGAGCCGCTATGTTTCTTGGTCGAGTAAGCAAGGCAGTGCGAATAGGCTGTCGGCAGTTCCGAAAGTACGATAATTCTTTCTGATTTGAATGGACGACTGACTCTAGGATGTTTCCTCAAGAGTATCCAATGAGAAAGTCTACTGGGCTTTGACACTACTGCTAGCAATTTTAGTAGCGTGGATATTCTTGATCCCCCGGGAATCATAGTTTCAGGCCTAAAATCTTTACTGATAAGCACTTTTATAAACAGACGCAATGCCAACGTTACTTGAAGATACACACAAGCGCGTCGGAATGTGTCAACGCGAACTGCTGCTGTCGTATTGAAATTAGTTGAACTACAAACACAGTCTCATCTTTCATTTATTGATTTTATTTATTTATTGTGATTTCGACACTAGCAAGAAAATGTCTACGACTAAGTACTCCGAGAAGGGGCAATCCTTGTGCAGTGAATCTACTCCCTATGCCACGGATGATGCGACCCTTGGAACTGTCTCAAACATAACCGCCGGCTCACAATCTTTGCATCGAAAACTACGCGGTAAAGAAGTGCAGCTATTCGCAATTGGTGGAGCAATTGGAACTTGTTAGTCGACGGTTGTCCTTCAGAAATAAAGCTGACTGAAGAACTAGCTCTATATGTCCAAATGGGCTCTGCCTTGCCCAAGGGAGGCCCTGCTGGTCTCTTCATTGCCTTCATTCTATGGGGAATGGTCATGTGGGCAGTGAACGAATGCTTCGCCGAGATGGTGACCTATCTACCAGTACCATCGCCATTCATTCGGTTTGGAGGCGAGTGGGTTGATGGTGCGTTGGGCTTTGCCATGGCTTGGAACTTTTTTCTGAACATGGCATTCCTTGTTCCTTTCGAAATGGTGGCCATGAACATTATGATCACATTCTGGACAGACAAGGTACCCGTCGAGGCTATCATCGTTGCGATGATTGTTCTCTATGCTTTACTTAACGCAATCAGTGTGAAATATTTTGGTATCTCCGAGTTCTACCTGTCAATCTTCAAAGTTATCTTGATGATTGGGTTATTCTGTTTCACCTTTGTTACTATGCTAGGTGGCAACCCATTGCACGATCGATACGGATTCCGATATTGGGACAACCCTGGTGCATTCGTTGATCATCTTATTCCCGGGAGAACCGGTAGATTCCTCGGGGTTCTGTCTTGTGTGTATCAAGCTACTTTCTCGTGAGTACTCTACACCTTTATGAGGGATTAATTGTTAACTATTTAAGAATTTGTGGACCTGAGTACATCTCTATGGTCGCTGCAGAAGCCCAGAATCCTCGAAAGATTCTACCTCCGGCTTATCGATCGTTTGTCTGGCGTATTTTGATATTCTTTGTGGGCTCTGCTCTTTGTATGGGCATCGTCATTCCATATAATGATTCTACCCTGCTCTCTATCTTAGGAGGGGATATCTCTGGATCCGGTACAGGTGCAGCATCGTAGGTTGCCTCTTCCGCATCGAGATGTGGTTCACTAACACCGGCTTAGACCCTATGTCATTTCCATGCAACGACTTAAAATCAATGGTCTACCACATCTCGTTAATGCACTTATCATGACATCCATATTTAGTGCTGGGAATGGCCTACTATTTGCGGCGACTCGCACACTGCATGGAATGTCACTCCAAGGTCATGCTCCTCGGTTCTTTTCTTGGTGCACAAAAAGCGGCGTACCTCTTTGGGCACTTCTATTCTCTCTGTCATTTTGTCTACTCGCTTTTCTGCAAGTCAACAGCTCCTCTGCTGAAGTCATGACGTATCTTGTCGATCTTGTCACTTGTTGCCAGTTGATCAACTATGGCTTCACGGCCCTCACGTATCGACACTTTTATTCTGCGCTGGCCAAGCAGGGGATTTCCCGTGACAGTCTTCCTTACAAGGGTCGATTCCAGCCTTATACTTCTTACTTAGCTATGGGCGGTACGGGCTTCATGGTTCTGGCAGGTGGATATGATCTGTTTCTGAAGGGTGGATGGGATGTGATGTGGTTTTTCTTGGACTACGGCATGATCGGGTTTTTTATCATTGCTTTTGTTGGATGGAAGCTGATCTTCAAAACCAAATATGTGTGGCCGGGAACCGCAGATTTAAGCCTCGGTGGACTGAAGGAAGAGATTGATAACTACGAAGCTCTTTATGTGCCCCCAAGGAAGGCAAATAGGCTGGTAAACAAGCTTTTTAGTTGACCAATTCATTTGCTGTCTCTCAACATGACTGAAGTATGACCCGAAGATACTTCCGAAACACTGTTTGGTATTTGTGATTCGGAGTCAACATTTTTGGTTCTTCTAACTACAGCCTGATTCCATTTTTCCCCTGCTTGAATTTCCATGTCAATGATTACCCGATCCCTATGACAATGCCTCTATGTGAGCCGACCCGTCTGTGTGTGATGCTTACTCCTCGGCCAAGTCTTTCCGACGATGAGTTGATCGAGCAGATCACTACTGCTATAGAACAAGCCGAATTGCCCCAAGAATTTCTTTGGAAGAATATTACACCCAAGGCGGGATTTTTAGCTGCCCGCCAGCTCAGCTACAGTACAACGTTGGCCCAGCGCGATGCACGGTAGCGCATACATCATTTTCTCGCCATTCACCACTTTGGCTAATATGTCATCTCTCCCCTCTCTAGGCTATCTTATAGTCCCAGGAAAGAAGAGTTCCGTGTCAATGTTATTCGCACACTTCTCCATAAATCCCACCGAACTTGGTTCATCAGCAGTCTTTATGAGTGTTGCGAAGAAGGGTTTGTCACGAAAGCCGAGGAGAAGAAACTTGACATATATGACGGCCACAGTGGGTGGTTCAGAGTAAGCCATCTCTTCAGAATATAAGCTGACAAACATACACAGCAACTGTCGGCTTCGAAAAGCCTTATTCGTACGCAGTCAAAGATATTGACATAGGAATCGCATGTCCGAAAGGAACACTTCCGCGAGTCATCGTCGAATCGAGGTGGTCCATCCCCCGATCCTCAGATGCTGCCACTCTATGGCTACTGGATGCTGTGCCAAATCTCCAAGTGCTTATCTTGATTGAATGGTGGAATCTCTCAAGAGACACAGTGGCAGGACAGCTTCGTGTCTTTCGACGCTGGACAAAAAACATTCAGGTAGAGGTATAGTCAAAATAGCTATCTTCCACTATTCAGTTTGATGCTAACTTCGACACAGCCCATCTTCCCGCGTCCGCAACATTCCGAAAAACGACGAATCGCACTCACTCGAGTTGAAGTCCTCGGAGCTGAAAATAACCGCTTTGGTGGGTTGATTCTGTCAGTCGATGATCTTCGGGTGAATGCGCTGAAAGCCATGAGGAAAATGCGTTTGAATCCAGCTTCTTAAGTATTCGGACGTATATTCAATTTGCTGTTGTGTTGCTATGTAAATAATATCCTAGCTCAATGAAGATATTTTCAAGTCCTCGTTGTAAGATACAGCGAGAACCCTTGAGATCACATCAGCCCAATCAACGTGTGAATGCACGACGATGTCGCTCAAGCTGCGTTTAGCAACAGGACTCTACCACAGTGGGTCGGCCTAAGTGGACTTCTTGCGAGACTGAATTCTGATGTGCGAATCAGAGACATTATACGACTTGCGTTTTGGTGGCTTTCTGTTGCACGCGAATCCATAAATTACCTGATTCGGGCCGAGTTGAGCAAGTTTCGTCCGCAAATCCGAGAGATTGGGTTGGTCAACGAAGAATTGTATCTGGATAGACGCTAGGTATACGCTTTGGAACCCCATAGTCTCCAGACTTGATTTTGTTTTCCTGACAAACCATGCCCTTAGTTGTTGATCTCAAGGGAAACCGGGATTTCCTGCTCTTTCTCCAGATATAGAGCACTTGATTGAGGGAAACTACTTCAAAGCTTTCCTATGGAAACTTCCGATGCTTATGGGGACAGCAAACATGTTCCTCCTTATGTATTCTTTATAAAAAACGAAGAATTTCATGACCAACAAGCCATGCAACAATCACCATTTAAGTAGCATCACCATAATGACATCGCCTAATTTACATGCTCCGCATATCCAGCACCAACGACAGCCTCCTTTGCGTTCTTCTGAACCTCTTCGTCCTCATGACAGACAAACTGAAGTGGTCTCTTAGTCGAAATGGCATCTGCGTCTCCAGCAACGATGAGGGGTGGATTGGAACGATAGTACGCATCCATATCTTCCAATGTGCGGTTTGCTAGAATCAATCAGCATTTAATCGTAGCAGAAATTGTTGAGTTTAACACACCTGTCTCTGGATAAAAGAAATAAATGATTGGCAGAAAGACTGCATTTAGAACCGTCCAAACAATCCAAAATTTCCAGCCAAGGCTTTGGATTCCGATGGGGGTAATCTCAACGATGGCAAAATTGGTGATCCTGAAAAAAGGAGAATATGAGCATCATGGTCAAATTCGGTCTGGGAGTCTTATTAGCTTACCAATTCGTCGCAGTCGAGATAGCTGCCCCCTTCGTCCTCATGGGAAGTGAATTGATCTCAGTGGGATACAGCCATGGAACCCCCAGCATGCCCATTCCAAAAGCGATATGAAAGAAGAAGAAAAAGGCAACGGAAGCAGTAGCGTAGACTGTGTTCTTTTTGGCCATGTAGAGTAAAACAGTGATAACCAGAAAGGATACGAATTGACCAAACCCAGACATCATCATCAAACCTCGACGGCCGACTCGCTCAACCACCGTGGCTGCGAGACACGAGAAAACAAAATAAGAAGTTGCATTGCACGCCGTCAGCAAACGGGCCATCTTGTCTGAGAGTCCGACCGAGTTTATGAGAACCATCGGGAGGTAGTAACTCATAATATTGATGCCTATTGCATAAATCTCATCAGTGATCATGGCTCGATAATTGTACAGGGCGTGGTCAACAACATACCCTGGAACTGCTGCATAGCCTGCGTTCCGGCACCAAGAAGCAATCGACGAAGAGTTTTGGTATCATTGCTTTTGCTTTGGCGCAAAAGATCTCGCCACCGGACAGTATTGTCAAATTCATAGGTAATACTAAATTTGATCTCATCGAGTTGTGTAATAACAACAGGATCGTCTCTGGGTAATGCCTCGACACAAGCAAGTACCTCCATTGCTTCCTCTTCCCGGCCTTGGATCATAAGCCATCTAGAATTTCGTTAGAGCCATTTCTTGACATAGTCAATATTTCATTTCATACCTTGGGGATTCAGGAAGCCATGGAACGGTAATAAGCAAGACAATGACGAAGATTAGCTGTAGAGAGATCGGCAACCTCCATGCAATGGGACCCTCATGGAATGAAAGCCCATAGTTGATCCAGTTGACAATACAGTATCCACCAACATTAAGTCCTAGATCAAGGATAACCAACTTTCCTCTCCATTTAGCTTGCGCAGTTTCCGTTTGCCAGATGGGCGCTGTTGCTGTATTGATTCCATTTCCGAGGCTAGATACGGTGTTAGTAGGTAGGCTTGATAAAGATACTTGATCTACTCACCCTAACACAATTCGACCGATGAACATCTGTGGCAGACTATAAGATGACGCCTGGAGAATGGTACCGATGGCCATAATGACAGTGCCCAAAATAATAGACTTCTTGCGGCCGAGTCGCTCACCGACAGTAAAGGCAAGTATCGCACCGAAGAAACAACCGATATCGTAGATTGCAGCGACTGTTGAGAGAACTTTGGTCTTGGAGGGGCCAACTAGATCGTGGAGTTCTAGGAAGTCAGGAGTTACCACCACACCACCTGTCAAGAACAGTCTGTTAGTGTTCAAGATATTTCAGTGCACAAGGGCAGGGGAGGGGACATACTAAAGACACCTTGGTCGTAGCCAAAGAGCATCATATCGGTAGCACATGCTACCTGAAATGCCATTCCTATTAGCACCTCTTAACTGAGGTAGTAAATAGACGCAGAAGACATACCGTGAGCCAAAAGGTAAGCCATCCTCCAGTCAACCCGAGATAAGGCTTCTTCGTAAGCGCCATAGTCGAAGATGTATGAGAAATTGAGACGAAACTGTAGAAGTATCCACACCGAGACAGATTGAAGGGTGACTGGAAGCATGCTGGCGACAAGCCTTATATACCTCCTTGGGGTACGAACCGTCCGGTCTCGGCTTCAGACAATCCCGACCCCAGATGGAGACGGCATGGAGACAAGTTGCGGGGGCTTTGCCGTGGCGATCAGGACATTATCCCAGTATTCTGAGCTGTGGTTTCCGCTTCACGGCATCACTCTTTGTTCTCTTACAGTCTTTCCAAAGGATTGCGCGCGGCGAGGGCTTTACTGGTACTCGCGAGAGTGACCACGCCCCTTGAGTACACATTTTTTGGCGTTCGATTGACGAGGAATTCCCAATTCCCAATTCCCAATTCCCAACTCCTAATCTCTCCCCATTTCTCCTCATTTCTCCATAGCCACGAGTATGGACCCTTCCAATGAGGCTAGAGCTAGAGTTGGCTCAGCCAATCAGCATCTCGGCTGGGGCGGAGAATCTCGACGGACCGAAGTATGCGCGGGTGAATATTCCCTAAATCGGACGATGATGGGCTAGAGACTCCGGTGACGGGGAAGTTCCTGGTGCCTGTTTGCCCGACAGAGTTAGTGGAATATCAGACTTTGGGACATGGATCAGACATGGCCAAGACCAGATTCCGAGCTTCCAAGCTTATGTACAGGATTATATAAGGGCTTATATAAGGGATTATCTAACTCTTCCAAGGTTGGAGAGGACCCACCATGACGAAAGGCTGAAATCCAGTCTCAGAGCTTACTCTCCAGATCTCACTCAATCCCACCTTCACAAGTCCAATTCCGCACAATGCCACCCCGCTGCTTTATCATCCGTCACGGCGAAACCGAATGGTCCCTCAACGGGCGACACACCGGTGAAACGGATCTCCCGCTAACAGCCAACGGCGAGAAGCGTATCCGCGCAACCGGGAAAGCACTCTTCGGTGATGACAGACTTGTTGTTCCCAAGAAGCTGGCACATATGTATGTTATAATCCCTACCTTAGTAATTAATCCTCACAATCCACCATAATTATCTATAACATACCTCGAGCAAGATCACAGCTAATACAAGACAGCTTCGTCTCACCCCGCACCCGCGCCCAACGGACCCTCGAACTCCTCGAGATTGGCTGTCGTGAACGACTCCCTTGGACCGAGCAGCGTAAGTCTGAAGAGCAAGAAGCTATTCGGACTGAGGCACGCGTGGAGATCACCGATGCTGTGCGCGAGTGGGATTACGGTGATTATGAGGGGTTGACTAGTAAGCAGATTCGGGAGATTAGGGCTGAGAGGGGAGAGGGGCCATGGAATATCTGGACAGATGGATGTCCTGGTGGAGAGTGAGTTGTACCTTTCTTTTTTCTCTCTACTGTTTCTGTTTCCTTGCTTATGCTAGGGTCCTTGATTGCATTGCATTTCGGCTAAGTTACTGGGTATGCTAATCCAATTGCCTTCCGCAGATCCCCCGAAGATGTCATCCGCCGTCTTGACGCTCTGATCGCCGACATCAGGACGAAATACCAGAGTTCCTGCTTTGGAAAGTCCGATGATACCAAGGGTGATGTACTTGTCGTTGCGCATGGACATATCCTGCGTGCATTTGCTATGCGCTGGGTTGGGAAGCCGTTGACAGAGACATCGCTGATTCTGGAGGCCGGTGGTATCGGCACTCTCAGGTAAGATTGAATATCCTTGACAGAAGCGAAACTGTCCGCGTGTAATGCGTGAAGAAATGTGAAGAGGCAGGTTGAATAGGGCTGACATGACCGCAGTTACGAGCACAATAGTATCAATGAGCCGGCTATCATTCTCGGCGGGCAGTTTGTTGTTGACTGATTGCACTGGTCACTTGTGTACCATGTGCGATACTCGATGCCCAGGTCCAGGTCCAGGTGGACAGAGCAAGTAAATATCACCACCGGAGCTCTGGATGTGAACAAAGTTAGCAATATTCATAGATATAGAATTCAATCCAGTCACATACCAAGTACCAATCCTGGATCCAGGTCCATCTACCCTTGCCATGCAAAACCCCAAATTCAATAATCCGCCAACTCAATCAATTCACTCCTCATCCTCACCCCCCTCCTTCTTGACAGCTCCATCCCTCGAATCTAAATCGGCATTTGCACGAACCCCCTCCTCTCCGAGAATCTTAGCAGACCCCATAAACAACGCACCCATATACCCACCCAAGAAACGCATATCACCAGCCTGGACGGCAGTCATCCGAAGCAGGTTCTCCGTATCAGCCAGGTTAGCGTTTAGCTGAGCCAGTTGGGCGTGTAGGTGGGCATATTGGCGGGTTTTGGCTTGGGACATTGAGGGTGTTGAGGAGGGGATATGGGGTTGCGTGTTGGTTGTTTGGGTAAAGGTTTGGGTTTGGTTGAATGTGTTTTGGGGCATTGAGGGACGGGGGTTGTAGGTTGTTGTTGTTGAGTCTTGGCGACGGTGGATTGGGGGAATGGGCATGTTGGGCGGCTTTGTGGTCGTTTTGTGGTAGGTTGTTGTGGTGCTGAATTGGAATTGTTGGCTGATTGTTGATTGATTGTTGGAGGGGATGTTTACATCACGTGGTGATACGCTATCGTATACTAGACTGTGAATACCAAGTTCCAAGGTTTACCTTATAGCGAAGTTTTATTCTATTTCAAATGTAGATGATATAAGGGAAGCTCTATCAATTCAAAAGGATACAGTCTGTCCAGACCGAACAGTCACACTCATTAATGCCCAGCAAAGCGCAGACCCAGAAGGCAACTCAACATAAATCAACCTCCAGCTCTTTTGGAATGCGCCCAAATCGTAGGGCTGTCAAGACAAGGAAAAAGCAAAGGAAGGAAGTGCCCAGCAAATGGAGGTAAGGGAAACAAAGCAAAGACAGGCGTATACGAGTCCACAGAAAAGGAATGCGCCGGCCCGAGTAGTGTACAGTCATGCAGAGAGATGAGAAGATGGGCAGGTGAGATTGCCGACGACGCTATATCGACATGCTGCGAAAAGACAAAAAAAGATAGGACAGAGAGTGTGAGAGAGGAAGGATAATTGACCCGAATTGGCTCGCGCAGCCTCATTAGAAATCGATAATGCCGCGAAGATGAGTATCGATGCAGAGGGAAATCGGAAACAAAAAAAAAAGGCAAAACGCACACACACCCATATCCCAATCCACTCCGGAAACAGAAAAAAAAGTAAAGCAATGAAGACCCCTATGTCCCTCATGTATATGTAAAGAAACGAAACAGCAGTATTAACCGGTGCCTCCTTCGGGACCGAAGAATGATATTCCCGCTGAATTGACACGCCGTGATGCAAAACGGTCCAAACATGACCAAGATTCGGTGGAGAGTTCGTCCAGGCCGAATGAAACGTGAAGGAAATTGAGTCAAGCATCGGGATGGGTTCAGCGAACAGGTGCTGTGACTCCGGGACCCAGGCTGACTTGACTGCTATGAGATGAAGGTTCAGAATCGAGGTTCGCGCTCGCTCCACTATCACCACTCTCCGCGCTGGCGCTCGCACTTCCGGTCAGACTTTTGTTTTTAAGAGGACCTTTGGCAGGAAACGTATTGCTCACCCCATAGTGTTGTTCAACCTGCTGCGGCCCTACCGCGTTTCCCTGTCCAGGAGGATACCGCGGCACCGGCGTTCGCATGTTACCAGGGGGCGACGGTTGACCGTGAGGTCCATTAGGGGGTCCAAAGCTATGGTCGTGTGCAGTTGGGGGTCTACCCATTCGGGGTCCTGGCCCAGGAGGGCCATGGGGTCCAGAGGATCCGGGTGGTCCGCCGAGGGGAGTTCCAGGTGACTGGCTGTTACGCCGGCTCGTCGGGAAGGGCCTCGGTGGGTAGTCACCCATGTGGCTGGCCGTGAGGGAGTTGGCTCGTGAGTCCATGCTCATCTGGTTTCGGTCAACGGCACCATATCTGTTGGAGGAGTAGCTCATCATAGGGTTGTCCATTAGAGAATCGTGGAGACCCGGAATTTCTTGCATCACACGATCACTCGCACGCTTCCTGCCAAAGTAGCGCCCGAAAGCGGATGAGGAGGGTCGGCTGGGCGGGGCGGACATAGAGAACTCAGGGTTTTTGCGGAATTGACTGTGGGAAGGACCCTTGCGGCCTCGGCGGGAAGTCATGCTCATCATGTCCACACTATCGGGATCGAGGTGAGGGATGGCCATGCTGTCCATGGGGTCGAAGTAGTCCTCGTCCTCTTCGTCAAATGCTGCCGGGGCCCGCGAGGGAGGTCCACGGCGCGCAGGGCCAGGGGGACCACGACGCATACCCATCTCTTGTTCCCGGAGCTGCAGCTCTCGTTGGCGAAGGGCCAACTCCCGCTCCCGCAGCGCGATATCCGTAGCTGGCGCCGATCCGGGCTCAAGGGCGCCATTCCCGTTCTGGTGTGGGATGCTCTCGCCGGACTCATCGTATACTACCAAATGGCTGAACTCTTCGAGCCCTTCCAATGATGGGTCGCGAGGAATCCGGTTGGGTCCCATTGGACCCCCTGGTGGAGGCCCACGCATCATGCCTGGAGGCGGGCCGCGTCTTTGTTGGGGGATGCCCATGCCGGAGGGTGTGCGGCTGGCCCGCATAGCCGGGTGTCCACCATTCATAGCTCCGCCGTTCATAGGTCCACCGTTCATGGGTCCGCCGTTCATCATGGGGCGCTGCTGAGGGGCGGATGACAATCGTGGAGGGGGCTGGCCCATCACTGATGCAGGTGGAGATTCCTGTCGAGGCTTGCTCTGGTTGATAATATTGGCGTGGTGCAGCATCGCGTACAAGGATTCAATCCGGGGAACACGAGTGTTGGACTCGAGAGCGAGCTTGATCGGGGATCCGAGGAAAGTCTCAATCTCCATCGGGCGCCGGGCCTGGAAATCCTGGTACATTATGGTCGGAGCATCCGTGGCGATCATTTTTTCGATCGTCTTCTCCCGGAAATCACTGGGGAACGAGCAGCCTTGGGCCGAGGCAAGCTCCATCAACTCATCAATGACGCCTGTTATCACTTGACGAACGCCGGTTTTCTCGAGAAGCTGTGTGTGGTTGGGGGTTTCGAACAAAACGCTGACGGGATGGAACGCGATCGGGCTGCAACTTGTTAGCACGGGTTTGACGCTGAATCGGACAGAACTCACCCAATCATTCGCTCGAATTGCTCCTGGCGAATGTTCTCCGAGACTTTGCAGTCCACCTGGCCCGAATTCAGGGTCATCGCCAATGCGGCGGCCATGTCATTCTGGATGGAGGTGGGAATGGAAGTTTGCTTGTTGGTTGCGCCCACATAAATCTCGCTCGAGCTTAGATGCTCGAACTCACTGGGGCCAGTCTGGGAGATTTCGACGTTGGAGACGAGGGAGAGGATGACGTTGGTAGGGTACCGTTGCTCGAGATGAGCCTCAATCCCGAGGGTATTTGTGGTGTTGACCAGGATACATGTGTGTTGAGGAGTGACCACGGATTCGATGACCGACGCTAGGTCATAGACATCGGGCAGGGCCTTCACGCAGAGAATGACATAGTCGTAGGCATTTTCACGAGAGGAGGCATCTTCGGGGGCACGAACGACTAGAGACCAGTTAGCCAGTGGCGAAGAGGGGGCGAGAGAGCCTCAGGGGATGCTTCTCACCATGTCGGGGCTTAAATCGTTCGTTGCCGAATGCTTTGGATCTGCAGGGAGATTAGCCATCTGGCTGACCATCAGAACCAGACCACATACTTGAATGAGACACCATATTGTGATACAGCGTCAAAGCCTGATTTCCAGACTAAAGTGACATCGCAGGAGGTTGTGGCCTGCAGACGCCATGACAGGAAAGCAGAAATCGCATTGCCACCAACTGCACACACCGTTAGCTTGCCCATCACGAGGGGTGTTGACAGTGAAGCTCACCGGACAGAATGCGCAAACGTGGAGGAGGAGCCATCGAGGGAAGGCGGGAGTGACCCGGGGAGCAGAAGGCGTGACGCCTATAAGTGAAGTTGACGGAGGGCCAATGGAGAGTTGAAGGAAGGAAGAAGCGTAAAAGGGGAGGAGAGGAAAGATGGAGAGAGAGGGGGCACGTTGGATGTCCTTTGAAGTGTCGGATTGGGGAAGAAAGGAAGATTGTACGCGCTCGTAAGCTTCTTTTTTTTTTTCGATTCAACGTCCCCTCCGGAAACGGATGATAAGTCTGGATGCGGTTATTTGCTTTTTTGTGCCTGTCTGGTCTCTATCTCGTGGTTGATCTACTGGATTTGCGTGTCTATGGAGTTGATTTCCTGTTGGTTCTGATGTGAATTCCTTTTTGTGCCCTCTTCTCTGACTCCTAATTTCCCAATTTTTGTTCTTGTTCCCTGTTCTCTCTCACAATGGGGGCCCTATCTATGGCCACGCAATTAATTCGGGGGAACTTTGGAACTTTGAGAACTTTGAAAACCTTTCAATTTTCAAAATGGGAGAGCTTCCACTGTGAAATATGATTTCCCCCTAGAGATTGTAAAACTAGAAGTGAAGTCGATGGGATATGTTTATCCTGGTATGCACAGAGTGGAGGGCATATCTATAATTATCGTCCTTTTTTTTGTTTTTTTCATTTTCCCGATACAGTTTATTTACAATACCATACACACTTCCATACTTCGGGAATGATAGCTGAGTATACACTTCAATCACAGTATGTAGCAGGATAGCCAAATAGCATATCCCAAAGCTGTACAGCAGTACAGTCAGTCTACGTAACAATAGCTCCCCAACGATTGACGCGTCCTTGATATCGGCCGCGTGCTGGCCTCCGTCACTACATCCACTCGGAAACCCACTATGTGATTCGTGGCCGAGATGCAGACCTGTCAAGTCATGAATCACACAGAACCTTGTTCGGCACTGTGTTTTGTTTTTCAATAGTAAGCTGCAAGTGAATCCTGGTACAAACACAGTGTCCATGCAGCCCGACACGAGCATCCTGGAACTATATCAACCGCAATCAGGGACACAGCTACACAGACATAGACGTGCTGGTCACCCGGCAGCCAAGTACAAAGTACAGCATGGACGTTTGTCGGTTCGACCACATTCAAAATTAACAACTAGACTGTCATACGACAAGGAAACAAGAGGGAAACAAGAGGGGGAGCCCCCCCCCTCGCACTCGCTCCCTCCACTCCGACATCCGACATTCTCGTGAACCTTGAACAATTGAGGGCTTGGAATTACTCTGATGTCGGTAGTCGCATAAAACACAGCAAAAGAGGGACAGAGAGCAAATCAAAATTACAAATACAGCGACTTTTGTTCACTGGCACTCTGCCGTTAGAAGAACACTAACGCTACTGAACAAATCATCTAGCATTACTGCATGGAGGCTGAGTGGCTAAAGTTCCAAGGGATGGTCAGGATCGGCTGGAAGGGGGCGGTGTTGATAATCCCAGCATGCCACAGTGATCGACGTTCCGATTGCAGTTCAATCAAGGGATGTGCCTGACTCGGGAGTTTGATATCGGGGATTTACGATATTGAACGTGGACTATGCAATCGCAGAGAGTAATCCAGAATCCGTCATCCGGGCGATATACGGTAGAAAGCCAGTAGAAAGGGGCTAGAACGTAGAGGATGTTCAAGGCCAGACCTGGATTTGACTGTGGAGCAATAGAATACTGTATACTGGGTACACCACACCACCACATAAACACCGAAAATCCAGACTTGAATAATGCAGGCCGGAAATAGAAGAGCTAGGGGCACGTTTGCAGCATCCCGCAACCAGTATCAAGGTATGTGACTAGGAAAGCTATTGAAAATCCCAGAGCCACACATGTCATTCAAAGCCATTAATTCCCTTAGTTTAGTTCATTTAGCTCGTTTAATACCGGTTTGCCATTAATTAACCCTGAAACTCCATTAATCTGTACCAGGGGCCCAAGCCCTAAACCCGGAAACACGCGGATGCATCGAGAAGGCCTTGTCTCACGCTAGTTCACGCCCGTTGTACTTGACTCAGCGGAGGTTGACAACCAAAGAGGCTCGAAGTCTCTCATTGGAAAACTCAGTCGAAGGTGCACGATCATGTCTCGGCAGTGGCAATGAACCCCCCCCCCCCCCCCCCGGGAACACCGTTCTCGTACTCGCATCTCTATCCCTAAGACTAAAGTGACTCAGTGCCGCTGAAACGAAACCATCTGCCCCTCTGGTGGACACAGAAACCCCCGAGACAGGCTTGGGAGGATTAGCTGTCTTGTGCCTTGTTTTGCGGATGGACGCTAAGCCTGTAAGTCGATCGGGCCGGTGGACTTTGGCGGCCAACCAGCGTTTTTCAACGTCTACTAGTGGGTGCTTTGGGCCACTTTTCTTCATTTCGGTTGTGTGGCTTAAGCCTTGACTGGATTACTTATCGGTAGCTGTTTGGTTTAATTGGAATTACCTTGATGTTGCTTCCAGGGCTCGTATAATATATCATGTCGGGGTGATACTGTAAATGCCCATGGTAGGGATGGAGAATTGAGATTTGGGACCAACATGATTAAATTGATCGTCTGGGGCGGAATTGAGTTGACGTATTCCATGACCATCTAGCAGATCATCCAGCATATCCTAATTTCCATCCCGGATCCATGTGGTCGACGGTTTTCATGGTCATTACTGCTGCAGGCAGGGGAAAGTTTTCTCAATTCGAGGGAGCAGCTGACGAGCAGAAATTAAATAGATTATGCACAGCAAGTCTATGAAACAGACCGACCGGATTCACTTTGATTCGGCGAATATCGCAAACAATGTACAGCTCGATATCATATCATACCATACATATCCAGTACTGGGCAGATAGGGTTGGATCAGTCAGATTACAACATCTGAAATAGGTATCGAGTGGAGGAAATTGCAATGCACATGTACTGTAGAGCTCTGCAAGTCAGATTGGGGGCTCGACTGCAGACTACTGCTCAAGTTGAGGATATATAGGCGAGGTCTCGACGGAGTTCTGCGCGTGGTTATTTGTGGACCTCTACAGATTGGACCCCAGAGCAGATGGGGATGGCGATGATCGATTCGGAGATTAGATGTCTTTTATCCACTCTAACTGGGTCGGATACTTGGCAGGGTCTTGACCACCTGGTCGGATTTAGAGGTCTTTCTTCCGACACGATCACGGTACGGACAAAGCGTGTGCAGGGTCAACCCATTCTTGATTCCAGTGCTATCTTCAAATACATGACAGAGTTTGCCTCACTCTGCAGCAAGGGCAGAGAGAGTGCCCCACGAGAAAAAATGATATCAAAGCCCGAGCTATTGCGCCAGTTACAATCGGAAAGAGAAAAGAAAAATTGGAAAAAAAGTTTTCACCGGGCATTTAAGCCATGTAGGTGGTGGAGTCGACTCCTTCCTCGGGGTATTCACTGGGGGGATGTGAGCGCTTGATCATAAAATTCCTGGGGGTCTGGGGGAACTGACGGGAGGGCAACTTCGAATCGCTTCTCGATCTCCTTGAGGACTTTCTCGTCGTCCTCGTTGCTGACGAAGGAGATGGAAAGACCCTTGGTACCGAAACGACCGGCACGACCGACACGGTGAAGGTAGGAATCGGCATCGGCAGGGAGATCGTAGTTGATGGCAAGGTTGATACGCTCGATATCGATACCACGGCCGAAGACATCAGTGGCGACACAAATACGCTTGTTGAACTCCTTGAACTCCTTGTAGCGCTTGATACTGTGGGAGAATTAGAATTAGAAAGAGGCGACAATAGCGGGCGGAGATGAACATACCGCTCCTCCTGGCTGACACCGGAATGAACAGCGATACTGGGGAAGTTGCACTCGCGGAGCAGCTTATCAAGCTCGTTGGCGCGCTGGGTGCTCTTGACGAAGATGATGACCTGGTTGAACTCAAGGTTGTCGAGAAGCTCGTTCAGCTTGCGGTTCTTCTCCTGCTCGCTCAGCTTAATGTAGTATTGCTGCAAACCGTGAAGGGTGAGCTTGGTGTCGTCATCGACGTAAACCTCGAGGGGGTTGCGCATGAACTTCTTGCAAATGGGACGGATCTCCTGGGAGAGAGTGGCACTGAACATCATAACCTGCTTATCGGCGGGGGTGGCACGGAAGATCTCCTGGACATCACGGCGCATGTCTGAGAGACATTAGTGAGGTTATTGGGGGGGGGGGGTTTTCCTCCGTGAACGTACCGATCTGGTCAAGCATCTTGTCACACTCATCGAGGACGAAAGCCTTGACATTGCGGAGAGACAGCTTCTTGTCGCGAACGAGCGCATTCAGACGACCGGGGGTGGCGACAACGATGTTAGGATAGGTCTCCTTGCTGGACAGAGTCTCGACATCCTTCTGGATAGGGGTACCACCATAGAAGACGGCGGTCTTGACGTCGGGCAGGTACTTGGAGAAACGGGCGTACTCGTTCTTAATCTGGTAGGCGAGCTCACGGGTGTGGCACATGACCAGGATCTGGCATTCACCAGGGACGGGCTCCAGTTGGTGAAGAGTGGTGAGAACAAAGACAGCGGTCTTACCGAGACCGGACTTGGCCTGGCAAAGAACATCGACGTTCAGGATAGCAGTCGGAATGCAAACTTGCTGGACTGTGGGGGTGGGGCCGATGTTAGATTGTGTTCGATGAAATGAGAAGCAAAGGCAATTCGTCTCGCAAGGTCCGTCCATCCTATAGGATCGCGCAGATTGATGCCATGAGGTCATCTTCATCCCCCTCATCAACGTGCGGTGCCTGTAGGCCACCCAAAAATACACAAGATTCATAGGAAACCTGCTCTGCAGACAACATGAGGGACGCTGATAATGACAGCGCTAAAACACGCACGATCCACCAATGCGCCAATCCCCACGAAGAATGTGGTGGTCCGTGATAGAGGCTGAGCTCTGCGCAAGAGTTTCAGGACCTCCGACCATAAATATAATAAGGAGATTGTCTTTTTATTCAAAAGCGCGTATCCTCATGTCGTCTGCAGAATCGAAACAGGGCTGACTGCCAGATATACCGACCGAAGAATCTTGCCGCGAGGATGGACGGACGTTGGAGCTTGGAAAGATGGAGGAACGCTTGTGGGAAATGAGTTAGACTAACCCTCCGATGGATGTTCGAAGCCGCAGTCGGTGATGGCGCGAAGGAGTTCACCCTTCAGGAGGAAATCGCGGAAACCGGTCGAGTGGATACCAACGTAGCTGCCCTTCTTGTCGGGGCGACCACCAGTGACCGTAAGATCACCCTGCTTATCATCGTCACCATTGGCGGCGGCGGGCGCAGCGGTGGTGGTGGGCTGAGTGGTGGTCTGCAGCTCCTCGTCGGAGTAATCGATGAGATCTTCCTCGTGAGACATCGTGACTTGTAAAGTAGTTGTGTTGGGATTTCAAATAAGACAGAAAATGGAGTCAACAGAGATGAAAAGAAGAATCAGGACGTGACGCTGGTTGAATGGCAGGGCGTGTCGACGTACAAAGGTGCGAAGGTTAAGGCGATGAGAAGAGGTTGGCTGAATCACGTGATAATCAGTCTCACCGCTTTGGGACTAGCGGCATAAGCTTCCACATGCAAGTTTGAGATGCAGCAACAACTAGTCAGGTCCCATTCAAGCGCAAATGGCCAAGAACGTGACCAAGAACATGGCCAAAAATGGGCCAAAGGCCAAGGTTAAGAAAGACAACAAGAATTTGCAGGGTCATGTTCGAGCTCGACTGGACTACCTTCACAAAGCAGCTGTCTATCTGCAAAACGTGCAACAGCAGACAGCCCACCAAGTGAACACTGAGGAGACCGGTTCCTCTGCTATGACTCAATCTACACACAACATCTCTGCTGAAAATCAGCGTATCAAGGACCCTTCTAATTCTCGAAAGACGAAAGAACCAATGGACAACCTCTCCCGGGTATGCATTTCTCATCTACGCGGCGTGGCATTAAAGACTCAAATCCGACTGCCGGTTGCACTAAAGAGATCTATCTGCAAGCGATGTGATACGCTCCTTGCGCCTGATGTAAACTGTTCACATAAGATCGAGAATGCGAGTCGTGGCGGCAACAAGCCATGGGCCGATGTACTGGTCGTCCGCTGCTTCAAGTGCGGAACCGAAAAGCGGTTTCCTCAAACAGAGAAGCGTGGAAAAAAGCTTATACAACGTCGTGAGGAATCAGCATTACAATGTCAAGCTACTGCCACAAATGCGGACGTGAAAACTGCGGATGTCATGGAGACGGCAACATGATCAATGCAGTCGAGATGACAACAACTTCATTCCTAGCCCGGTCAACTCTGCGCAGATTTAACTTGTCGTCACACATATCGCATCACATGGTACAACCGGTGACATGGCCACATCGTCTTGAATCTATGGTCATGGGAGGCTAATAGTCTTCGATTTCATATAAGCTGCTGGTCCAAACATGAATTGAAATGCTCGTGGCAACTAAGCTGCACTCTTCGTGGACATGATTGTCAGACAATGAGCATATTGAAGATACACAAGAATCTGCCAAGCAAAGATGAGCAAACTTCGTGGATGCCGCATCCGACGACGGCGTCTCCTCCCATTACGGTCAACCTAAATTTGGACTGATGCGTGAACCGAATTCTCCAACCGAAAGAACGATGGAATTGTGAAACTGCGGAATTATACTGCCAAAAGAAAATTGCAAGCCTTACTATGATATCCTCATAACGGCTAAAATCAACGCAGAAAAGGCCCAGAGCAATGTACACGAGAAATGCAGAGAGGGGAATCGAAACAGTGGAAAAAGCAGAAGCATCAAACCAGAGACAGAAAGAGTCGTGTTTATACACTCGGAAAAATTAAAAATCCTTCATAATCATCAAATGTCCAAGATTTCAAGCAAGATACGTAGTCTGGCCTTCATCAATCCAACTTCAGCGCATCATATACTGCTATCCTATCGAGGTCGTATTCTCATTGAGTCGTCTCGACAGTGCCGTGGGGCATGCAGTTCTTTTATCCAATTGTTCATAACTTAGACGCGCAGACAAATGAAATGATAAGTGGTCCGCGAGGACGGGGTCGGTATATAGTTTTTTGTTTCTTTTTGTTCTGTCGGCCTTCATTCCGGTATTGTGCGAAGAGGAATTGATGTATCAGTAAGACCATCCAGCGGTCGAGTAGAGAGTAGAAGAGAGACATGAAGGAGTGAAGGATTCATGATCTTATGCAATGGCAAGGGCTGTTGGTCTGTCGGTTAAGAAGGTGTTCAGGAAGTATAGGAGTCGATTCATCGCCGTCGTCGGGAACTCTGGTCAATGCGGTGATCCAAGTTCTCGATGCGGCCACGGAAACCTCTGACGATTTCACGGATATGGGCAATCTTGGCCAAATCATTATCCAACTCGTCGATGGAGGCAAGAATCTCGCGGGTGCGGGCAATCTCCGCATCCGCATTGCGAATGACGTTTCCCGCGCGGTCGTAGGTGTTTTGGATGGAGCGCTGCATTTGATCTTCGAGCTATCACATCAACGTTAGAACAATCACTCCCGGGATCGATGGCCTCCTCCACTAGGCGGCACATACATATTCGATCCGATGATGGATTTGAGCCTGCAAGCCGTCGAGCTGGTGCGACAACGCGCGGAGACTCATCGGATCCAACAGCAAGCGACCCTGGCTGCTGGCGGCACTGGTAGCGCGTGAGCTGGAGTTGCTGGTTCTCCCAGTTCCCCGGCCCCTGGCAACCCCATTGCCGGCATGGCCGCCCTGCAAGGCAATCTGTTGCTGCTGTCGGAGGATCTGGATTTCGGAGGAGGTGAGGCCAAGCGAAGTGTCGGGGATCGAGGCTGAGACGGACATTTGGTCCCGGCAGAGACATGCTCCGACCGCGACAGTCTACGAGGCGCCGATCAAACTCGATGTGAGACTGAATGGACCACAGGTCATGATGGAGGATGGGCGGGGGAGGGTGCGGAGAGGAAGAAGAGACTGTGCGCAGTCAGACCGGAATGCGATGGTGTGTGTGTTTTTTGACAGTCCAGTGTCCAGGGAAGAAAATGGGGGTATAGCCTAGTTTGAAAAGGAGAGAAGATGGGGGTATCGGCGCCAACTGACGGCTCAAGTCCAGTTACACCCGAAGGGTCTAGTGGGATTTCAAGTGTTTTATATGCTTGGTCGGAGCACAAGCTCAGGCGCAAACCTGATACCTCGGACCCCCCACCCCTCAAGAGGGGGTTAAGAAGGAGTCCAAAGAAGCAATTTGTGATTGTTTTTTTTTACTGATATTGCATTGCATCTGGTGTAAAATGCACCTGGCCCAAGATGGGGGAAAGGGGGGGGGAGGCTCTGCAAGAACATACACCAATCAATCTGCATAGTAAAATATATGTAATATATGCAATCCAATGTGAACTACTGTAGGCTGTACTGAATAAAGTGATATCTCACGTAGCCCTTCTCACCAACACCTCTCAAGCCCTAACATCGACCGAGTGAAGCCCAAGTATAAAAGCGTCCGAACCATGGATCCAACAGCTCTCCACTCCGCTTTAGCTTCTGCCAGATTTCGCCTAAATCGTGAGGCTGACTTCCCACCTGCCCGACGCTTGGACAGTCTAGACCTCTGTTCCTCTGCCATTACTTGCCCCTTGTCGCTCCCAATCTTGATTTCTTCTGCTTCAGGGCCCCAGACCCGTTGTGCCGGTACCCAACTAGAACCTCGTGACGCGAAAGGCCAAGCTCTCGCAATACCTACCCAATATCCGATACCCAATACCCAATATCCATCTCCAGCCAATCCAACCGATCAATTCATCACCGTCCCCGATCCAGACAGATCGAAACCGACACAATGGCCAAAGACAAAGAGCGCTCAGTGAACCCAGCCGCCGCGCAACGGAAACAAGACAAACAAAAAAGCCTAAAAAAGGGCAAAGCAGAAGCATTAGCACGACGAAACGAAAAGCTCGCGCGTCGCAATCCAGACCGAATCCAACGACAGATCAATGAACTCAAAGAAGCCGAAGAATCAGGACAGAAACTACGACCGCGCGACAAAGAGATCCTCGAGGCTCTGGAGAAAGATCTACGAGGCGTCTTAAAAGCGCGCGAAGCCCTCGGCGACAAAGCACCCCGATTCCATGATCACAACCGCGACGGACAGGGGGGTGGACGAGGAGGGAGAGAGGGGGTGTTGGGCAAGCGGAGGCGCGGGTCTGACGAGACGCGCATGCCGGCCGATGATGAGAGCAGCGATACTGACGAGGATGTGAGGAGGATACCTATGCCAAAGGATACACCACCGCCTATTCCACGTCCGCAGCGGAAACGGGGCGGAGAGCATGCGCGGGGAGACGCTGGTGAGCGGCGTGGTCCTCATGCGTTACCAGATAGACCGACACCCGTCGCAGCGCCCCGGACGGTTTATGAGGCTAAGCCTGAGATCCGGGATTTGCGGCAGGAGGCAACGAATAAGTTTATTCCTGCCGCTGTTCGAATGAAACAGCAGTCCATTAAGGGCCAGGGCAAGTTGTTGGAGCCTGAGGAAATGGACCGGCTGGAGAAGGCTGGGTACAATGCTTCCACAGGGCCTGTGCCTGTACCTGAAGTTTCGGAGCAAGATGTGGCGATGTCGTTGGAGGAGGAGGAACAGCGATTCAACCGCGAACTCAAAACGGTGCAGATGGAGGAAGTTGAGGATGAGGAATCTTGGGCTTAATCCTATTCAATCTACCCAATGAATCAGTTACGGTATAACTTACGATGTGGCTGCAAGTGAAGGATTGATATGTATGTCACCTAACCTGGTGGCAGCCTGTGCGGGCTAATGGTGGGATATATATCATAGACAAATTAGGCCACGAACATATCAGAAACCAGCCAGTATATTTGGAATGGATCGAAGCTTACGCTGGAACCTGGTAATAAAGACTGGTTTTTGATTCCGGTCAAAAAGGTAGCCTACGAACAATGCCGAGAAGACTCATTAAGTTGACCAACAGCAGATAGATAGGAAGCGCCCCGAACAGGAAGCGCACCTAGAATTTATCCAATGTGACAAGCAAAGGATATTTGCGAAAAACAGGTGTACGTTGAACGGCGTAATTAACCCTCAGGTAAATATTAAGTGAATCAAGAAGAAATCAACAGTGCATGACTTATGCAAAACGAATACATGTACAGAGAATCAATCGTCTCCTTCATGGAAGGAAAGGGCATGACGGCATAACAACAAAAGAAAAGTAAAGAGTCAGGTCGGGGCGAGGCAGGGTAGCCAACGCAGGCTAAAGAGCCAAACAGAAACACAGTAAAGGGGCATATGTGTATCCAACTCCGTGTACTTGCAATGTAGGCAAGGATGCACCCAGAACGCAACATTAGAGCCAACTCCGTGACGTAGGGGGAAAGTATGCACAAGAAACGAAGTGACAAAGCGAAAAAAAAGGTTGAGCAGCAATGGGAATCAAACCACCTTCCAAAGCGCCAAAATCAAACCAAAATCAACCAGAATGAACTCTAGTTCATGTCAAACTCCAAGCACACCAAAGGTCAAAAAGGCCATAACGAAAAGACGAACGAAATATGAAAGTAAATAGAGGCAGCAAGTGATCACCGCAAATTGCGGATAATTTTCTTTCCACGGGCAAGGAAGGGACTGGGCATTTCGTCCAGCTCGGGATTCCAGATGGCGGGGGGATCCCGCTCAGAGCACTTCAGCATCGAGGGACCAGAAGACCGAGAGTCACTGGCGCAGCGCTTAACCTCATCCATTGGACGACCTCCAGCACGAGCTTGGGCAAGCTCAACGAGGGTACGACCACCCATGTTGCGTTGCATGACAGCCTTCATCATTTCCTCGCCGCCACCATTGGCCTTTGGTTGGGCCTGCTTGGTTGCACTCTTGCGGGTAGGAGAGGCGTCAGCAGCAAGGTTGGCGGACGAGGGAATCTTGGTCAGGCGACGGTGAGGTGATTTGGCTCGGCTTTCACTGACGCTGCGCTCCTCAGACTGAGAGGCAGATGAATTTGTGGACTGAGGCAGGCGGGTGCCACTCGATGGGAACAGGGACGGTTGAGTGCTAAGCTTTTGCACAAAAGCGGCAGTGTTGTGACGCAGCAAAGGTCGGCGAGGAGCCTTCAGCGGGTCGGGCTTGACCTTCGGGCGAGTGGGCGAAGGTAGATCGGGGGTATCATCCTCGTCATCGGAATAAGCCAGAGTGGGCTCCCACTTCGCCTTGTTGCGTTCGGCCTCAGCAAAAATGTTGCGGGCGCCGCCAGTTCCAGAAGTACGACGTGGAGAGAGTGAGAGTGATGCAATTGAGATAGGAGAAGGCTCGGCCATCTGAACATCCACAGGAGAGTCAACCACAGTCTTAGAGCGACAGAATGGAGTACGAGTCTCCTTCTTAGGCTGCTTCCTCTTGTTCGAGGGGGGTGAACCGAGAGACAGCTGAGTGATATCAGCGGTACTGGATGGAGTGCTGTCACTGTCGTCTGTCATGTTGGCCGAAGACCGAGAAGAGCGCCAGCCCTGCCCACTGGATCGAGATGAACTCAAGCCCTGGGTGCTGGTACGGAAAACATCGTCGCGGGAGGTGTTGTTGTTGGCTTTGTGTTTCTTAACCTCGATGGCAACTCTATCTTGGACTTCAGATTCAAATCGTTTGCGCAAACGCTCAAGCTCGCTCTGTACTTGGCGATCAATCTCTAATCGTGCTTTGACCTCCCATTCCCTGCGAACAGTGCTCTCGATATCGGCTTTCATTTGTTGTTTGTCCTTCTCAAGTTTGGCCATATTCTGTTCCATATCACGAACCTTGGCCACAGCAACCTCTTCACGGCGGCGTAAGGTTTTGCCCAGATCAACGACCTCCTTCTCCTTGCGCATGAGGCGGATGATAGGAAGATTGATCAAAGCTGCAGTGTCGGGGCGATGATCGGGATTAACTCGCAGGCAACTTCCGATGACGTTCTTGAGTTCGGGGGAGTAGTAGTCGGGCAAAGGGGCGAATTTACCCTCACGGATTTTTTGCACAAGTTGGATGTGAGTGCGAGCGTTGAAAGGGGGCTCCTTTTGGCATAGCTCATACATGATGCAGCCAACCGCCCAGATATCGGAGCGCAGAGTGTACTTCTCGGCAGCACAAATCTCTGGTGACATGTAGAAAGGGGTGCCGACATAAGTGGAGGCGAAGTCATGCGACTGCATCTGCTTGGATAATCCGAAATCACCCAGCTTGACTGTGTTGTCACTACCGAGGAAGATGTTTTCCGGTTTGAGATCACGGTGCAGAATGGTGACCTGTCCCTGCTTGCCCTTAAGACCAGACGCCTTGGGAGCAGGACCCAAAATATTCGATCCCACCTCCGAAGGGTCATTGCCGTAGTGACATCGGAACAAGGCAGTGACAAGTTGGGATAAGATGCGCCAGACAAATTCCTCTTCGGCATACTTGTTCGCCTTCTTCAAATTCTTGATCACCATACCCAAGTCTCCACCTCCACAGTACTCCATGTAGAGGTATAGGTCCTGGCTTGCCTTGAGGTGTTCTCGGTGGTAGTATGCGACAATGTTGGGGTGACGAAGGGAGCTGAGGATGTTAAACTCCGCGGTGAGTTGTTCGCGTTCCTTCTGTGACATCTTGATATAGTTGATCTCCTTGCGACACAGAATCTACATTGCCACCAAGTTAGTTGTCTGGTTCCTGTGTACGCAACCTGTACCACGCAACACTCACGAATCCATCGGTCTTGCGCTTGACCTTGCGGATGATGCCGAAGGAACCACAGCCTGGAGAAACAGTCCCATTAGAATTGAATTGACGTAGAAGCATTGGGGGAGTTCATGTCATGGTACACTCACCAATCTTATCCAAGATTTCATACTTGTCGGCCTCAGCCAGAGCAATCGCCATGGCTACGGATTGCAGATGGAGGACAACAGAAAGCTAGAGACCAAAGGAAGGATACGAGTCAAAGATGCATGAACGTGAAAAGAGACCTGTGTTAGTAAAAAGTTGAGGGATTGGAGGTGTGAAGCAGAGCAAACGGAAGCATTGAAGATTAAAGTGTTTGGGTTGACTGTTGCTTAGCAACCGTGGGACTATTGGCACTTGCCCCTCTAAGGAAGGCGGTCTCGGATCTCAAGGGATGACGTTACAGAAAGGACGTAGTGGTTCCTGCCGATCTTTCAGTTGCAGTTGGCTTGCGCTTCAGTTCAGTGATCAGTTGCCAGTGATGGTTCTCTTGAGATTTGATCTTGTCGCGAAAGCCTTCGGAAGAGTACTGTACAACTACCGACTGACAGGTCACCTATGGGCCCGTGATGAGGACAAATGGGTCTACTCTCCCTGATCTATTCATCCTGTCTTCTTTCTAGATCTTACATCGTCATATTGAAGTCAGACGGATGCAATTAAAACGATCATGCCAATCGAGACCCTGATATCCAAGTCGTGCAGATGCCGGGGCCAGATTTGGTAGGCGGTGATTACCCATTCTGCCGGCCCATTGAAGTATACACGTGACCTTATCGATAACTCCTCCCCGCCGTTGGCCTCGAAGTGGCAACCTGCATATGCCATGGATACCATGGATACCGAAGAGCCGACTGTGTTACGGAAGGACCAGCTGGAGATCAGTTTGGTCAATGAAAAGAAGCTCATTAAGGAGGGTACGATCAAGGATGATAACCCTTTGGATCTCAGTGAGCCATTTCGTCAGCTTTGCGGTGCTTGCCGTCAGGGCGATCTGAAAGCTTGCCAGGAGAAAATCACCGACGGCGTCAATGTCAATGCCCGTGATCCTTATGATTACACTCCATTGATCCTAGTGAGTGCCGTACAAGTGCAGGCAAACCCAGAACTACGTAATAACCAATCATGCAAAGGCCAGTCTATGTGGCCATTATGAAGTCGTACAGCTGCTGCTCGAGTCCGGTGCACTGTGTGAGCGTGACACTTTCCAAGGAGAAAGGTATTGTAGATTCGAGTATCCATAAAATTGCTGAAATTGACCAAAGCGACCTTTCAGATGTCTATACAATGCCCTAAATGACCGGATCCGAAACCTCCTTCTCGAATACGACTACTCGAAATCGACAGACCCTCTGCAACCGCTCGCCGCGCATATAACATCCCTATTAACACGAGAGTCTCCTGTGACAACCGATATCGTGGTGACTGCCTCCGATCAATCTTTACACCTGCACAAATTCATTCTCGCTGCACGTTCCCCATACTTCCATGGAAAGTTGGCAGCGGCCCCAGAATCCGCAACATGGAAGCTTCCCAGTACAATTCCACCAGAGGCATTTGGTGCCGCGATAAAATATCTCTACTTTGGAGAAGCTCCTCGGGACTTGAGAAGTGGTCCAGGAACTGGCTTCACCGAGTCGGAAACATTTGCTGGAGTGGACAAAGTCTCCAAATACCTGGAAATCCACAGTCTCCTGGATAGTATCCTAGACAGTGGAGACAAGAGACGTGCCCGGCAACGGAGAACCGACGAGATCTCCAAGGGTCGGGATCAAATGGAACAATGGTTCCAGACGAACGTCCTAGGCAACAAAATGGAGGTAGAAACTTCCAAGGTGAACGATGTGAAGTGGGATCACAATAACACAATCTTCGCCGATGTTCTTCTCAGGGCCGACGAACTCCCTGAAGAAGAGGAAGATGAAGCTGAACCCCAGGTCAGCAATGGAACACCTAGCTCGATCCCTATCGGCCCGACAGCTGTCGCGGATGAGAAAACTGGCCAAGGATCAAAGTCAGTTGTGTTCCCTTGTCACCGGGCGATGCTTCTGCGATCCGAGTTCTTCCAGACTATGTTCACATCTGCCTTCCGCGAAGCTCATTTCAAAGAGCACCTGACAATTATTGACATTGATTGCTCACCGGAGGTTTTGGAGATCATTCTTACATTCTTGTACACAGAAAGAGCTGATTTTCCTTTGGAAATTGCCGTCGATGTGCTCTTCGCGGCAGACATGCTCTTCATTGAAAAGCTGAAGACAAAGGCTGCGGTGGTCATAAGTACTCTGGGAAGTGCTGGAATGTCGCAAGCGGAGGCTGCAAAGACCCGCGGAACTACCGACGAGGACGACATTGATATCTACTCGATTGTACGAGCTGCGTGGTTAACACGCGTGCAGCGACTGGAAGAATTCGCTGCTCGATATCTCGCATATCGCCTCGAAGCTCACATCGATTCTCCCGAATTTGCGGAATTGATCCAAGAATCTGCATCTCGTATCAAAGCGAGACAAGAGACCGATTCTATCGAAATGTTAGATGATATCCGTTTCTATCTTGGAGAACGGTTCAGATTGAGATTCGACGATGCGGGTCTTGAGGAGATGATGGATGAGGAGGTGCCACTGGAGGTTGAGGAGGATATCACGAAGCTTGCCGAAGGTGTTGAAGCACTGGATGTTTCCAAGCAGTCAGCTCCAATTGCCGTAAAACACATGCTGCAGCAGGCGCCCGTTCTGGAACTTCGAACTCTGGACGGTGCAATCGTTGAAGATGAATTCGACGAAGATGCGATGAATCATCAGATCTTGCTTGAGAAACTGGATACTCTGCTGGAGAAACTCAATTTGGAGGCTTAAGCATGCTTCTTGCTGTCCTGCTGCTCGAAGGCAAATACAGTGGAGGCAGTGGTACTCTTTGCAGTACCTCAGCTTGACTTTCTGTTTCTCTCCATTTCAAGTGCCTTCGATGATTATCTGGATCATCCAAAGGTGGAGAAACAAAAGGACCTATGGCTTCTGCTGCGGATAAAATTTTCATTGGACAGACACGCATATATATACATTGGTGGGATAGAATAAATATCAATTTACAGATGATTGGGCAAATACATTATACAATTTCCGTGTTTCATCAAATATAAGCAGTCAAATATCAATGGACTGCCTCAAGAGTAGAGACCGAAGGGTTCGCTATGTTTATCATTGAGCGCGGTTGGACGGATGGCCTGGAGGTCACTACCTCACCCCAAATGAGATCAGCCTAACGTTAAGCTTGTGGTGTGGATGATTCTCAATTATGCTGGAGTAATATGGGCTCGAGGATCAAGGCAGTCTTGTGTCGAGCGACATGCAAGGTGTGTTTAAGGCCTGCACCAGCGGGTATAGGGTGGTTTGCCATGGCTTGGGTGAATGTTATTCGAGCATGAGTTGCCTTCTGGGCACTGAGGACATATCTATCATTGTTCCTTAGGCGGTTGTGATGTGTCTCCGCCAATGCCTTTCTGTTGCTTCTCAAGCATCCTGGCATCAAGGTCTCGGATTTGGTTCTCGAGGATACCTCTCCGAGCTGTGAGATTCGAGCGCATTCCCTGCAAAGCTTTCATCTGTTCATCGAAAGTAGACTCTTGGCGTTGCTTTACTGTCTGATCGTAGAGTCAGCCACATGCACGGTGTGAGTGCGGATAGCTCCGCAAGTGATCGCCATACCTCTGCAATTTCCTGATTGGTTTTGAGACCTGCACCATAGAGCGTGCCTGTTATTGTGATTGCAGTGACTGCTCCAGTCAAAACCAACCGCTTGACGTTCGGAGGAGGCATGGTGATTGCTATCAAGGTGAAGCTCTTCGCCATCAGATTATTGCCATATGTTGAAGTTTCACCGCTTTCCTAAATAAGGATTAGTATTGATCTTCCCCGACGCGTCCCCCTCGCGTTGTGACACTTCACGACGATCACAGACGGTATTCGACAGCGTATGAGTGGTCCTCGTCGATTCGAGGACTTTGTCCAATATGTCTTCACCAAATGTTTCGCGTCGTCGCCGAGATGCTGAAGATCAAGATAGCGACGAACCCGCGTACACCTCATCATCAAGCAACAAGCGCCCCCGCCTCAACCCCGCGGATGAAAATGAATCAGAGAATGACTCGGAGACTGGAGATGGGAGTGAAGCTGGAAGCTCGGTATCGGAGAGCGAGGAGTCCATCTCCCAAGTCCCTCCTGCTCCTCACCCAGGGCTAGGTCCCGGTGGCTACAAGCCAGGCGCGATTGTTCGCATTAAGGTGCAGAACTTTGTCACATACACGTCGGCAGAGTTTTTTCCAGGACCAAAATTAAACATGGTTATTGGGCCAAACGGAACAGGCAAGAGTACGCTTGTCTGTGCGATCTGTCTGGGCTTAGGCTGGGGACCTCAGGTACGATTCATTCTGGCGCTACGCATCCATATGTGCATGTCCACTATACTAATCGCACCTCATTTACAGCAACTCGGGCGCGCCAAAGATCAGGGCGAATTCGTGAAACACGGAAGCCGAGAGGCTACGATCGAGATTGAACTCTGCGGACCCCCAAAGATGGGTCGTAACCCCATCATTCAACGAACTATCAAACGAGATGGGAACAAGAGCACATTCATGATTAATGGAGAGTCCGCCAGTAATAAACAAGTGCTCAAGCTCGCCCAGTCCTTCGCCATCCAGGTAGACAATTTGTGCCAATTCCTCCCTCAGGACAAGGTTGCGGAGTTCGCTGCCCTTTCCCCCGTCGAACTTCTTCACTCCACGCAGAGGGCAGCAGCTGGTCCGGAAATGATTGAGTGGCATAGCGCCTTGAAAATGCTCAGAGGCAAGCAGAAGAAACTGGAGATCGATAACCGCGGTGACAAGGATATGTTGGCGAATTTGGAGAATCGTCAAGAAATGCAGAGGGCTGATGTCGAGCGAATGCGCCAGAGAGCCGGGATCAAAAGAAAAATCGAAATTCTCGAGTTCTTGCGCCCGATTGTTGAGTACAAAGAAGGGCATGCGGCTCTGGAGGTCTTGAAAGTCACTAAAGCCCAGCTGCAGCAAGAACATGAACAGCTCAAGGCGGATCTAGAGCCTGCGCTGCGTGCACTCACCGTCAAAGAAGCATATATTGAGCAGTTGAATAATGTGAAGAGCCATAGAAAGGATTCGGTTGAACGAGCATCCAGACTTGCTACGGCTCGAGGTACACAAATTGATGAATTTGACAGCAAGATCAAGGACCTCGCGGGTCGTATTGAGGCAGAAAGGAAGACTGGAGTGACGCACAAGAAGGAAGCAGCAAATGCCCAGCAAAATATCAAGATGCTCCAACGCAAGTTGGAGGAAGAACCTGTTGACTTCAACCCAGATGTCTTCAACGAAAACCTGGTAAGAGTCATGTACAAGTTGATATGAACAACGCACTCATTTTTACAACAGAGAGCGAAGCGACTTGAGAAGCGCGAGCTCATAGCTCAAGCCTCAGAGATCAAAGAGCGACGACAACCCCTGATTAATCAAGGCAACGAGACAACAAAGAAAATCAATCAAGCCCAACAGCAGCTGGAACGTCTCAATTCACAGTCCGGTCAGCAAGAACACAAGTTGGGAAATGCATCTCACGATTCGCTGAAGGCTCACCGATGGCTTCTTGAGAACCAAGACAGATTTGAAAAAGAAGTCTTTGGTCCTCCTATTGTGACTTGCTCGATCACCGATCCCAAATTCGCCAATGCTGTCGAATCTTTGCTTCAGAAGACTGACTTCACATCCTTCACTACACAGACCCGGAACGATTTCCGCACCTTGCAGAGGGCGCTCAATGGAGAACTGCGCCTTCATGATGTCAGTATCCGCACATGCTCTATTCCACTAGACAGTATGAAAGCCCCTTTGCCCGACGATCAACTTCGCCAAATGGGATTCGATGGATGGGCGAAAGATTTCCTCACTGGCCCCGAGCCTGTCATTGCCATGTTATGCAGCGAAAAGTTACTACACTCCACTCCCATCGGAGTCAGAGATATTCCAGAGAACGTTTTCAACCAATTGCAGAATAGTGCACTGAGTTCGTGGGTGTCCGGGGAGAACACCTATCAGGTGAGTCGACGCAGGGAATACGGCCCCAGCGCGACTTCTACCCGGGTTCGACAGATCAGACCTGCTCAGATGTGGACGTCACAGCCTGTAGATGTCAGTCTCAAGCGGCAACACCAGGAGAACATCGACAACTGGAAAGAACAATTGCGAGAGATTGAAGATCAACTCCGAGCCGAGAGAGCTACCATGGAGAAGCTCAGACAAGATATTGACCGAAACGAAGAAGAGATGGTATTTGCACTTTTTTTTCTTCACGTCTGTTCAGTCACTAACGGATTCAATAGAATGAGATCGATAGGGAAAAGACTACAAAACAAACAGCCCATACTCAGTATCGAGCCATTCCCGAGAAAATCGGTATGTATCCCGTGGCCAGGGCCATGTAGCTAGCTAACATCGTGCAGCTCAACAAGAGGCTAAACTTGAAAACATTACCTCGCTGTTTGAGAAGGTACGAGATACAGTTCGTGAGTTTCGGGACAAGCAAGACGAGTTCTCCATCCAGAAGGCTGAGGCCACTGTCAAATATGCCGTAGGTCTACTCACAGTGTCTGCGCATCGTGTATTTATCTAACAAAAGCAGGACTCCGTTGAAGCCTTCCGTCAAGAATATGAGGAACTCGTCAAACTGGAGGTTCGACTTTTAGAAGCAACCTCGGACCTTCAAACCCTACGACATCGCAACGATGATTGTGCAAGAATGCTCGAGGAGAAAAGTATGCAGGCTCATCAAGCCTCAGTCACTGTCAGAGAAACTGCGATGAAGCTCAGAGTCGTTAATCAACAAGCAAAGCTCGTTGTCCGGGAGGCTCGCAATCAACCGGACGCAAAAGAAGTGATGGAAGAAGGGGTTGCTGATTATGACATGGACCAGCTCAACGCTGACATCGACTCCGAAAAAGCCCGTCTGGAACTCACCCATGGCGGTAGTAGCCACACAATTAAAGAATTCGAAGATCGTGAGAAGCAAATTGAGAAGCTCCGTTCCAAACTCGCTCAATTTCAAAACGAGCTCACCGAACATGGAGATGCCATTGATGAGATCCGCAAGAACTGGGAGCCCAGGCTGGATGCACTCATCAAGAAGATTAGTGATGCTTTTGCTGATTCTTTCAATCGAATCGGATGTGCTGGTCAAGTCACTCTGGACAAGGTGGAGGATGAGCCTGAGACCGAGGGCGAGGTTGGTGGGTGCGACTTTGACCAGTGGGCGATTCAAATCCATGTCAAATTCCGTGAAAACGCGCAACTGTCGCTCTTGGATTCACATCGCCAGTCCGGCGGCGAGAGGGCCGTGAGTACCATATTCTATCTCATGGCACTTCAGTCTCTCTCCGCCTCGCCGTTCCGTGTCGTTGATGAGATCAACCAAGGTATGGACCCGCGTAATGAGCGCATGGTTCATGGCCGCTTGGTAGATATTGCTTGTGCCTCTAGTGAGGATGCTGAAACTGACGAGGAGGGCAATCCCATCGGTGGTAGCGGCGGTGGACAGTACTTCCTCATTACACCTAAGCTACTCAACGGACTCTCCTACAAGCCTGGCATGCGGGTACTCTGTATCTACAGTGGAGAGCACATGCCCGACGACTATCGCAAGATCGACTTCAAGCTGGCAATTCGCAACATGAAGGCGATCAATGCGACAAGGGGGAATCCCGGCGCGGCGCCGAGGGGAATCCAAGGGAACAGCCAAGTTGATATCTCCGCTTAACGAAATTTCGTGTTCTGTGCTTACATGCGATACCCAAGCCGGCCTTTTCTCGGTCGGGAAACAAGGCAACGGTCGGCGTTACTTTTTGCGGCCAGGAGCACGGTGCATATACGCTCTTGTGCAAACCAACCATAGTCTGATACCTATTAAGAACCCATATGCAAACCCACCTTGACCGACCCTGTACAATATTGAACCCTAAAATTCCGCGGTTACAAATCCCAGAGACTCACACGCACGATCTGCCCCTCCGTTAGGATGGGGCCAATCCAAAACACTGCGGCTCCGGGCTTCTTTCTCTTTCCTCGCTGGCTCCATGCAAGACCGGCCACTCCGTGTCTGTGCTCGGGGGGGGGGGGGGGGGGTTAGATAGCTGGGGCTTACCAGGTTAACCCCCCCCCCTCTCTATCCCTCTAGGGCTCTAACCGGAGATCACATTTGTCGATCAACCCGATATGCAAAGTGCAAAGTGGATATGTCCCAGCCACTGACATTTGTTTCCCTCCCCTGATTCAATAGCATCGGGGGGCTCCGGCCTAGAAAGTTCTTAGTCGATCAAAGGATTCACATCCCTGCTTGGATCGGACGATTCGACCAAACAAGCCAGGCTTGATATTCATTCCTCCGAAATCCGCACAGGTCATATTCTATGCGCCAAAGAGAGAGGACGAAGAGCAATCCTCGTGGCACACAGGCCGTCGATCGGCGGGCGTTTCCGTCGCAGATCACCCCGGAGGATTGCACACCAATCGTTGGGCGACATTGGGCATCTCGCTAAGAGCAACTCTAAATTGCCTGGCTTTTTGGGGGAGCTTTGAGTGGTCTCCCCTTGTTCCTCTTTTGAGTCACCGCATTTACGGGATGTGGCGTCCTCGGTCACCAGTCACCAGTCCAGTCTCCCAGTCTATTAACGCTGAGCATGCACATGCACCAGGTTGATCGCCATGGGGATCATTGGCTCAATATTCTACGAATGATCATACAATATACAGTTGGAAAGATAGCCCTCAGTGATATTACCAATGCGCGATTTTATTTTTGACTTTAAGCCCCCAAACGTTCCCTGTATACACCGCTCGAACCTCGGAAGCGAACTGGCTTTAGCACGGCCCTCCTGGATCAAAGATAGGAAGACGGTCAGTTCTATTCCAGTGCCTAACTGAACAGCAATTAACTTTCCACTGGGACATAGCTAGACAACTATTCTGTACTCTGTCCAGGTGTAACTTCGATCTCGTCACACGCTCCATCTCACACCCGACATTCAAATCTGAACTTACATGTATTTGGCTGACCTATGTATACACTGCATAGTGCATACATCACTATCTACGTATCTTTCTTGAAAATGAGGTCGACATATGCACATCCAGCAGAGTCCACTCAATCACCCAATCACCCAGCCCCAATAGATCCATGTTGGAAACTCCACGCAGAGATATATACTTGTAGACGCAACCCCCGCCACAGTGTTCAACATCACAATGCAACGGTGGGATGATCTACCAGACCCAGGTCCAATCGCCTACGCAATGCGTGCAACCCCTGCAACCTATGTAATAACGAGGTCTACCACCAAAATACCTGACCAATCATGGTACCAGGGAAGAACCCATTGCCGGCATGAAACAAGGCCGTGGAAATCATTCGATCAGCGTGGGATCTGCCTTTAGCGCTCGGTGTCTGACAGGGTTCACTGGCCTCCGAATCACCTGCTGTTTTGGTGGAGAGGGGTTGGTGATCTGTGTGTACTGTATGTGTATGTGTATGTGTGTGTGTGTGTGTGTGTGTGTGTGTGTGTCTGGACTACAGTAAACTCTATGCATATGCGAGGCATCCCGTACTGAGGACTTGAGGGTGCTTATTGCCATGCCCCGTGAGACGATCATGGACATGGCATTGGTCTGGAGGCCCTGTAGGGATCTGTTCTATGTCACCGAAGTGTGCATGTACACGTATAAGACTGGATCGTGATCCGGATCCGAACTGCATGTGGTTTGAGGCGGTACTGTACTGTACATGTAGGCTGGCAGGCTGGATGATCAGACCTCGCGATGTGCATTTGCATTGGTATCTGTCTGTATCTGTATCTGCATCTGCTACAGTGCCATTTGAATGCTTCAGTCTTGAGCAAAATTGGAGTCCGCATGCATGAGCGTGTGGATATCACACTCCAACCTCCAGTCCGGAGCACTGTTAATCGCTCATATTAATTAATGCAGCGTCCGCCACCGGATCCGGGAGCCAGGAGCCAGGATTCAGCCAAGGAAACACATGGCATGAATAAAACCGTTGGGAGTCTGTGGAATCCAGGCCGAAGCATGAATCATGCTATCCCAAGCCACGCAACAAAGAAGTGGCTGGATGGATTCCCAGCACGGCACCCGAAGAGGTAAGCCCGCAATCAATGGTGAACTTAAATAAACACATGAAAGACGTCGATGGTTTGTCAGTCCAGTGTCAGCAATCTCCAGTCTCACTAGGGGTTTGGTCTACAGGGATGTTTCAGCAAGTGGAGTGCGGATCATGAGATTCTACGATTCCAAGATTTCAAGGGGCGAGAGATGCGTCTGTAAGCGAGAAATAAGTGATACAGATCGACCGGATATGCAAGACGATTCTGGAGTCCAAGTCCGTATCTTCCGTATAACCTATAACGTATACGAGGTGTCGAAAAAGAGAAGAGCAGACCATTGAACGGGATGATGATGATAGATCCAATATCACCTCCCTAAAATAGTCCATAGTCAGGCATGTCAGAACCAGGCAAACTATATTCCATGCAAGAAAAGAAAAAAAAAAGAAGTCAGGTCAGTTCGCCGAGGCTACAATTGGACCAAATGCCATGCAACTAGACAAGCCCTTTTCCCCACGGCTGATCCCACACGGGGTTTATACCCAAATGGGACTTGGTGCGGTCGGTAGGATCCCGGCTCAAGCTGCTCTAATTTGTGTGATCGACTGGCCCTTGACGAACAGGTCGTTGTTTCACCGTCTCACGGGGTGAAGACATGCCGAATGCCCATCCTCCGTGCTTTTCCCCCGCTACTACCGTCTCGTCTACGACTAGTGCGCTTCCAACGTACAGTTCGATCACTAGTGCCCACGGTCCATATCCCCAGTCTGGCAGTTCGGCCCTGGATTATTGAGGTCGTTGTCTCGGTCCCGAGTCCGTGGACAGGAAAGCGCCCCCCCCCCTTCTTGTCTCTTTTGAGATCCGCCGTTTGGGATGTGGAATACCTGTCGATGTACTCCGTACTCCGTAGATTGTAGATGATCGCCGTCGATCATCCCCTCGTTGGGTCAGTCAGTTCTGCTTATAGCAGGTGTGATTGAGGGTCATGTTTGCTTGTTTGGGGTTGCCTTCTATTATTACATTCCCCCCCCCCCCCCCCCCTGATTTTCAAATACGAGATGCGATCCGAACCCGAGTATCATGACCCTAGAATGTACCTTTACATGTGTACAGTATGCTACGAGATGACCAAGGTAAAGTATGACCAAAGACTACAGTACGGGATTCCGTGGGTGGGAATGAACCACTCGGCAGCCCTAGATCCTGCATGGAGATTACATTCATCTCCAATATATTTCATTAATAATGCAATATCTCCGTACATCCCGACCAATCTGCCGGATAGTGTACAAGGGGTCAAATACGAAGTCCACGCGTAACAATATTTATTACGCGGAGGACCGCATCGGAGACATTGCCCAAACGGACATCGCTTAGCGGTGATCATGGACAGGAGCTATGGCCAGCGGTTATCCCTGGATCTTGATCCACCCCCTCCGAATAGGAAGGAGGATGACAGGTCTATTTCAGAAAACCACATGGAAATCCACCGATCAATTCTGTGGAAATGCCCAAATTCCCAAATTCCCAACCTGATTTATAAAAAAAAAGGAAAAGAAAAAAGAAATATGTCTCGAAATGATGTGAGATATCCCGGATGATCGGAGGTGCATCGGGCTTGATGCCAGATTCGGCTCCAATGCCACGTGAAATCATAATCAAAAGAAAAAAGGAAAAAAGAAAAAAGAAAAAAGGGAGAGGGAAAAAGCAAAGAAATCATAATTCGACCGTGGCCAAGGGGGGCATTCTCTCAGATGCATCCCGCGTCCAGTCCGCACCTTCCGAAAGGGGCTAGCGTAAGATCGGATCTACCAATCGCCGATCAAAGGTTAAGTATTTCCGGCGTCTCATTTAAACACCGGTCTGTGTGTCGAGTGTCGTCACTGCATTGGCATGTTATGTGGTCTTTTGTGATAGCCTATGCGCTTGGACATGGAACAATGCAAGTGCCATGTGTTCGGTAACCTTACCTTACGCAAGGCAACCGGAGTCGACTGGTCATATATCGGCACTCTGCACTCCCCCATTGTACACATCTTCAAGCCATCGGCCCTTGCGCTATACACGCCATGCGCCATCAGCCCCCTTCAAGGGATACCATGTGTTCTATATCGCGTGGAATCCCAGCCCCACTGATTCTCGACCGTATACTAGTCCCGGCAAGTTTTGGAAAATCCTGGGAAAGGGGGTGAGACAGTCGCGTGGCATGGGCCCAGTGCCCCGGGAGCAACGATCAGCGATCACGGCTGACTCCGTTGCCTACCCGGATCTATGGCTGAAAGGGGATAGCTCGATCACCCTGAGTGAGAAGCTCGGTCCCTACTATTGACTGGAAAAGCAGATTGCGTACGTAGATGCAATAGTCGTGTGTGACGGCCCCTTAAACAGAAATTTGTAGATTTGAACAGTACGGAAGGGATCTGGAGCTCAACCTTTGAATTAACATTTCAATTAACATTCAGGAAAAGTCTATACCGGCGGATCACATTAAGTCCGTATTCCCGGTTTCATCATAGAGTTCCACGTAAAGCTTCTCAGACGGGAAACTATGGGAGATGAGATTCCTTAATATACGGAGTACGGTTGCAAGACAAGAGAAAGGGGAATAGCCATTTACCCTAGACAGAACCACGGATGCACGCTCCAATCAGTGCGAGTGGAATACTCAGACCGGCACCAGACTCAGTTCAGAATAGGCGAACCGAACAAGTGCCGACCGACCATGAAGGGGGGTCGATCAGTCAGGATCCTCCCGAGGGGCCTCGCGGATGCCGCTTGAGTTATCACATGCAGTCGACCGGGCGCAGAAATTTGCCTGTAGAAAACAGTGTCGCCTCCAGTACTAGTACTCCTGTCTGCTCCAACGAGTCCATTGCCTTACTATCCCAACTGACGATATTCGTTGGGGGAGGAGCCGAAAAGGAAGATCCCAGCTAAAAGGGCTAAAGGGTGGAGCTCGCTTCCACGAGGCCGGGACGCGGATCCCCTCTAACGGCCAATCCCCGATCGTGCAGAATCCGAGCACGGCCCTCCCGAGTGTTCCAGAACGCCGATCAGATCGTATCCGGTTTCGAGGATCTTCAGGAGGACAGGGTCTGGCCTTGTCACCTTGTCACCTTCTATAAGCAGCGGTAAATGCCGAGGTTTGGATATCAGGTAGAGTCTATCTGATGAGCCTGTCGATCCTGGCCTGCTAGTCTCGTGGAATGAGCGACTCGTCCCTACCGTATGGGATGGTGGCCACCACCGTACGGTACCGCCTGCGGTACTGTACCCAGTACAGTATACTGGAGGCAGGATGTATCCTGTATGCTCGTACTGAGTTCATGCATTGTAAGGTTTGTGTAAGCGAGGCCTTCTCAGCGCTTAGAGCCGCTGGCCCCCGGGTTACGGAGGGGATCCCAATCGGGTTAGTGGTTTTCTTTGTCACCTTCCCCTTTGGATCCCTGCGCCGTTGGTTCCCCGTAGCCACGCGACAATGATCTCCTGAACCGTGTCATCCCCAGGTTTCATAGAGAAAGCGACGGGATGGAAAGAGGCGCGACATGTCATAATTTGGGACGATTTCTTTCTATCCTGGACTGTGACTCTTACTCTCTCTCTCTCCCATCCGACTATGTAGTTCGCCGATCAGATCACCGTTTATGGGGCGATGTGACAGGTAAGCAGAGAGGATCTGCACTAGCCGTAGCCGAGGTCTTTACCTCCCACATTGGGGCTAGTGCGCATCCCACGCAGTTGATAGGCTGCGGCCAGTGGAGAAGGAGGCACATCGTCATTCCCCACGTTAATCTCCGAAAAGAAAAGAATAATTCATGGTGAATTCCCAGTTAGGAATTATGAAATTAATTAAATTAAGCTTTGGAACGGACTGTCTCATAAAAATAAAGAAAATCAGGGAATTTACCGGCGATCATTCACTATAAACCTCGTGTGTTCCCCCATGTGAAACGCCATCTAGACTTCTACACTTCCGCCCATCATGGATCTCGCTAACCTCCTCTCCTACCCTGTCTATACTCCCAAGGACTCGAGCTATAAGCGCTCGGCTCCTCTGTCTCCACCAGTCGAGGAACCCAAGTGCTCGCTGCCTTCGATCTCTGCCCTCCTTGAGGGTGCCGATGGCCAGCACTCAGCCAGTGAGTAGCATCCTGGGAAAAACAGCACTGTATTCAAACCGTTACTGACCCCCCAAATAGAGCGTCAACGTCTCTCACCTCACCGTGATGACATCCGGCACTATGAGATGCCCCCAACACCACCCCTCCGCCCAGGCTCAGGAAACGGTCACAGCCGCGCTTCGCCAGTGACCACCAAGGAATCCAACCACCGCTCCTCAATCTCCAGCACCAGCTCAATCCACATCAACGCCCAGCCCTATGCTTCTCCAGCCCCCAGCATCTCCTCCTACACATCCCCAGTGGAGGCCCCGCAACACCACCAACCAATGTACTACACCCGCCCACCCACAGCCTCAACCTTCAACCCAGCCACGCCAGTGACAGTGCCAGCCCCAATGCCCACGGTGCAAACCCAACACCACCACGTTCACGGCCACTCTCACTCTCACTCCCACTCCAACTCCACCTCCTCATCCGCCCTCATCTCCCCCGTCACCCCGGCCTGGCAACACCACCACTACTTCCCCCGTCGACGGCAGCACCATACCAGCAAAACCACGACCGGTATATCTGCCGCACCTGCCACAAGGCCTTCTCGCGCCCCTCCTCGCTGCGCATCCACTCCCACTCGCACACCGGCGAGAAGCCTTTCCGGTGCACGCACGCCGGCTGTGGCAAGGCCTTCTCCGTCCGGAGCAACATGAAGCGCCACGAGCGTGGATGTCACTCTGGACGGCCCGTTTCAGCGACTGCCACCGCACTGGTGGTCTAGAGCAGCGCTGCTATGGAGAGGGAATCTTGGGACCTTCCCTCGATTCGCTGTTGTTTTCTTCTTTGTTATGTGTCTCCTTCGTCAAAATTGTGATGGGTGGTGTTCCTTTTGTTTCAACTGGCGTTGTTTGTGAGGCCGTGATACCCTGGATCTTGGTTTTGATTGATTGCCTTTTATTACTATCGAAGATTCCCCCTGGTTTTTTTCTTGGATGGGGATCGCGTTATACACTATATAAACTTATGATTCGAAATGTATATTCTATGATTGACTACTTGTGCTGGGAACATTATAAACCTCGAGTTCTGTAGTAGTGCAAAGGTAAACCGGTCGTGTTTGTCTGGTTTAGACGCCGTAGTTTCACATGAAAGTTTCACATGGCGATCATGTCTTATCTGAGCCCTAAATGCCTCACCACATATGTCATTCCCAACGTTCCATATGAGCCAGACCGTGTCTCCATTGTCCACTCTATAAGCCCTCGTAAATCATATCCAGATCCATATCTACATGTATATCCGTATCCACATTCATATCATATCATATCCAACCCAAAGCCAACCCAAACCTAAACTATTCATCCAAAACCCCCCTAGCCAAAGCAGCAAGACTAGTCTCATATCTCGCCGGATTATGATCACTCAACATGCCACTAGCAAACCTCAACTCCCCAAACCAAGCATCAACATCCCTGATGAACCGAATCTGAACGCGCGTAGCAGGCCTCCCAAGCCGCGGGTACCCATCTCCCACAAAATCAGGCACCGTAAACGCATCCCGTTGCAAGACCCGCATAGTCTCAACAATAAAGACTTCACCCGGCGGCATGAGTTTCGGCGCGCGCATCTCGTCGCGCAACAACTTGAGCGTCTTCCACGCCCAAGCATCCTCGCCGACGCCATCGCCCGCATTGACGACGAGCGGTGGCTGGTTCACGTAGAACTTGTGGATGATGCTTTGCCGGAGGGATTCGCGGAGACGTTGGCGGATATGGGATTTCGCGCCTGTCGAATCGTCCTTGAAGCTGCTTGCTGCAGTGTGCATGTCGTGTAGGATTCCTAGGGACAGGCTTGGGACTATGTCTTGGCCGTTGACTATTGTTGTTATTAGGCCTCGCGTGGCGAGGCGGAGGAATGGGGACATTACGGCTGGTGGGCCGTAGGCGTAGACGTGGATTGGGCGGCCGGTTGGAATTGGTAAAGGGGAGGTTGGGGGGAGGTTGGATGGAGTGTTTGGGGATGCTGTTAGGAGGGGGATGCGTGGGGTGGGTGTGTACGAGGCTGTTACGAAGGATGTGCCAACCGGGGAGGGGTTTGGCTCGGAGATCATGGTTGCTAGGAGGGCGGCGACGCCGCCGCCGAGAGAGTGGCCGCAGAGGACGACACCGTAGTCTGAGAACTCTTCGAGGGCTGCGCGAAGGGTGATCATTACTCGGGCACCGCCGCCTTCGAGGAGTCGTTTGGCGGAGGCGTGCATGCCTTTGTGTACTTTCCAGGTCTTGCCTTGCCATTCTAGGTCGTCGTAGTCGCAGGTCATGTCTGTTAGAATGTCCTCAAACCCCCATGTTCCTCTGAGGGTCAGGACCACGGCCTTGGAGTCATGATCAATGGAGAGGTAGTGGACAAGTGGAAATCCTGTTTCTGTCTCGCCGGCTGCGTTGGAACCACCAGCCGGATCGACGAAGGAAGAAAGGAGGATTGTTGAGGGTGGAAGACCGGCGTGGTCCGAGAACGCGCTGTGCTCGTGGGTGTCTGACCTGGCTGCTGGTAGAGTCTTTGTGCCTCTTGGTATTCCCATGATATTAAGGGCATTGGAACCATAAGAGGCAGATGAGAAACGGCAAAATCGTCGGATGTTCTGGACAAAATGCCTTTCAGGGAAGATTCCTGGGACTAGGCCGTCACGGTTAAGCGCCTGAATGGTTTCGGTATCCCCGTAGGCACTTTTACGAGGCCGATGGGCAAGTATGAGGGATGTCTCGGACCCAGCAGTCGCCAGTGAGTATAGACTGGGAGTGTATGAGTGACTTCTGTGATGCAAAGTTGATGAACCGGGTCGGTTGTCATTTGCAGATATCCTCCCGTCAGTCTCGGACCTACTCACGGACATGGAGCTGCTACTGCGAACATGAGTTCGAGACGTGGCAGGTGAACCAGGCCGCATATCTGAAGTCCGACGCGAGAAAAAAGCATCGGTTTGAGTGAGAAGAGATTCCTGACTTTTCTCACGCACTGCGAAATGCCCTCGTAGACCTCTCTGTACGTGTGGATTGTGTGACGGAGAGATATTTTCTTGCTGGGGTGATTGTTTTTGGGGAGAACTAGGGAGCGGTGACCTCCTTAAGCCCCGATTAGGGACAGGTGTCGCGGGTCGATAGTCCATAGGCTCTGTTTGTCTCTTCTTGAGATCGGGCCTGGTAGAAATTTCGCGTGCCGTCGCCTCCTTGACAGCTGCGGCTCCCTTTACCGGTCTGGGAGGCAGACGAGGAACAGGAAGTGTGGAGGATGTGGGCGATTTCATGGATGGCTTCTTCACTGGACGCTTGGTGTCGCTCCTCTCAAAACCAGGTGGCTTGACCTTTTGTGCAAACTTGCTGAATGATCCTCGACCTGTTGCAGGCTTGGGAGCTTCGCTCGGCGAGACAGGACTTGTCACATGATGATCAAAGCCCCCGTTTGTGATGTCAGGATGCGAGCGCGACCGATCTTGATGTGACCTTGATGGAAGACTAGGCAATGCTTTTCCAGCCGATCGTTTTGGATGATCGGACTCAGTTGCACCGGGAGGACTGCCATGAGGTCGTAGCTCAGTGCTTTGGGATTTGTTAAAAGCCGTCCTGAATACCACTGTATGCTTTGGGCAGCGTCGATGGCCGTCTGTTACATTGTCGTAATCAGCATCATGATGAAATCTTTCCTCCACCATTTTTGTTCCAGGTGGTGCTGCAATCTCTGCATTATCGTCATCGTAGATATCGACAGTGATGGTTCGTGCCGTCAGAATTTCCGATTTGATAGATGCATGGCAACCCTGAGGAAGCTGGCTCATGATATAAGCGCGGATGTCTTCATCAGATACCTGCTGCTGACCATCCAGAGGAATAGAGAGACGAGATCCGTTCAAAGCTTCAGTCATGCTGGACCGCCTGACTGCATCAAATGCTTCATCGCCGTTCTCTGGCACCACGAATGAAGCGTTGCCCGGCCGTACTAGCTCTTCATTCTTGGGGTCGGCGAATTGTAGTTCATGGGACCCGATCACATCTGCTCGGGCACCGTTGTCCAGGATGACAACATCCCAAACAATTTCATCTCCGCCATTCTGGCGCAGATGTCTTTCGGTGTTTTTCTTGCCCCATCGCTGTAGTAAGGCAAAGCCCAAAGACCCAACTAGTAGATCGCCAACACCAATCTTTTCAGCACTGGCACCAGGCTCCACAGATCTAAACTCGCGCCTGATAAGCGTGATAATAGCAGCAATAGCCCTGGATGATTCCGTAGATCCAAGAATGGCATCCAACGTAGACAAGAGAGCCTGAGAGAGATTGGCCACGGATGCCAAAGTTGTCGAGGAGAAGTGGAATGTTGCGGCCGCGAAAAACGAAGCCGAAGTCACGGTTGAATGCAGGGTTGCCAACTAGGCAAGGTTAGCCAGGGCAAGGAGTCAGGACGAAGAGTCAGGATGGGTTCTCCTACACTCCGCTCAAGCAGAGACTCAGCCTCGGTTCTGCCATGTTCATCTCCACTACGGATCGCGACGTCGCGTCCTGCTCTCGTCAGGATGCCCTCCACCAGGGCCCGGCTTAGCTCGAGGCTGGTGAGAGTGGTAGCTCGCGCGCCATCTATGGCAGCCCCACCAAAGAATGTTCCAAGGCGTAACGATAGGGAGGTTGACTGGGTGATTAGGGATATCAGCGATGCCACTGGTCGTGGGAGTAGCGTCGCGCCTGAAGTTGGGTGGATCTCGGGTTCGTTCTCTGCAATCATAGTGCAGATCGATAATATGAATGCATAGAAAGAGAGAGTGTGTTGAGTTCAGACATGAAGCTGTGTCCAAAGCAAGTTATATTTGATCAACAGGGTCGGTTCCTGGCCCAACGAATTATTTACATGTGACTTGGCACTTTACATCATCGCCTTCACATCTCCTCCATACTGAACTCTACGAATCTGACTGCGGTCGCATTCGCCCACGTTGCGAATGCCTGATAAGCCCATGTTCTGCCAGAGATCGGCCAAAAGACCCTGGAGGACCTGCTTGGCCCCGTCTCGGCCCTGAATACTGAGGCCATAAATCACCGGTCGACCAACCAGAACCGCCTTGGCTCCCAAACACAGCGCCTTGATAACATCCGATCCCGTCCGAATGCCCGAGTCAAAAAGTACCGTCATTCGATCGCCAACTGCATCGACTATCTCCGGCAAAACATCCAAAGATCCAATGGCCCCGTCAACTTGGCGGCCTAGAACATATCAGCATCAAACCCCCAGCCATGAACGACCAATCGAACTCACCACCATGATTTGAAACCACAATCCCATCACAGCCGGACTGCAAAGCTCTCTTCGCATCCTCCACATGTTGGATTCCCTTCAACACAATCGGGCCTTCCCAATTTGCCCTCAGGAAAGCTAAATCTTCCCACTCATGCGGACTCCCAGCAAACACATCACCGAGCCACGCCCGCGAAGCACCAATGATATCCTCCTCAACCGGACATCCAGACTCTTTCTCGAATTTGGCCCGGAATGCCGGATCACTAAACCCGACTTGGTTCCCCACCCCCTTGATAAAAGGTACGTAGGCATTATCAAGATCAGCAGGCCGCCACGCCAGGGACCAAGTATCAAGCGTAACAACCAGCACCGAGAACCCATTCTCCTTGGCGCGCTTCAGCAGGGACAGTGTCACATTATTGTCTTTCGGCCAATAGAGCTGATACCATCTTTTCCCGTCATTACTTGCGGTCGCCACTTCTTCAATTGTGCTCGTGCTCGCTGTGCTCATCGTATAAGGCACACCTACTTCTGCGCACGCACTGGCTAAACCAGTCTCCTTGTCTTCATGGAAGATACCTTGTACACCCACTGGTGCCATGATCAGGGGAGTATCGTATTTCTGGCCGAACAGTTCAATTGAAACGTCTTGTTCATGCATCTGCTCGTCATAGTATTAGCATTCAAGATAGTATTCAGTAGACCGAGATACAATCCTACACTGCGCATCATCCTCGGGATTCTTAAAAAGTGGTCAGTCAAGATCAAGTACGAGCCCCGAAATCCTACTCACAGTTTCCATTGACGAAAAGCCAACCGATTGCTGTCCATAGTGGCCTTTTCTCCCGCACCGCCGGCAACATAATTGAACGCGCGCACTCCTAGGGCCTTTTGCGCTTGTTCTTCCAGTAGGCGAGGGTCGGTGGTTACGCTGGGCAAGATGCCCATTAGGGCACCCTTGCCGTAGATTTCGGTCTGATAGCTGCCGTAATTGCCGGACATTGTGTCATACAGGAGGTCACTTGATCGAAGGTGGTTGTGGGAGAATGAGTGAGCTTGAGTCAGCTTGACTGAGCTTCCCCGGGGTTCGGAGGGCTGATGCGGGGGGCCGAGGTCCGCTCAGCTTCATTTCTTTTGTCGGTTAACGTCAACGTGGATGCTTGGATATCTTGTGCTGATCTTCCACTTGATAGATTTCACCTGGGCATACCTGGAACTTGTTTCTCTCGATATTACACAGTGTATCTTATACTATCAACTATTGGACCAAACCCGCCTGCCCTCCCTACTATAAGCTTCTACTCTCCAGGAGTCGGAATACCCTGATAGAAATCTTGTCTCGGATAAAGGGTCTATTTGTTACTCCGGATTGTCAGCGTGATATCTGACTGGTCCCCTTTCGTGCATTTGCTCGGCTCATTACTTCAGTCTGGACTGCGAGACTACTGTAAGCGATGGAACGTTAAACACGTTCCAAAAACTTGTTTTGATACTAGTCAAATAGTTTCCTTCTTCCGAACAAATAAAAGGCCGAGGTCTTGAGACCCAAGAGAGCAGCATCTACCCTATTGGCTACCTGTATAGAGCTATCACATCGACTAGTCCCAAACGATGTGGACACCTTGATGGAAATGGAATAGACAGTGACGTGAAGGATTATATATTAAACAAACGATGGGTATCTCAAACAAAAAGGAAAAAACAAGAAAAATCACCACCAGATCTATGACCAGATCTTGATGGTCATGTCATCGGACGTATAAACGACCATGTGTCCATCAGAGAGTTTAATCGCCCGAACCCAGCCCGAATAACCAGTAAAAACACGCACACATGCAAACGACGCATCCCACACCCGAATCGTCAAGTCATCCGCCGCAGAAGCCATCCACCTCCCATCCCCCGAGAAAGTCATCAAGCGCAACGGACCGGAATGACCAAGAACATGAAGCAGAGCCCCCGAAGCCGTATCCCAAATATGCACCGTCTTATCCAGCGACCCAGATGCCACCAGTTTCCCATCGGGAGAAAAGCACACCGCCCGACTGGACGCGGAATGCCCATTCATCTGGTGCAGTTGGCTCCCCGACGCCGTATCCCATAACCGGACCGAATTATCGTCTGACACGGACGCGAGCATCTTCCCATCGGGCGAGTACGCCACAGCTCGCACCCAGCCCAGATGGCCGGAGAAGGTTTTCAGCAGGGCGCCCGAGCTGGCATTCCATAACCGAACGGTCGAATCATCCGAGGCAGAGGCCACCGTCCGTCCATCAGGGGCGAACTCGACCGCGCGCACTTTCCCCGTGTGGCCCTTGAGCATGCGATACGTGAAGCCTGTATTGGCGTCGCTGATGCGAACCGTCATATCGTCCGAGGCGGTGGCGAGCAGTCGGCCCATCGGCGAGAAGCGCACGGCGCGGACCCAGCTGGAGTGGCCGTTGTCTTTGGCGGCACCCCGTTGCAGCCCGGTTCCGGCGTTCCAGAGTCGAATCATCATGTCGTTCGAGACCGAGGCGAGGATTTCACCATTGGGGGATGGGGTGACGTCCCAGATCCAACCGGTGTGGCCGTCGAGAGTTTTTTGAAGAACTAACTCCCCGATGGGAGAAGTTGGAGGGGTGGCCATTGAAGTATTGGAAGGATTGAATTAATTGGGGAATTTTTTGGGATGATTCTGATTGTGGGGGGGGGGGGGGGGAAGAGAGAGAGAGGGGGGGGTGGGATTCTCGGAGATCAGGGCAAAAGAGTTGAACTAGCAAATTAGGGAGCTGAATATGAAGCCTTGTCGCGCAGCGCGTGAAGGCTCATAGTGAGATTGAAACACCGTGAAAGAGGGGGGAGGGGGAAGTGCAAGGACTTCTCAAAAGCTGGAGAGATATTGGATTCCTAGATGGCTCTGCTGCAGAATATGACCGAAGCTGCTTAGTCACCTGGCTAGACCGGTTCCGGCCCCTTGAGAGAGAGCAAGTCTGACAGTCTAGAACTGCCAAGGGAAGGCGAAGTACGAAAAAAAAAGTACGGGATTGCGGATTTCTAGTCAGATGAGGCCTAGGCAATACTGCTCGTCTAGAAAGTCCCCCGACAACTTAGACACGAACTAACAACACCGTGAACTGAGTAAGTTAGTTATGCTCGACTTAGTCACGAATCCCTGGGGATCATTGGCTTGGCACTTGGCAACCTTAAAAACACTCTGTTTCCTACTTTTCTCGCAGTAAACGCCGACTCTCGGATCCAATGGTCCAGTCCAAGGTCGATGTCGGCCCTGACAGCCAGGAGCCAGTATCAGACACAGAGTCCCACTCAGTCCCCACCGAGGAACAGGCCGAGGAACAGGCCGAGCGAACGGTGATACGGAAGATTGATCTTCACATCCTACCCTTTGTGGTGCTGCTATATCTCTTCAGCTTCCTAGATCGAGGTCAGTGATACCAGACGGGTCCGAATCCTCCCTGGTTTCAATCCCAACCAGCAAGCTTGGAAACATTGAAGGAACACAAGGACAATTCCTAACCGACCTACACAGTCAACATTGGCAATGCACGTCTATACGGTCTAGAAGAGGATCTAGGCCTAGTCGGCGACCAGTACCAGATCGCCGTGTCTATTCTCTTCGTAACTTACTGTGTACGCAGATCCCTGCAACCCTAAACCCCAAACCCTCCAGCACACGCTAACCCCACTAGTTCTTCGAGGTTCCCTCTAACCTCGTGATCAAAAAGCTGAGGCCATCCCGCTATATCGCAATTATCTCAGTCATTTGGGGCATTATCGCCACCCTCACCGGTATTGTCCAAAGCTATGGGGGCCTGATCGCCTGCCGTATTCTACTGGGTGTGGTCGAGGCAGGCCTGTTCCCAGGGTTTATGACCTACCTCACCCTCTTCTACGGGAAGCATGAGATTGCGCTGCGCACGGGCTACCTATTTAGCAGCGCAGCCATCGCGGGAGCCTTTGGAGGCCTGCTCGCGTACGGGATCGGGTTCATGGATGGCGTCTGTGGACTCCGAGGCTGGCGCTGGATCATGATTATCGAAGGCATCCCGACGGTCATTCTCGGCGTGGCCACGTGGTTTGGCCTAGCAGACGAACCGGACACGGCATACTATTTGGACAAAGAAGAGCGTGAACTCGTTGCCCGTCGGCGCAGTCGCCATGTTGGACAGACCGAGTCCGCGCAGAAGTTCCACTGGGCGGATGTCAAGGACGGCGCGCTGGATTGGAAGATCTGGGCATTTTCCGTTGGTCAGTTTGGGGTCGACACTATGCTTTACGGGTATAGTACTTTCCTGCCGACTATAATCAAGGGTATGGGCAACTGGTCAACCCCTGAGGTCCAGGCCTTGACTATCCCCTGTTATGCACTGGGTGCTATTGTTTACCTGGGTATTGCCTGGCTGAGTGATCGCACTCAGCACCGTGCTGTGTTTGTCTGTCTGTTTAGCGTGATATCTGTTGTCGGATATGGAATCCTGATCTCAGATTCATCGTCGGGTGTGCACTATTTCGGTGCTTTGATGGTTGCATTGGGGTTGTATGTTACCGTCGGATTGCCCCTTGCCTGGTTACCCACCAACCTACCGCGATACGGAAAGCGCACCTTCGCCACGGGTCTGCAACTCACTTTCGGCAACATCAGTGGTGTCATGTCCCCGTTTTTATACAAGACATCAGAAGGTCCACGTTTTGTTCGAGGAAACGCTGTTACTCTGGGCTTGGTGGGCTTTGCAGGTATCCTCTACGGTGCCATGGGGTTATTTTATCGCTTTATAAACAAGCGCAGAGCCCAAGGTTTGGAAGATGAAAAGATATCCTCGTTGACGGAAGAGGAGATTCAGGAAATGGGCGACCGGAACCCAAGATTCCTCTACAGCACTTGAGATTTGATCACAAAGTTCACTCTAAAACAAAATCATAGTGACCTGTATAGATTTTCTCTTGGGATGTTAAGCAAAAGCGGATGACCTTGGACGATATGATGTGGCATACTGTTATATACCAGCCATTGCATGCCATCTCAGGCGACACAACCAACCAAGATTACGATAATAGATGAATTCAAGAAACAACTCACCTATCCCAGTCTTCCTCATGACTTTGTTCTCTGGCAAACACTCCCACGAAATCATGATGTCATTTCCACTCTAGAATCCGGGGTAAACCTTATAAACCAACTCAACTCTACTCCAACCGCTCCGCCCTCTTTCTTTCAATTCAACAGCAAGACGAAGAAACAAATATCAGATCAAACGAAATGAAAGCCTTCAGACCGCTCAACCGAGCCCTCCAAACCAGCCCCCTAGTAACAACCCACCCCCTAAGCATGCACCAAAGTCCACGCGGCCCCCTCAAAACCAAACTCCCACCCCTCACCAAAACGGAGGAAATCTTACTGGAACGATGCATCCTCAATCCGCAACGTGCCGAGACATGCCAGTCAGGCACAGATGACGAAGTAGGCGCGCACAAGTCACCCTACGACCGCAGCAACACAACACCCGAGAAGGAACACCTCGCTCTCGAAGAGGAATACCGACTCGAGGGGGATTTCCTGCATGATCCCTTGTCTGTCAGTCCGGCCAATCTGGATGTTAGCCTCATTCTGGATCCGATGGTCGGGGTAGGTGCTGGTGGTGTTGGACGGGCTGTGCCGCATTTGAGGAGTGTGAGGGGTTGGACGAGGAAGGGAAGACAGGTTGTGATAAAGACTTGTCCGTTCGAAGCGAGGAGGTATGAGGATGTTTTCTTCGGAAGAGGAAAAGCGATGACAAGGGGGGTTGAGAAGGTGAGTGATCTTGGTTTGATTGTATAGCGGTGGATGGCTGGCTAAGTTTGTTTATAGAAGGGCTGAGTATGGTTATAGGGGATTCTGGATCTCTTCAGTTGATTTCAGTCATCAAATTGGACTATATGACGTTCTGTATCATGATGAATGGTCTATCACGAAGCCATTCATTCTAACCCAACCTTAACCCCATTCTCGCTCGCTAGTGTCATGCTAATTCCTTCTGTCCATTCTTTAGTATTATAGTCGGAGAAAATTGAAAATGTTTGAAAAATGCGAGTTACAATATATCTCAACACAACCATCGAGTGTAGCTCTATAACTAGCTAGTCAGCATGGTTGACCCAACACCATGATAGAGAAAGAGAGAGAGAGACTTACGACCGGGGCAGGTTCTCGTTCCCTTATTGAACGGGATGACACCAGAAATTTCCGGACTCAAATGCTCTCAACGCTCAGGATGAAAATTATCTAGATCATTTCCAAGGTCCTTTCCCAGACGATGTCTAGCCCAAGTAGAGAAGACCACGCTATCTCCCTTCCACACAAGAACTGGTAAGTTGCCATCAAGTCCGCCTCCAGTTGGCAACATTGAATGTTTGTTTGCCACCCTCGCACAGAGTACTACTACAGGGAAGAGTCGTATATCTTCGCAAGGCACAGTGTCGGTGCTCTATATCTAATCGGGGGTGGGAGGATTGGAAATGCTTTCTAGTATCTTTGGATCACCCAGCGAACATAATGCAAACTTTCCAATTGTCACTATGTTGGAGCATCCGATCTCACGGTAGAGATGAAACTTGCTCGCAATTTCTGTACGATATCCTCATCTCGAACCAGACAAAAGAGCATCCCCGAGAGCGTCGTGGTCATGCTGTCATTTGCGAGAAGCACACTGAGAGCCTCATCGGTTCAGCGAGAGACGTCTTTATTTTTTCATATTGAGATCAGACCCGGGGGGTATCAAGTCGTTCTTCGCCTTATTAGTGAACCGTTGCTCAACCTGCCGTGTGGCATGCCGTGTCACGTATTCTCGTGCCCTTCGACAAGACCGGAGAAAGCTCCCGTTTGGGCAAAAGTAGTGCAAGGGACCACAAAAACCATGCTGAACGATTCGTTCTTTGAGAAATAACAGATCATCTACGAAACGCTTCTTTTCTTCGGATTGGTTGAAACTTTACACATCGATAGACTCGCCGGGGGAGGAAAGAGTGTCTATCTAAAGAAAGAACAGAGATACATGGCTGTAAATCAAGGATCTATCCTTTGGATGAAATTGTTGAAGAAAAGCTTTCTCAGTGATCAAATATAGAAATTGGCATATGCTGTGTGTTGAGATTTATGGTGGCCGGCCATGGTTTATGCCATGAATGAGCCATGACGGCAACCGTAGTGATTCATCACCTGGGAAATCTAATTAGGACTAGCTGAAGGCAGAGTTTTCTGGTATATAAGGAGATTCTCACACAAATGAGAATCTCCAGACTTAAACACCTCGGTAATCTATTGTTAAATTATCTATATTGTACGGTCGTACCGGTCATCATTCCTACTTGCATCGTAACCTTTTCAACACTGTGGACAGCATATGCTTCGTGTTTTTTGCATCGCAGGTGAAGATAATCCGGTTGCAGAGGACATTGGAAACATATGTTCCCCCCGTATTTGGTGAATGTGGTGTTTGTATATGCTAATGAAGTGCGATTTCGAAAGTGAGACGCCAGCTGGATTGCTTTTACAATACCAAGAAAGTCATATCGCAAGTCAGTCTCGCTGGACAACTCCCGGCAACCGTGGAATAGTTCAAGAAACCGAAGTCGATAGGCCCACAGGAACTTTTAAGCCAGTATCAAGGCGACAATGCTGGCTAGAAACAAGAACGGGGGGTTGAGAACTCTTTCTTCGAAACTGTTCAGATGGAGGAAGAAGACTGAGCTTGTATGTAACTATGGCTGTATTCGATAAAAGTATGAAAGCAGGACAGTATAGAAACGGATGTTTGAAGGTGTCTTGGCAAACCCTTCCGCCCACACCTCTCTTGACCCTGCGATGGGCTTCTCCATGGGCTTCTAGATCATGACACCAATTCACCCTCCGCTATCATTCCTGGCTGGGTTAATAACAGCCCTTCTAGTTCTCACCTTCTTGAATCGCGCGTCGCAGTCTTCAAACCCAGGGATCATATCACCATCTGGGGAATACAAGCCGATAACCCTTCACTCTGAGAACTGGAAGACATGGTTGAATCCTCATCAATCTGCCCTTCCCAGTGCAATACAGACGTCGGAAAATAAATGGAATATTCTCCATCACCTCGGGGGTAATGGCCCCTGGATTAAAAACATACACCATGGAGTGGCCTCCAGTCTTGAAACTCCGGAAGGCTGCTCAATTGATCAGGTGCACTTGGTATGTACAGTGATTTCTGGGATGTTATTCTAAGTTTTCTTAAGAGAGCCAGGTTGCTGATTCGATTGTCAAAAAGTTATCACGGCATGGGGAACGATATCCCACGCAATCTGTCGGCAATCGTGAGTCACTGATCCTTTATATGTGACTGTCTGATAGTCATACTAATATGGAATATAGGGCATTTGAAATTTCTTAGGCGCGTGCATGACACTGGATACCCTCTTAATGGATCCCTTGCATTTATCCAAAATTGGACCTATCTCACTGACGATCCGGAGAATGACTTTGGTGAATTAACACGTACAGGTCCGTTTGCTGGTACCTTGAGTTCATTCACAACAGGTGTCCGATTCCGGACACGATATGAACATCTCATACCCAAATATATCCAAACACGGCTCTGGGCAAGTGATTCAGGCCGCGTGATTGAAACAGCCCGCCATTTTGCCTCCGGGTTCTTTGGCCTGGATTGGGAAACATCTGATAAAGCAGAGCTACAGATCATACCTGAAACATTTGAGCGGGGTGCAGATACTCTTACCCCGGGCGATACCTGCTACAACTACCTTGAAGATATCATCTATGGTCATGACAATGGACAAGAAATGCTCGCGCGTTTTCAGAAAAGCTATACTCCTGGCATTGCAAACCGGCTCATCCATGAAGGAAACTTCGGCCTCAAGGGGCTCTCTAGCACGGAGATTTACGCGATGCAGGAAATGTGTGGGTTTGAGATCATGGTTCGAGGGTCGAGCCCTTGGTGTGAGGTGTTTACCAAGCAAGAATGGGAACACTTTGAGTATGCCCGTGACTTGATTCATTATTATCGTGCTGGGCCAGGCAATCCCTATTCTGGGGCAATGGGATGGCTGTGGTTGAATGCAACCACCGAATTGCTTCGTGATGGGCCAGATGCTGGGAGCCTATTCTTCAGCTTGTGAGATAAGTGCATCTATGTCAAGAAGATCTATGCTAATATGATCCCTAGCGTCCATGATGGTGACATAGCGCCCTTGATTACAACTCTCGGAGTCCTTGGAAGTGACAAGGAACATCTTCCTACGACCCATGTAGTAGCAGACCGCATGTGGCGCATCTCTTCTATATTACCCATGGGCGCAAGGGTCACACTTGAGCGCATGTCCTGCTCCGGAAACGATGAGCCCTATGTTCGAGTCAACATCAACGACGGCATTATGCCGTTGCCGTTGTGCAAGTCAGGCCCCGGAGAGGCTTGTCCTCTGACTAGTTTTGTGAATTATGTTCACCGGCGCAAATCAGAAGTAGGGGAATTTGCAGAGATCTGTGGCCTACAAGGTGATATTGGAAGCTTTACATTCCTCCACCAAAAATAAACCTTAGACGTCTTGTCGAGATAGTGATTGAAATATATAGCTGTGATACCCCAAACTATTGTTGAGAAATTGATTCTCAAGCCAAAACTGAGAACACAAACAAAAATATCAAAACAAAGGCAAAAGACCAAAAGGAATTGCATTCATTGTGCAAACACGTGACCGTATCCCGGCGAACCAGTGTTTACCAAAAAGTTTGGCTTCCTCCTTCGATCATTTTGCTTTCGCACCACATCAACTTTGAGGGAATTTTGCTGTTATACCTTGATCACTCTTCATTGCTTATCTGAAAGTATCATCTCTGACTGCGCCCACCATGGAGTACCACTCCGTCCCACCGGAGGAGCGCGCTAGGGACGAGCAGGGCAACCTCTTACCCTGGGGCTATGTTTATAAAGAGTATGTCAGCTTTCAGCTCGCTTGAGTGCTTCAGTCTATATACAAGTGACTGACCATTTCCAGTGAAAGCCGCAATCCTCGACGACCAGCAGAAGAATCAGGACCCTTCGGCAAGCGAAGAAACGCTCGATACCAAAATGATCGATCGCGCACACGAACTGGCACACCAGCGGCCCGACGAGAAAATGCCAACGTCGCCGAGTTTGATCGTTTATTCTCAATGCAACAACAGGATGTAGAGAAGACACAGGGCCTGCCTAAGTCATCATCATCTTCCAGCCTTGACAACCCACGAAAAGCTTCCGAGAAGGTCGCAACCGAGTGCATACTGTACGGATACAAAAACAAAGATAATGAGTGGAAGGTTATCAGCAAATACGAGCAAATCTCGCAGGGCCAAATTTGCGAAGACTACCCGCGCAGTGATCCCAAATCTGCGACACCGTATTCTCAGATGCTGAGCGGCGGCGACGTCGTCATCCGGACGAATCTTTCCGCCGATGCGAATCGCAAGTCAAAGCGCTACGCCGGCGGCTACCACTGGATCAAGGTTACCTACGACTCGAGCCAATCTGCGGACCGCGCCTGCTTCTATTCTCCGCAGGAGATCGACGGACATATGGTGTACTGTGAGCTGTACAGTGGGCATGGACCGGCGGAAGATAGCCCAATTCCCGTGGGCTCTGCGACAAGCGATCGCCTTCACAAGAGGGGATCGCGCACTCTGACCACCTCACATTCGACCGCATTCCTTTCCGGATCTAGCAAGGACCAGGACCGAATGACTTTGCCACGATCCTTTGCCATGAACAATCTCTCCAGTTTCCCGGACCTACCAGAAGAGAATTCACCCGAGTCCACCACAATCACAGACAACACCATCGCTGCCACATCCTCGACAGTGACCTCCGCAACCGTCACACCTTTGCTTAACACAGGCGGCTGGAGCACAAGCCCAACGGAAGCCGGCCCTTCCACGACCGGCGCTTTAACGAGCGGCAGTCTGGCAACCGACAGCTCCTCAATTCGCCAGCGCCGCGCCTCGGCTGCCGCTCTCAACCCTACAGAATTAAACCCCGATCACGAATTCATGACGCACATCCCTACAGTCCGCCGAACCAAGCTGCGCCCCTTGGCCGAGGCCCTCCCTCCCCAGCCAACGCTCACCGAGCGTGTCCTCCGATCTATCCCAATCCTAAGTTGGTTCACCGGCGACATCGTGGGCGAAGGCCCACAGCTTTGCGACGATGGCACATTTGACTGGGATAAGTCCGGTTCCTATTGGCGTTTCTGGTACACCATCGATGCATTCCTCGGCACGGATTTGTGCGGCATGAAGGAAGATATCTGAATAGTACTCTACTGCCTAATCCGATCACCTTGTCCACGAGTCACGCTCTCGGCGACCATCTCGAAACCACGCATTTTTCTTAGACATGACCATTGTACTCTAGTTTATCAATCAAGTCCTCAGCAGGACGGTTCATTGTGTTACACATGCGATCAAACTTGGAATTCACATCCAATCTCAGGGTTATAAAGTGTAGCTAGGATCCATGGCTAGAACCCGTAAAGATCGATGGCAATAAACACAAGAACCACAGCCAAGACGTAAAAGCCAGCCTCACAATTCAGAATCTCACCTCCGATTTATAAGGAGCAAAAACAAGAAGGTGAATACATTTCATTGTGATCATAGACCATAGTTTTTAAAGTAAAGACTCGGCGTGTTCTATTTATTCAACCTTGCTCTCGAAGTTCTCGCCCTCAACAAGGTCGGGGATATCATCCTCCTCGTCGTCCTTCTTATCGCCCTGCTGCTTCTGCATGTTCTGGTAGCTCTCAGCGAGCTTGCGCAGGGAAGCGAGGGAGTCGGGGCCGAGCTGGTTGAGGATGTTGGGGACGAGCTCGGTGAGCTCCTTCTCCTCACCGTTACCGTAGAGGGCGAAGGTGTTGGAGGGGACAGCGCCGTGAACTGGGATCATGAATTAGCATTGGATTTCCGGGTGGGTAGACGTCACAGTTCAAGCGGCAGCTGCAGCTGCAGCTGCAGCTGTAGCTGGACGGGAGGATGGACGGGAGGATGGAAGCTGCCACTTACCACGGGGGTTGGCGAAGTGGATGACGTTGCCGTCCTCCTTGAACATGTTGACCTCCTCAATTCCCTGGAGGGGCTGGACGTTCAGCTTCTTGAGAGCGGCCTGGAGCTTCTTGTCGTCGGCGCCGGAGTTGCGGACAACCTTCTTGACCTTGCGGCGGGGAGTACCCTTGCCACTGTGAAAAAGTTAGTGGTGAACAGCTGTACATAGATATTGCATGTTGCAGATATTGAATCATGGGTGTTGATGGTGGGATGAATCGGTCGGAGTCTCGACGAAATGGAAATGGAAGTGGGGGGAATTTCTGGCACGGATGAGAAATCGAAAGCAGGTGGCTCGGTCGTCAGAACAGATTCCCAACCCAGGCGCGGGATACAAGTCGGTCGCATCGAATTCAGGCACGAAGCAGGTCATCGCAGGGCAATCGAGAATCCATCTGACGGCCAATCGAGTCGATTCCAAGCAGTCAAATCCAGTCGAAAATTCATTCCGGCGCCCATTCCATCCCATTCCATCGAGGTGTGTAGGTGTTGCAGATTTCGGATGTTGATGTCAAGGAATCATGTATACGTACCCTGTTGAGGAGAAAGTCGTTAGCTATCAAATCCCACACACGGTCCGGCCATGGCCGGTAGAGCCTGGAAGCATTGAAGAGCAAAGATGAAATGCAGCCCACCAAGCTCCCACGCAATTGCAGGATCGAAGCTTGCTGCTGACACCAGCTTGCATCTTCTAGCTTTACCCAAGCCTTCGAGGAACGATGAACATACCAATGCGCACACTCTGCTGCATTCTAGCCAACTTTGCCTGATCCATGATGTCGGGTGAGGGGTGATCGCCTGAGGTGTATTAGCCGATCAATCCGAGGTAATTCAAAGATCAAGAATTCAAGGAATCAATGAACAGTGAAGTTTGAGCGTACCGGTAATAAAAGGTGGATGTGAGATGGGGGGAGATGGGAAGTGGAAGAGTGATGATGCTCCGAGAGTTTTGTGTGGGGGAAAATCGCTTCGCTAATGCGATGGGGGGTGATGAGCTGGATTACAACTACAACAATGTGGTTTCTTTCGTTCTAATTGTCTTTTACGAGATTACAGTGTTTCTGGTCTGGATGGGAGGATTTTGTTTCTCTTGTGCGTTTGTGGGAAGTGGAGGATTGTGAAGATACTCGGCTAAACCCTAAGAGAAGACATTGCAGGGAGAGAGAAAGAATGACGGATCTAGAGATCATGACGGATATTGGGAGAGAGAATGCAGTCGAATAGCTCAATGGCCGCTCCAACTCTTGTCTTTCCGAGTCGATCTGGCTTATAACTTTTCCGTCTCCAACCAAACCTCACAATCCAATCCCAGCTATATCAAGCTATTCCCAAAACGGAAATGGACAGCCTCACACTCAGTCCTCGGATACCCTCACGTAGCAACCTTCTTCTCCCAATGCTTGAAATAGAGTTTCCAGGGATGTTTCTCAACAAACCCAAGCAGTTTCTTCATCTTACTATTGGAGAACGGCGCCTCAAACTCCTCCATCTCACGCGTAATAGGCGTACCAGGCGACTGAGCCTGCAAAAATTCCCTGGTGGGACTTAAATTGGTAATGTGATCATTAGTAGCATTGAACACCTGGAACCCAAGCCCAGAAGTCTTCAAGCCCGCTTCACACATGCCACCCAGATCTCGAGCATCAATGTATGACCACCCATGTACCTTCCACATATGAGGTTCGTGGACATAACTGTAGAAGATCTCATCGTTATACTCATCCGGTTGGATGACACGTCCAATGCGCAGACTGTAGATATCCACCCCGAAGCGCTCAGCGAAGCCCCGCCCTATACGTTCATTGCATAGCTTCGCAATGGCATACGTATCCGTCGGATTCACGTCCAGATCCTCGTGGATAGGAAACGAAGGGAAATTGGCATCGCCCTGTGCAAACGAGACACCGTAGACAGTGACACTGCTTGCGAGAATGATCTTGCGGATACCCAATTTGCAGGCGGCTTCGATGATATTGTAGGTGCCCTGCGTGTTGGAGCGGAAGGTCTCGTTATCCGGCACGAGCATGTTGCGTGCGTACCCGGCCAGATGGATGACAGCGTCTGGGCGTGGTGGCAGACCTTCTGGGAAGGGTTCTTGCAGGGACCATTGGCCGGATAGGGCGTTGAAGACTTGGCCGCTGTCTGCTAGGTCGGTTTTTAGGGTATAAACTTCTGGGTTGTCCATTGGGCTTAGGTCTAGATTTAAGACTTTGTGGCCGTTTGAGAGGAGTTCGGCAATGACGAATTGACCGGCTTTACCTGAGCCCCCAGTTACAACGATGCGGCCCATTTTGATGTCGAAAAATGAATGAGAGAGTGTGTTTTGTAGTATATGTGTGGCTGGGTTAGACATGGCACTCGGGAACTATGGCCGAGATCGAGCTCATCATGATGCCATTTGCCTCTGAACTCCATGCGTATCGGAGACGCAAATATGGCAACGTGGGTGATGTAGATGGCAGATAGTCCGATAAATGCTCGAAAAGCAATCATGATAAAGATGTTACATAAATGGTACAATATGGTACAAGAGACTACAAGTCTCCTAAACCCCAACTTCGAATGATCTGGTTGTCGAAACTGATCCAAAAGGCGCGAAAAACAGCGAGGTCAAGTTAAAAACAAGTCAAACGATATACTCGCCTCGAGGATTGTGAACTCTGTCGTATATAGATGGCCCATGGATGGCACAAACATAGAGGTTCAGTGCTTCGAAACCTGGCCCTCGGTCCAATCCCATAGTTTGCGAGCAACATCGGCATTTTGAACAAAAGCAGTGCCACCGCAACGATATCCTACAGGTCCATAATAAGCACCGTTAATCAGCTTGTCCTTCTGCGTACCAGCCGCCCAAAGAGAATTGAGCGCTCCACTGGTGACAGTGCGGAAGAATGCAGAACCAGTAACATTTAAACTGTACTTCATCATCCAGTTCAGGTCTTTGGTATGGCTATATAGGCCGCTATCAACAGCCCCGGGATGCACAGCAACAGACAAGATATCTGGATACCGACGAGCCAACTCAGCTGCAAAGAATATATTAGCCGCTTTGGAAGCACCATACCGAGTCCAAGTACTGCCAGCCAACAGTCCAGGCGTAGAAACCATGTCCTCAAATGTCGACGGCCCGACCGCGTGAGCAGCCGAGGCTACAGTTACGACGCGCACATCCGGGGTATCGCCCTTGGCACGGTCATGATCAATGGTCTGCAGCAAGGTCGGTAACAACAATTTGGTCAATAGGAAGTGTCCTATATGGTTTGTGCCGAGTTGGACCTCGAATCCTTCCATCGTTTTTGTAGGCGGGTTCCCCATAGTCCCCGCATTAAGGATGAGTATATCCAAGCGATCGCTCTCAGCCTGGAACTGGTCTGCGGCGGCACGGATCGACTTGAAGGAGGAGAGGTCGAGGGGAAGGTAGCGAATATCCGCTGGCGAGGACAGCTGGTCTTGCAGGGATTGAATCGATTCGCGCGCTTTGCTCTCGGTGCGGGCGGCCATGTAGATTCGTGAGGGGCGGTGCTTGGCGAGTTGGAGGATGGTTTCTTTGCCTATACCGGCGTTACCTGTGAGATACATTGTGTCAGTTGTGTATACCTGAGAAGCTATAGAGTCCAGGAGGAAGTTACCACCAGTGACAAGGACAACCTTGCCATCGAGATTGCGGATGTCGCGATCTGGCTTGAAGGACGCCCCAAGTAAACCAAAGGTTGCCTCGTTCACGGTTGGACCGAAGCTGGAGAGGGCCTCGCGAGGGTGGCGCAAGCTATAGCTTGCAAAGCCTGTCGTTGCTGCTATATCACGAAGATCCATTGGGTGATGAGGAAGGGAGGAGAGGGTTTCCCATGAGGTTCAGCCGAGCCCCTCACATGCTAGGCTCCATTCACGTGGAATCTCAAGCAGTGAAGAAGCTGTCAGTTCCCATTGCAGAAAAGACCAAGAACTGTTCGAGTCCATAGCTTATCCTGTGTATCTGACTTGCATATCACCTGCCAAGTCATTCAGCCCCAGCCCTACCCCCGCTACTAAACAAATCAGTAGCGCCTGACTCCCTGCATTTACTCCCCGAAAGTGTGTCTCTTTTCTCCTTTCTTCCCATAACACCAAGTCTTGTTTACTCAACCCTCTCACCCTTCTCGTACAAAATGCGCTTTCTCTGTCTACACGGTGGTAGCACCAACAGCGAGGTACACATCCAGAGCGACCACAATGATCCCAAACTGACAATCAACAGATCTTCGAAATCCAAACGGGAGGTCTACGCCAACAACTCGAAAAGAATGGCCACCGCTTCAAATTCATGAATGGCAAACAAGATGCCCAAGTAGAAGAAGGTAAAACACCCCCAACCCAACCCCAAGACCAAACAAATCTAACAACCTCAGAACTCGAAGGCGTGGTGGACGGCCCCTTCTACAATCACTATTCACGAGGCGACAACCCCCCAGCCTCATCAGTTCAAGAAGCATACGACCACACACTCCAATTTATGTCAGAAGAGGGTCCCTTCGACGCTGTCATGGGCTTCAGCCAAGGCGCAGCGCTAGCCGCATCCATGATAATCAACCACAGCAAGAAAAACCCAAGCAGCGAGCCTTTGTTCCGTTGTGCAGTGTTCATTTGTGGTGTATCGCCGTGGGATAGTGCCGGCATGGAACCCATCTTGCCGAAGCCAGATACGTATTTGATCCAGATCCCCACGGCCAATATTGTTGGAAAGCTCGACTCGCTTTATGGGGATGGTGTTCGGTTGTTTGAATTGTGTGAGCCGGCGAATGCAGCTTTCTTTGATCATGGGTCTAAGCACATGGTTCCGTTTGATATGCGGAATACTGAGGAGATGGTGAGAGTTATTGAGGAAACTGTCAAGAAGGCCATGCGGGGGTAGGAGGATCGACTCAAGATCAAAGAGCATCGGCTATTATTGTCAGTAACTCCAAGGTATAAGACATACTTCAATGCATCGATAGGTATCAGAAGCCAATTGGGCTGGTATAATTCAATGCTGTTTCTCTGTATACTTTAACCGTCTCGGTTGATATCTAGACCATGCAATTGCACCAAGTAGCAATGCAACCCCAATAATTAAGATGATTACCCATTGACTACTTCCACTGGTCCCACTCCGGACCTCTCGTTGGTCAAGTCATAAACCCGCAGCAGGGCCATCGGCTTCAGCGGGAATCTGCTTCTCAAGGAACTTCTCCAGGTCATCAATCTCCAATGGATCAGCCGAGTGACCAAGACCTCTATGAATAAAATATTAGCAACCACCACGAACCACGCAGAAGACCCAAAACTATCATGACATACCCGTAACGGTTGAAGTTGACATCCTCAACACCAAGCTCCTTCAACATATCGGCAGACTTCTGTCCGAACTGGAAAGGAACAACCTGATCGTCAAGACCGTGACCAAGGAAGAAAGGCGTCTTGTTGTTAACCCACTCCTCGGGCAGGTAGTTTTTGATCCGGTCACTGAGAAGGAGGTAGCAGGAAAGTCCAAAGACACCACCCAGCTTCTCGGTGCTGGTCAAACCAGTGAACACAGACATGGCACCACCCTGTGAGAATCCACCCAGGATAATGCGGGATGCCTTGATACCCTTGTCCATCTCTTCCTTGACAAGGCCGTTGAAGTACTCGCGGGAGCGGAGGATACCGGGCTCATCTTGATTGGCGACAGATTCTTCAAAGTCCAACTGTGAGAACAGGACTCGTCAGTAGATATTTCGTGAGTCGCGGGGGATTGAGGGCGGGCTTACGTCGCGGCCGAGCTTGGTGATGTCGTACCAGCCAGGCATTTCCATGCCGAAGTTCTATTGTCGTGGAGTCAGCCATTGTGTCAGTAGATATGGTGACTTGGACATACCACTGTGATAGGGATATCGGGGGCATTGGGGAAGATGAATTTAGTCTCTTCGAACTTGCCGCGGCGGCGCCAGTTCTGGGCGAGAGCCATCCTGTTCGAGGATCGAAGTCAGATATATTTGCATTGCCTCAACTCGGGAGACTCGTTCTTAGACATACCATCCGGCACCACTATCATCAAATATGGTTAGTACATGCTATCATGTTGCCGCGGGGGAGGCTGTCTTACGTGTCTCCCAGCCCGTGGGCCATGATCACTGTGGAGGTGTGCTTCTTGAGCGCAGGGACAACAAAGGGACGTGCAACCATCTTGAATTGTTTATGAAACAATCTTCAAGGAAAAAGGATGACAGCAGAAAGAAGTGAATCTGTTATTCCACCACAATTCTGCCTATATCGTTATCGCCGTTTCACCGCCTTATCCACCGAGGAACAGCAAGAATTCTAGTAACGTTATATCTTATACACACCTCTATAGAGAATATTAAACATTATTTCACCATTGGACTGAATCAGGATCGCCCCGTCAGGTGATATATCTCATCTCTGATAGACTCAATGAAGGCATTCACAAGATCCACCTCAACAACACCCTCCTGCCAAGAAACAGCAAGCACCAAGCACCCATCACCACCAGTAACAACAGAAACTTGAAGCGCATTACCCATGACACTAGCACATTGAGAGAATACCATACCCCTAATAGCAGGGATATCAGGATCTGTCTGTGTGGGAACAACCCCAAGATTCGAAACCTCGAAAGACTTATCGCGTTCCAAGCCAATTCTAGACAAGCACAATTCCTGCTGGAAATTATCAACGAATTGAAGCAGATTAATACTCGCATCTTTGCCTTTCATCTTCAAAACTGAACTGATCGTCTTCCGAGATCGTCGGGCTTCAGCCCACGGGAATGTATTGTCCGAGGAAGAGATCGTTGCATCGCGGGTGTATTGTTCCTCGTAATCCTGAACCCAGACGCCCATGCAGTCATCAGTTATGGAATTCAGTAACCAGCGCCGACAAGATAATGCCCCGCTGCAATTCAGCTTTGAGGATTCAACTGGAAGATGCGCGAAGAGGGAGCGGGCAACGAGTGTCTGCAGGAATGCAGTGATAGTGGTATTTTCCTGACGACAGAAATCCCTCAGTACCGTCACTATAGATTCAGAGAACGGAACCAGTCTCAGCCGTGTCTGAGTTGGTTTGCGGATCTTGGCGCCTGTCCATAATGCCTCGTCTCTTCGCGAGTAAATCTTCGCCTGGAAGAGCTTCTTGGTGAGATACCACATGGAGAGATTCATCGAGTGAATTGTCTCAATACTGGGCAGTAGAGGACTCTGCGGTGGCAGGATAACCGTTTTCGGATCCCCTGATGGAACGGTGCTCAAGGCTCGCAGAAGAGTTTGATGGAATGCTTTCCCAGAAGTTCCATCGCCAATGGCGTGATGATATACAAAGGCAGCAGTGAAGTGCTGTTGATTTTCGGTATCTTGGAGAATACACAATCTCCACAACGGATTCGGCGCCTCGAAAGGGAGGTTGTGCTGCGTTGCCAGAAGGGCTTGCAGGTCCAAATCAGGGGTTGGTTCACCATTAGCGTCTGTACCGAGCAAACCTAGTTGCCGGTCCTGAAAAGACACAACATGATCTAGGTCAATCTGGGGCAGTCGTACAAAGTACGGGTCTTGAGTGTGATCATCAGCCACGATGGCGGAGAGTGACGGATGTTCTGTAATTGCAGCTTCACATGCTTGATACACGTAATCCTTGATAGGGGATGTAAAAGAATCTGGGAGGCTGTATGTTGCTGATACTGCCACGTTCAGATAGAATCCCACTTGATGCCGCGCTGTTGAATATTGTTCCAGTCGACCTTGCTTGTGTTAGTGAACAGGGTTCAATTGTGTATCCTTGGAACCATTTCCGACTCACCGACTGGACGCAGTCGTTCAAATTGGTCCATTTTTGTGTGACACGTCAAAATATTTCTCTCCAGGGGGTGCAGACAAATCCATCTGCAGCCACTCGGACTTGATTTCCTCTGCCAAATGCGGCTTTCCTATCTTGGCAGGTCTAAGGGAGAAAACGGCAGGCGGTGTCAGGGAACACCCCCCGCATTGGACAGGAGTTTCTCTTCTCTTTCTTTCTTCTTCACCTTTGTTTCTATATAACATGAAGCAGAGTATATCTGTCTGAAGCTCAGTCACAGCCATGATTCAAACATGATTCAAATCCAAACCATTCTGATATTGGATCGTGCACGTCACATCGGATTACTTCACGTTGACGCTCTTTCACACCCGAACTATACAGATATATCATGCTCAATATATTGACCGTCAAGGCTAATCGTGAGGCACAAGAAACATAGATCGAGCAAGAGAAAGGTACTGCTCTTACGGTGATACCTGAATGTCGTTTCCACCAGGATACAAATTCCGGTAGATGGTGTCCGAACCCATGATCACCGAGCAACTATTGAACCCCCGACCTCTACACAGGCGGTGTTTCCACTGTATCTGGCAGGTTCAGTCCCGCGCTTATCCGAAACCTGGTCAGGATCACTTAGGGTCTTGACTAGGTATACCATGGAACGCAGATGGTTATGATACCCGTTGAAATAGGGTTGAAAAGGTAATCAAAAGCTTGCAGGACCAAGAAATTTGAGCTCGTATGAATGATGCAAGGAGGAAAGTTGTGGCTGTTATACACGTCTATCTGGATAAAGCATAAACAATGTTGACGTTTGGCCCAATCATAGGTTAGCTACAGACTAAAGGTAAAACTCACAAGACTGTCGATTGGGGCTTGTGTAATTGCCTCGAAGTTGGAGTGAACACAGTATGGATGACTCCATTCAGAGGACTCATTTAGTGTCTCAATTACCTGCATATACCCGCACACGTGATGTATGAGCCGGCAGAGACACAAGCCCAGCAGTGAACCGTTCATCTATTACTTTTGTTGGGAAAAGAGAAATAAACTATTGACGAGTTTCATTCAGAGAAGCAAGAGTAATGATAGAGTTAAGTAGAGAGCCAGAAAATGCAAGATATCGTCAATCATTCCTATGCATCCGTCGCTTAACTCCGGTAAAGCAAAGAGACGTGAAAAGAACAGGAAAATTCAACATTTACAGGACAGCCAGACCACCCACAAGAGCAGCACCGAGAACACCCCAGGCGGCAGTCTGCATAGGCACAGCAGCACCCTTGGAGGTGGAAGTGGAGGAAGCAGAGGTAGTAGTGGAGGAAGAGCCACTCTGCGCCTTACCTTCGGCAGTCGATTCGTTGGCATTGCGAGCAGCAGACGAAGCCGGGAAGGCAGAGGCGGCAAGGTTGGTGTTGTTGCTGCAGGCAGAGGGCTTCTCGTAAGTGACATCGGCGGAGAATTGGATATCAGCACACTGCACAGAAAAAAATTAGTTTCTCCGAAAGTATCAATCAAGAAAGGAATCATACAGCGTAGAGACCACCAGAAGGATCACCGTTGGTCTGAACCTGAAGGGTAGCATTCATGCCATCGGTCAGGTTGCGACCAATGAGCTTTTCAGTGATGGTGACGTGAGGCAAACAGAACTCGCCGAGTCCAGTGACCTGGAAAGTAGGCTCGAGGACAATGTTGAAGTCGTCACCGGGGTTGCTGCCGAGAGAGGAGGAGGACCTCGACGGCAGTCTGGGCATGGTGCATTTCCAAAGCAACAGGGAAGGAGCCGCCCTTCAATGGGAGCTTGGTACGGTTGGAGGATTGGCTCATGCCGCCGCATGGGAAGTTGGGCATGGTGTCCTCGTCGAAACCACGGGAGGTGGGATACATGAGCTTGAAGTGGGCCGCGGCCATGGGCACGACGGACGTGAGGGCAAGAATCGAGAACTTCATGGTGATTGAATTCGGAGAGGAAGTGAAAAGAGATGGAAGAGAAGAGAGAGAAAGGAAGGGAAGAAAGGTAAATGTGGAGAGACGAGAGACGAGAAGAAAGATCTCTGATTATTTTGTAGCGTTCAAAATGCCGGAGCTAAGACAGGGTCCGCGGCTTAAAGGATATATGACATCGGCTTTCTAGACCCTTTGAGCCCTTCGAGGCAGATTGAGCGCATTTTATTACACGACTGTTCGTGTTTTCTATATTCTGGGTTCAGTCTCTGCCCCCTGTAATTTGCGTCTATTTCAAGCCTCCCAATTTACCTCACTGCAATAGTTTATCCGTCAATTCTAATTGTCGCGTCTCTAGGAACCATTCTCAACAGATTCTCCATGTAGGCATGTACCTACCCGTTTGGTACAGAGATGAAGAGTTACCAAATGCGGGTAGCGCAAATCCACTAGCGGTGCTAGTGGAGCTTACCCGAAACACTAATCCCAACTCGGCTAGAAATTCGCTCAAATGTTCTCAAGCGGGTTGCATGCAATCATAGGGCAGAAATGAAGAATTGAGTGAAGATTCAATGATTCAAGCGAAAAAGTGGTCATGGAGGCCAGAAAGCTCAACTTTCCAGTGAGCCCAAGATATTAACTCCCCCACCAACGCCAAACAGATGCACGCCATTACGCGTAGAAGAACAATAAATATGCTAAGTAAAATGACCCAGATTTCGTTATCATCACGGCAATTAATGCCCGTGCTCGGGCCAATGAATAAAGCGTCCGACCGCCAATTCTCCGAGGAAAGCGCCCCCGAGCACTGAAAAGAAGTAGCCGATGTTCATGGTCATGACTGCCAACATGCTAAAGGATTGTGAGTGCCAATTCGTCAGGCCAATTCGACCAGAGTAGAAAACGTACAGTAGATAGGAGACTCCAGCAATGCAGACAAAGAGCAGTGCCCGTGGCAGATCAACGCTGAAGCGCCAGGGAATAGGACCTCGACTGAGGTTGTGCACCACTTTGACGGATTGCTCGACACCTTGAGCAGTGATCAGTGATGCGACCTTCGCGTCTGCGTCGGTCTCGATATTGCCAGACTCGGTGTTCTTCCCAGCCACTGTCACATAGCGACGGTTGAGGTGAGCGGCGAGCCAGTGTTGCTCCATGACAGCCTTGAACGCGATCAGGCACCGATCAATGATAGCGAGAACAATCAAGAAGATACATGTTCCTGCAAAGGCACCGGAAGACGAAGGTGTCCAAGTATGGGAGAAGAGTGGGGTGTCATGAGAGTTTTTGAATGTCATAGTCATTGAGGTGCTCATGCTGCTTGAGCTTGAGCTTGAGCTGGTGCTACTGCCCATATCCATTCCATCCATGATGAACTGAGGTTGAGGAAGGAAGTTGAGAAGGTTGGGATGGAGAAACAGAGAAAACAAGTAAGTTGAATGTCCGGAATGTGACGCTTTGGGACTTTGGGGAAACGGCCGGGTCCACTGTGGGTCCTCACTTTCCATGGATGCAGGTGGGTCTGTCCCACGTTGGGTTTGAGCAAGTTATTGCTAATCGCGTTATTACTTCTGGAGTTCTCTGTGTACTGTATCGCCGAATTCCGATCTTCCCTTCTCCATCTACCATGACCATCTGATCAACATGTCCATGTCAATGGGTGATATGCCCGCGGGCTCCATGGACATGGGAGATGGAGTCCCAAGCCTATTCACTCTACAGAAGATGTACTGGGCTGTCGTGGGAAGTGCTATCGGCGTAGCAACCATCGTGAATGTGCTGGACCGAATTATTTCTCGGCATCGGTATGTCCAACAACACCATGACCATGATCACCATTGAATCTAACACGAAGCAGCCTACGGGATTCTTCGCTCACCCCCGCCAAACCAAAATCGCTGTTCTTTAATCTTTATGCGACTATCACAGCGACAGTGCGCGAAGTCAGCTATGCAACACCACACCCGCTCAAAATCGGAGGCTTGACTCTCCACTTCCCGCCACTGGGCCCCGTACTGATCATGTTGGCCAACTTGATTACAGTCATGGTCCTATGCTTCTACAAACTCGACACGCTTGATCCATGGAAATGGGAACAAGTCGGCTACCGCACCGGGTTCATTGCCATCTGTCAACTGCCCTTAATTTTCCTGCTGGCAGGTAGACAGAACATCATTGGCTTTCTGGCTGGAATGAGCTACGCCAGTCTGAACTGGTACCACCGCTGGATCTCACGCACACTATGGCTGACAGCTACTATTCACATGGGATTCTGGTTTCGTGACTATGATCGCTGGCATTACATCCTCTACCAGCTCAAGAATGATCCTTTGACCATGCGTGGATTCGCTGCTTGGATTATCCTCACCTTCATCGTCATCAGCTCTTTCGCCCCAGTTCGCCGCCTCAGTTATGAATTCTTCGTGATTCAACACTTGGTCACATTTGTCGGGTTCCTTGTTGCTGTATGGATGCATGCACCAAGCGAGGTCAAGACCTGGGTCTGGGTACCCATTGGCCTGGTGGTATTTGATCGCGTCGCTCGTTACGCTTGGGGTGCGTATGTCAACCTGGCCATATTCCATCGGAAAACAAGTCCAAATGCGCTTTGGGCGCACTCTGCAACCTTCACTCCACTGCCAGGAAATGTCACTCGCGTGACTGTTTTGAATCCTGGTATCAGATGGCAACCTGGTCAGCACGTCTTCCTCACTTGTCACTCCATCGTTCCACTGCAGTGCCATCCTTTCACTATTGCTTCTATTCCGGAGGACAACAAGATGGAGTTTCTTATTCGTGCAGAGAATGGAGGAACAAGGAGGTTCTTCCGATTTGCGTCAAAGAATGACAGTGTCCTGGGAGGAAGGGAAGTAGCTTCGCGCGGACGAACAATTTTCATTGAAGGGCCGTACGGAAGTATGCGCCCCTTGCGCCAGTTTGACAGCGTTGTTCTACTGGCAGGTGGAATGGGTGCGACATTCACCATGCCCCTACTCAGAGACGTAGTCTCTGCGTGGAAAACGGAAAGCATTGAACCAGCTTCAAGTCAGACCGCGAGACTGGCTGCCACTAAGCGAGTACGATTCATCTGGGTTATCAAATCTCGTGCCCAGCTGTCTTACTTTGAGGAACAGCTCCAATCTCTGCTAGCAGATGTTTATGAATGCCGGCAGTCACAGCCCAACTTTAACAAAGAACTCGAAGTGAGTATCTACATTACTTGTGATGAGAAGTTGGACCCGCCCACTATTTCGGAAGCTCCCTCGGTACCAGCACAGAGCTTCACCCAAGATGCCTCCACGTTTGACGAAAAGAAGAACCCCGGAGCAGATCATGTCTCCATCCGCTCCATTTCCAGTCAGACCACATCGGAGCGAAAGCCCAAGCCCACAGGAACTGGTTGCCTTCCTGGCGGAGGATGCTGTTGCACAACTCAAATCGAAGACGAAGACGAGATTGCCAACTGTACCTGTACCTGTGCCGGCCCTGTTCAGTCCGAGAAAGTCAGCTCAAATTTCAAAGACGAGATACAGCCGAGTATATCTGGAAAGTCCAATATCATCCATCCCACCATGGTTTCAGGTCGTCCAACCCCCCGCATCATCATTCGAAAGGTCTTGGAAAAGGCCGAAGGCGAAAGTGCGGTCGTCGTGTGCGGACCCCGCGGACTGGCAGATGATGTGCGCCGCAGTGTTGTTTCCCTGAGTGATGAACGGGCTGTTCACAAGGGAACTGGCGCACAGGGCATTTACTTGCATGTCGAGAACTTTGGGCTATAAAGAGGGGGAGCTTTGCTATGATGTTTATGATACTGATACTTTGTTATGTGCATGGCAAGGAGTTTAGTGGGCGCTTACTCAATTTAACTCTTCTCTCTCTTTGAACAAAGTTTCGACAAGGGTCCTCGTAAAGTGTAAAGTGTAAATGATAGACTATTGATCAAAGCAAGGCTACAGCTTCATGCAGAATTCTCGCTCCTCTTTTATCTGGTCTTTTTTTTCATAACCCATTTCCCTTGATTCCAAATTCATCGGGTTATAATTGTGCCTTCGTGGGGGAATTTTGATCAATCAAAGTTTCATCTATCAATATATCTGTTAAGGTAAGAAAAAAAAAACAACGTTGGAAGACAACACGAAAAGTGGTAGGAAAGAACTGGACCACACAGAGCCAATATCTGCATAACACTCTACACATAAGTATAATTTTCACATAGCACTATAAATAGAGTTTAGATAGAAGATTTTGTGTATACAAATACCTATACTGAGGAACTCTATAAGAACTGTAAATAAAGCAACTTCACAAAAAGAGACATACCAGAAGAGATGACCAGGGAATACAAAATTCTATAACGAAGTCTAGAACTATATGAATTTATCACGGAGTTCTGGAAACAGCAATGACTCCAGAGAAGAATGCTTCATCATATGTACAACGTTTTCTCGATTAATAACAAAGTCAAGCAAAGATCTACGGCTACCACGGATATAACGTTTGATCATTGAAACACTAATAGTCAGAAATTTCATGAGGCAAGAGATACCATAAATTGAGAGTAATATCTTAGTAACAATATTATCAATACAATGTTGTTACCGTGAGTTTATCCTTGGTTCTCACTCAGACCTCAGTTCGAACTGGGGGAAGCAATTGGAAAACATAAACGAAGGTTAGCCTTAAACTTCAAACTTTCATACATCTGCCATGTTTAGCATTCTGTATTTTTTTTGGATTACCACAAGTCAGTTTCAACCGTGAAATGAGTCAAAATCAACAATGCGTTCCTCCCTTCTTCCTTCTTACCCTATCTTGCTTCCTCAGCGACCACGTCTTATTTAAAAGTCATTTTCACCCAAAGATCCCTCTCCAAATATACCACCGAGCTCATTTGGACAACCCTATCGTGAGAATGAGCACCCAGGAATCCTCTTCTGGTTCTCGCTAACTCTTGATGTCGTTATTTAGATATTTTGGGCTATCATCCAAAGCCATGAAACATACACTCACTCGCGAAATGACCAACGAGAGTACAGCTCTGGCAAACTCCAAATGCAAAGAGTCACTCGAGGAGCTATCCAAGCTTACTGACAACTTCTTGTCCATGACAAAATCTCCAAAACCAAGCCTACCATCTCTCCCTAATGAACTCCTTCTCGAAATCTCAAAATACATGAACCAAAAAACCCTACCAAGATTCATGCGAGTAAACAAAAACCTCCACATTCTCTTAGAAACCCCTCTCTACATCCTAAACAACAGACGGAACTGGGGGCTGGCCCTAGACTGGGCCTTGAAAAACGGGAACACCACAGTAGCCCACAAAGCAATCAAAGCCTGCACGAACGGAATCTTCTGTTCCAGACGGGAACATCTAGGTCGAGCTCTCGTGGACGCCGTGCATCTAGCTTGCCAAACATGGCCAGCACCGTCATCGAAGAATTCCATCGCTATCGCACAACTGTTAATGGAAGGAGGCGCCAAGATGCGCAACCTCCGACAGGTCCCCCGAACTGTACCCATCTTCGAAGCTGCGATGACAGGAATTACCGAGCTAGTTGAACTTCTGATTGCGCATGGGTCGCCTTTGGAACCGCCTATTTGGTCTTATTGTCCGGAACATGCGGGTGTTTCGCCGCTCGTGCCGGCAACTATAGGTGGTCATATTGAGATTGTGGAGCTTTTACTTGCTCATGGTGCTGATGTTAATGGGCAGGCTTATTCTTCAAAGTCACCTTTGGATTATGCGTGTGAGCCTGGGTATGCGTACCCTGAGATTAGGAAGATTTTGAAAAAGTATCAATTACAGACGAAGAAGCGGAATATTGTTAGACGGTATTACTCTTGATTGGGGTTCTCAGTTGTTTGGATGGTGTTTGGATATCTGTGATATTTGGTTCTCATGATCAGACTGGACAGTTCTACTGTGATGGGAAGTCTTTGCTAGCTTTTGTCTGTTGGAAATACTGCATACATCGACTTGATCACAATTGATCCCACAGTATATCCTTCTAGAAAGCCTAGGAGTCAACGAAAGAAGCACCTGCAATCCACCGCGTGAGTATATCAAATGCGACATCTGGGCGATCTTGAGGCAGCTAAAAGCCAAATCAGCTGCTGGTGAACTCTGACAGCACAAGTCAGTACTTACTAAATGGCCCGCTGCATCAACCGTCACCAAAGCAAACCGAGATGTAGTTTTCGAATGAGAATCGAAGTACACCTGTACCTCCTTAGTCTTACCGACCACTTGGTCACGACCATCCACATTCGAAGTCCAAGGCTCGAGAGACTTTGCCGAAAACTCAACCTGACCTCTCCAAGACAGCGCATTGGCCCATCGGAGAACTCCAGCTGTATTACAGGCAAGATCAAAGTTTCCTTGATATGCCAAGAAATGGACGCCCCGAGAAAGGAGTAGTAGTACAGCATCAGATGACAATGTCATTGTCTCCGGTGTGGTATTGAACGACTTTGCGATGGCGTCTGATTGCATTTGATACTCCTTCAGGCCGTCAGAGGGCGAGAGGGCATTCCAGACAGGGGCAGAATTCAGATATTGCTGAATGTTCTCTGACTGTTTATAACAAAAGTCATCGACCACACACTCCGCCGTGACTGTGAAGATTCCAGTCAGTTAAAATGCCGGGGATATTGAGGTGCGCACAAGTTACTCACTATCAAAGCGGTTGCGCCCTCCTTTCCCACTCTCACCATCGTACCAGGAAATCACACCGTCCATACAGATAGAGCTTGCAGTGTAGCAGATATCAGTATCAGGGTTACGAATGCAGGTCTCAGCAACATCCATACACCGGGGCATATTAGTCGCCATGATATCACATCGAGTCTTATTGAACACAGGTGTCTCCACACCAGGGTTGGTCGTGCAGAGAGTTTCCCAGTATCCGAAAGCGACATCCTTGGGAGACATATAACCATTGCCGACGAGGCATGATTTCAGATTGATCTGGGTCTCCTGCGGATATCGTTCATTCTGAGTGATGATTTCAGCGCCCAGATAGGGAATATATTTGCCCTAAGAACTTCGTTAGTCGGATGCACACTCTCGTGTGGAAGCCTTTCTCACCGCGTAGGATTCGCCCGAAAGGTGGACATCGGAGAATTGTTTATCGGGGAATATCTCAGTGATGAACAGCTGAAGGAAGCGATGCATATCAACAGCCGCTTCCTTCGAATCGCGCGGAACATCATAGCCCTCGTCGATGTATGAGAAACCCACACCAACCGGCTGCTCAACAAAAAGCAGGGATGTATTTTGGTTCCAGGCCCATGGATTTGAAACCGTTCCATTACCGTACTCGTTGATCAAACAAGGGCCGATTTCTTGGAATAGTCCGATCATACTGGATGAGCCTGGTCCACCGTTCGTCCATAGCGTCAAGGGATCGTTGGCGGGATCGTTCTGGCTGTCGAAGTACCAGAAGAATAGATGCTTGTGTCCAATATCCAGCCAGCCTGTGTACTGTGCTGAGTCTGTGGCACAGATTGACTCATTTTGCTGTCGAATGCGTACTGAGTGAGGTGAATTCGGGCTTTGGAAGGTCGTGAACTCGGATGCTAATGGCTCACGCAGGACAGTTTGTGAGGCGTAGGTCACGCTGAATAGAGTGGTCCAGATCTTCCACATTGTAGGGATGTATGAGGTTCTGAATTGCGAGGGAATATGGGATGAAGGGAATTGTAAGCATGATAAGGTCTATGTTGCTTAGCGTTGCAGGGATCGGAGTTCGGCGCTCAAATAGGTTACAAATAGGTTACGCTGCAACAAAGACGCAATTTAGGCCTAAAGATGATAATTTAAAGGGAATACTGTATACATGTAAAAGAGAGCGATAGGGCATTCATCGTAGACAGAATCGCAGATCATCTGGACAAACAGCGCGCAAAGGTGGAAAGTGATAAACTATCCAATGACAAAGGTATGTATAGAGCACCGAGGTACCCTTTCATGCAATTGACTAGTCTGGACTACCTAAAATCAGAATGAGCCCTACCCTGTAAGTTACTTCCAAGGTTGTTACTCGACTACTTGACTCACGGCCCGACAGCACCCGAGCACATGACATCATCCAGGAACTGAGCTTCTTCCACCTCACCTCCGCCTCCAATCCACCTACACAACCCCAATTACAACCCTCAACCGCCAACATGTTCCGCTTTGTATGTGAATGCCCCGAATGAACACCCCTTCGCCCAACAGAGTCCTCAAGACAGAGCAAACGAAGCAAACAAAACTAACCCAAGCAGAGCAAAACCCTCGACCCAATCACCCTCTTCCACTCGCCCAAGTTGGCAGCCTCAACAAGAACCCTCAACATCCTCAAACAAGCCTCTGCATCAGCTGGTGAAACCGCCACAGAAGACCAAGCCAGCGACCACTCCACCCATGCCCAGCAGCAGCGCGGCGAGTTCGAGCTCGAGGTGACCACCTCGCCCCCGACAACCGACCAGCTGCGCAGTATCCTGGACTATATCTCCCCTGTCAGCGGAGTCGGCGGTCAAGGCAACAAGACTACGTATGGAGTTGCCGAGTTGGTGAAGGGGGCTCGGGATGCGGAGGACGCGCTCAAGAAGTTCAAGGAGGACAATGAGACGTTTACCCGGCCTGTGGTATGTTATTTACTTTCTTCTCTCTGTCTTTTTTTTCATCTGCTGGAATGCATGACTGGACTGGTTGCTAATGTGATTCCGGGGTAGACTGTCGACTGGGTCAATGGCCGTGCTGTCATTGGGGATGCCGAGTCCGAGATTCTGCGTATGGTGCGCCAGCTTCCCGTCAACTAAGGGGATGTGGTAACTGTCATGAAATACTACAAGCAAGCTACTCAACGCATGTAAAAGATCAATGTTATAACTCCTTATCAGTACAGTCCACCAATAACCGACAGCAGACAAAACTGTCGGTCTAAGCATGTATCATACAAGAATCAAATTGGAACCTCCGACATGGACCTTGAAATTAAAACCAGAGGAAAAGAAAAGGAGAAAGACATATCGCGTTGGAAGGTAATGTAACAGCAGGAAGGAAGATGGAAGATAGAAGATAGAAATACGCCATTAAACTCAATACTGGGACATGGGGCATAAGGAAACCAAGATCCAGCTCGGAGTCAGGCACCAGCGAAACGTAAAAGAGAAAAGAGGCCGAGTGCTGAACCAAGCTAAAACATGGTCCCGAATGTGCCATCCGTGGCGATCGGTTTACGGGGGGAACTGCGGCCGCCACTGTCAACTGCTGGTTTGCGATGACTAGAATCTGTTAGTGAATATTCCCCCGGACGGACTGGAGAAGAGAACAATACATACCGGAACGTAAAGCCAACAAACAGCCCCTTGCCCATTTTATCATCGCGATCAGCCATATCCTCCAATGCGCGCTGCTTATCATGAACCTCCTTATACTTGGCCATATCAGCCTCACTGCTAAAGTCATCAAAGTACCCGGCATCGGTCTCGGAGTCCAACTCAGGAACGAACGGCGCGCGCTGCTCACGCAGGTTCTCAAAGTCAACTTCGGAGAAGTAATCGTGTGCATGGATCTCCTTGATATTCTTAAAGCGCGTATCCTTGCAGGCAACCAACTTCGTAATCAGGTCCCATGTGCGTCGTGAAAGGAAATAGTTAGGGTCTTCATAGACAGGCTTGCGCAGCACCTTCTGCCAGCGCTTCAAGTTCTGCCAAGTTTCCTCGACAGTCGCACCTGCAAAGGGCGGGTATCCAGCCAAGGCCTCGAAGAGCATGCAGCCCAGACTCCAGTAGTCGACCGTGAAATCATACTGGTCACCCTTGAGAACCTCGGGCGCCATGTAATCAGGCGAACCGACAATCGACTTGGCATAGTTGACCTCGCGCTGGCGCAGGGACTGGTATCCCTGCCGCCGCTCAGCCATTGTCCGCTGCTCCATGGGGCGACCGAAAGGAACAGGCGTGTTGCCCACCTCCTCCAGCTTGACGCGCATGGACTCAATCTTGCCGGGGCTCAGCATACCAGCCGCCAAGCCGAAATCCGTCAGCTTGACGTGGCCCGTTGAGTCGATGAGGAAATTCTCGGGCTTCAAGTCTCGATGGATATAACCCAGCACATGCAGCGCGTCGATGCAGCTGAACATCTCGGCGATGTAGAAACGCGCATGTCGGTTATGCAACACACCGGTGTTGTTCAGCAATGTGCGAAAATCGCCACCGGGGACATACTCCATGGCCAGATAGATCTGGGTGTCATCCTGGAAGGCATAGAGCAGCTTGACGAGCCATTCGCTCTTGGCGGCTGTGAGGATATCGCGCTCGGTGAGAATATGCCGGATCTCGTCCAGCTTGAACAGCAGCTTCTTGCTCATCACCTTGAGCGCGCATACCTCGCGCGTGTCCTTCTTCTGCGCCAGATACACTTGTCCATAACCACCCTGGCCGACCTGAGTCAGGATCTGGAAATCACCCTGGCGAAGACGGGTGCGACGCTTGCGGAGATGGGCACGTTCGCGACCGAGGTATTTTAGTAGGGCGGGTTCGTGTTCCTCTTCTGGGGTTGCGGGAGGATCAGGGTATGCGGCTTTGAATTGAGTGTGGCGGGTTTGACGGTTGTGAACGTAACTGAGGAGGTCGAAGTAGTGGTCCAGGAAATCTGATGTTGGTTAGCGGTGAGGCATGAGGGGGGGTTTCCCAGTTGACTGGGGACGTACACAGTTGGGTCACATTGACCAGGCGCTTGACGCGGGGTTGGGCTAATTTCTCGATTTCCTCTGGTGTCAGCCCGCGCATCTGCACTTGGCGTCTTGTTGTCTCGGCATCGCTTTGTTGATACGGGGCTTGGCGCGACAGAGCTGCAGCTGCTGGAGCGGTGCCAAAGTCCTTGGTTAGGCGTGGGTTTGGCGGTGTGTTCTCCTTGTTTCCTCTGCGCGTCGGGCTGGAGGGCGCCTGGTGAATGACGCTCTCGTTGAAGTCCTCCCCCTTTCCTGCGAACATGGGATGATTGAAATGGTTGTAGGTCGACTTGGAGGGGGAGGTGGGTGTCAGCTTCATGGCCTTATCAAAGACATTGGGCAGGTCGAGTGCGCCAGGCGGCAATCGAGACTTGCTGGGACTGCCCTGGGGAGTCTGGGGCGGACTGGTGAAGCCATGCTCAGCGGGGGTCGAAGGACGGTCAAAGGCTTCCAGACGCGTATGCAACAATGGCGGCGGATTCGGGAGACGAAGCCCTTCCTCTGAACCGATGGCCATGATGGTTGTTGAAGAGGGGTTTGGTTGGGCCGATAAGCGTTTGGCACTAAGGGAACAATGAGAGATGAAGAGGCAAAATGTCTTTGTTAGGGGGAAAATCCAAAAGAAAGATGGTTCATATTTGCAGTCGATCACTCCACACGATCGATATGATCTTGATTTCTTACTTTCCACAATCCACCCTTGCCCACTGTTGTCCACTGCTCCCTCCGATCTCTCCCTTGGCTGAAGTTTCACTGTTGCCCCTAGCAACCTCCCCCCACGTCATACAGGCTGTGTCCTCCTGGTTTCATGCCAAACCCGCCAGAGTGGATGGAGCTGATCGAGGCGAGCTGAATCGAGTCCACTTCCAATCCCGGTTCTGGCCCTGGTCCTCCTCCGATCGGCCCCCAAGAGGCCCTAACGTGTGGGTTTTCATTTGATATGCCCCTCTTCCTGATATGGGGGGGGGGGGGGGGGCTTGAATGGACTGGAACCTTGAGTGGTGGACAAGTTCGGCTATAATTGTCAAGGAGACTAGTGAATGTCGCACATTTACTTCTACAGCATATGCATCGGGGATTATTTCAATAATTGGGCCTGTCCAGTCATCCATGCAGGGATCAGGTCGTAAGCATAGTACCAGATTGGGTCTAGTGGCCAAACACGGAGAGAGAACCATGGAATGAGGCACGGGGAGCCCCGATAATTGTTGATCTCGTCCACGGTTCACCGCAGCAGACACTAAATACGAACTATAAGAAAGGATCCAGCTTCAGCTTCAGGCCGCTCCCTGCTTCCGTTGTCCCGTCTATTGTCGTTAGCGTCGAGCTGAACCGCAGGGTAGGGGTACCCACATAAAATGCCAATCCATAGTCTTCCGTCGTGAATGTGATGGTGGCTCCCTTGGGGAAATAGAACACATCCCCCGGGGTGGCCGTCACCTTCTGTCCAGTCTCATCGGAGATCTCAAACTGGCCCTCGACAATAATCTTCATCTCGTCGTAGGTGTAGGTGTAGACCAGAGGCGTGCCCTTTTCCAGACGGTAGAACCCACAAGACATGGGCTTGTCTGGATTCTCGTTCTCGCTATGGAGAGTCAGTGACCATATCAGAAATCGATCGCAGGTGGGTCAGATACCTCGACTGCACGTCCCCCAGGAAGGCATTCTCATTGGCGATAAGGGGAGGCTTAAAGGTGGATTGCGCCTTCGCGTGGTAGGTGAAGGGAACGGTCATGGTTGGATGCTTGGGTGAATTGTTGTACAAGCAAATTGTAAATAGTATCCGAGTATGAGAGGTAACTTAATTAGCAATGTTGCTGTGCTCGAGCAGATGGCTGCCTTTATACGGGTTCCCCGGTCTATCGACCACACCTCAGATGAGGGGACGTCCTTGGGAGAAGTCCCCCTTGGACTCGGATCTGACTCGGATCTCATGTACAGACTAGGCAGGCCAGAAGAGATCGGATCGTAAGCCACCAAAGTGAGGGGCATCAACTTGAAAGAGATAGTGAGGGGAACCATCAAGCGTCTGATAGAGGTAGATTATGGGGCATTGCCTACCAATGTGGTGAAGGCGAACTCACGATATTGATCGAATTCTATCAGTTATTGGATCTCTCTTGCCCACTCCGCCAAATCTTCGATAGTCAATTGTGGTGCAAGTATATTGGAGAGGATGTTTTTACTCAAAGCGGTTAGTGCTTCCCTGTCATGTCGCGGATCCGTGACCTTCAGCCTTGGAGATCAGGCAGATATCATGTTCATCATATTTGATTCCTATTGACAAGCTTAGATATGTTTGATAATTGATACGAGAACAGAGGCCTGGTGAGAAAAAGCGGCGACGGAAGTGCAACAATATATATCCAGAACGAGGATACTATCAATATCGATCTTAACGAAATATAGTATCACACTGTAAGATTTTGGACATTGATGGGCCTCATGAACTGGTGTCCCTGTTCTGAATGCCCCGTGTATATTGAAAAATATAAGGCGATGTGCGAATATCACTTGGTCAACATGGTAGGTGTTGATCGAATAAAGGCTAGGACCTCAGGGAATCAGGAGTATTTCCTCGCACTTCCTGAAGCAACATCTGCCCCTACTCAATTCTCCATATTCAATCAGACTGAAAATATGAACAAAAGTTCTCTAGATGCCAACCGAAAAACGTACCAGGACAGTAATCAAAGAAGCTAAGAGCAAGCTCATCTTAATGGTTTCGATGAGAAGGCCACTGCTCACAAGTGATACGACAACATCCGTATTGCTCAGCTTAAAGCAGAGCCCATGTCAAGTTGTATGTACATTCAGTGAAAGAATTTTGTAGTCTATAGATCCAATAAAGATCCTTAGATCCACTCGCTATTCAAATCCTGTCGATTTTTTAAGAGTGGCGAGTCTGTACTAAGATCAAAAAGAAGAGGAAAAGAGACCCTAAAAGCTAGGCTTCAAGTACCATCTCACTTGCACACTGTACGTTACGTCGTAAAAATCAAAGCTGAGCCGGGGAAGCATTTCAATACTGACTTTGGCTCGCAGAAGCTCACACAAAGAGCTAGCTGCATGGACTGTGTAACGTACTTGGTAGCCAGCTATTCCGGTATGTTATTTAATAATGGCGGGAAGAAAGCCATGTGTATTTTCAACTAGAAATGCATTCACTTCCGGTTTGGAGATACCCATGGAATTGATCTTCACCTGCATGTTCTACTACACGAAGAAGAAATCAGAAAACTAACTAGGAGCCAGCAGGAAGATCCATAAATAATTGACCAAATGCAAAGTTCATGTGCACACAAAAGCTATTTGTCTTTATGGGATCTAGTCGGAGCATGTCCCGAAGACGCTGGGTATTCACCAATGCTTGCGACTACGGTTGAGGATGGAGAGACTACGTCCCTCAACTCGCTATTGGATTACACGGTGCCGAATTGGTCTAAAATCCTTCGGTCATGAACAATCAAAGCAGTAATTGAGGCTGAAGTGAGGATAAAACGGGGCCTGTCTACAAGGATGCAGGCATTGAGAGAGAAACTGGGATGACATGGTGAAAGGGCAGATGGTGTATCCGCCAACGTTCTTTGTACCTGGATGCCTTCGGCACCATGTTCTTTCTTATGTTTTGGATTATGGGATTCGTATGTATGTCGAGCTGGTACTCAGTCTCTCTTTTTGAGGACCAGCTCTCTTTCTGCGTTGTTATCAGGCGTGTGGTCAAGTTCTTACTTCAACTGAATTGAAGCGCCTGCATAGCCATTACAATATGAGTTATGCTGCAACAGTTTACTGAGCTTTGATTGATTGATTGATCGTCGGGGCATGTGGTTGGAGCATGTGGCAGAGTATGGAACCATGAATGAAAACAGAGATGCTAATTGAATCGAGAATCTAACGGCCAGGCATATCGTAACCAGGGACACAATCCAGGTTACCACAAATCTCGGAAAATGGACCTCAATATTTGACACCAGGATCTACTAACGAACACGGCCGATACGAGAGGAATCAGTCCGATATCAATCAGGCAGGCAACTGACAAGAATGAAAGACGTCACGCTAACCATGGCTCGAATGTGGGATTCGTACTTCTTCATCGTGTGATACAATTTCTCGGCTCCGAGAACCTCGTAATGAAGAAAACAGAGCCGCTATCTTCCTCGAACAGAGTCAAAAGGCAGCCTGAAAACCACCATATCGACTTTCGAGGGCATCGGGTTGACTCCGAAAAACGAAGACCCCTTTTCTTGGCCCCCAATATAAGCAATGCTTAGCCTCGGATGGCAAGACATCAACGCCTACAGGGCGTCCAAATGTCTCGGATACGGATGACACTTAAGTGGCTGAAGAAATGAGGAGCGCCACCAGGGGACCGACTGCCAGATGATTGGACTCGGAACAAGCGGCGGATGGTCTGACAGTATCCGTATTTCCCGATCTATACTCAGCGTGGAATAGTTTCTGCGAACCTGCAGGCTATGTGGGGCATGATAGGAACGAGAAGTTCAATAATCTCCGCATCAATTCTATAGGGTGCTACATTTGCAGTAACCTGAGGTGATTATTTAGCCTATAATCTTACAAATTAAAAGACTCGGATAGAACGCGTCAGGGCAAGACGGTTGAATGCGCTCCTCATTGCTTTTGTTCGATCCAAGGCCGACAATGGAATGACTTACTGGATCTAATGGTCACTTTCGAGTCTCACAAGTAGAAGGTGCACCATAAAGAAACCCTGATATTTCATGCTCTTTCGAAAGCGAGTGTTACCAAGTGGTGAGGCTACAGGCCTTGAATTCTGCAGAAGTGAGTCTCGCCCCTAGTAAGCCCTAGAGCAGGCTAAGATTTTCCGGCCACCGTCGGGATCCACTGCACTTTGTCTCCACTGGCCTCTTGTCGGTGGCGCTGCTCTCTACATGTCTTCGGAGCAGCGGAACTTGGGACGTTACGCTTGCACTTCATATGCATATTGAAGCTTGAAAGAAGAACAGCGGCTCTGTGGGCAATTATGTAGATTTAGTATTGCCTCAGTATACTCTTCATCTCCTCGGCTGCTTTATCGTTGGTATACCCAGGGAAGGAAAAAGAAATAGACATTTACATTGTACAAATTTCGTCCCGAAATATAGAGGCAGCAACAGCAAGTTTCGCTTTCGATCCACAACGGGGCAATTTGGAGCCCTATGTCTCGACCGAATCAGCATGCTTTTATTTGTGGATTTGGATATAGATATGCTGATAGTGCTACGGGACCGAGGCATTTTTCTGATACCTAGAGATAAGTGGGTGCCTTACCGGACGAAAGAATAGTGCTTGACATCAGCGTGGTATAGCCCTGGACATATAAGAAGGCAGCGATCCTCGAGTCTTCTACGAAATGTATCAGAGACAATCGAGAAGCTGATGATCTTTGTGATTCTCTGTTTTGTGATCCTCTTCTCGTTCTGTTATTTTGAAATTTTCGTCCATCATCTGAGAAGTATGCATCCTTCAATTATCCTACCTTGAGTCTCTGATATCGTGCTAACCAGGCATAGATTTCCCCCATATTCTGTTAACGCTTGTTCATCATACCGCAATCATGTTCAAGAATATCTTGAAACAGTTTGGATCCATCCTCGTTACTTTGCTTTCCTTGCAAACTGTTTGCTCGGCACTTGTAGTTGAGAAAAACCAGACTTTGAGCCAAGCCGAGAAGAGTGAGACCACGGCGCTGGAAGTTCGAACCTCCGATGAGTATACCATCGTCCACAAATGGAGCGGTGGAGCCATCATCGGATCGGCTACTGCAGTTGGCGTCTTGATCACCAGTGTTGCCGCTGTGTTTGTCACCTGGTACGTTAACCAACCAGATGCTAGTAAAATCTGTGGAAAGACAGCGGTTGTCGACATCACTGGCAGCGATGGTGTCGCCTATCAATATTATGTATATTCATACACAACCGGCTCAAACTGTGACACTACCCAGCGAGCAAAGACTATCACCGACAGTCTCTCTAATGCATTCAACGAATTGCATTCCGATAGTGCCTCCGCAGTCTGCATTGATTTTGATCACCATGGTACTTGGCACGGAGTTCTTGGCCTAGCAACCGCCAGTTCTGGAATTGACCCACAAAAAGCTTGCTCTGGCCACCATAACGGCGCTAAAAGAAGCGTGGAAGGCCTTCCTCAGCTCGAGGAAATGGTTTCTACAAAGGCGAGTGAAGTTGGACTTGTTAAGAGAGCTTCAATCTCCGTCAGCAAGTCCGCCGAGAAATCTGGAACCACCAAGTTTAGCGCGCCCAACAAATCCCAGGGAGTTATTCTCCAAATTGCGGGCCAGATGTATCAACAGAGCCAACTCGGAAGCTGTGAGGCTGTGACAGGTACCCTGGAAGACACTGACGGAGTGAGCTATTCCTATTACTATTACGCTTCAGGCCGTAACTGCGATACCACGGCTGAGATCAAGACAATGGTCACTGCTCTCGACAATGCATGGGAAGATCTGGGAAGCACTTCGGCACTGTGCATGACAATGCAACATGGAAGCGGCACATGGAGAGGACACCTGGGAATTTCTGTCATGCAGAGCACCTACCCTGCGCAGAAATTGTGTTAGATGGAACTATGACATCAAGACCATGTAAGTCTCAGATAACCCCAAACAGTCTAGGTATCAAGGATGGGTGACTAACCATTTTCTCACCAGGGAAGGCAAACCAAAGGATCCTTCAACAACCTGGTATATGTCTGCAATGATACAACATCATTGCCTTGGTATAGATGAGATAGAATTGCTACCGACGAAGCCTATGTAAGAACATCCGTCGACTTGTGAGATCATACTGTGAATTATTTACTGGGGTTACTACACCGCGGAGCAAATAGTCGTTTCCCAGAGACCAATTAAGTTATACATCTTGCAAAGATTTGTCTGATCCGTAAGTTCTGATAATGGCAATGGCCATTAGATGAAATGATAGGATTCAATTTGGCCTAGGAGTCTATAATAGCCCAAGAAACAACTGATCCAATGCATAGACTAAATGGCTGTGAGGTGTTCGCAGTTAGCTCGGATCATGTCCCTGGTGTAACAAATCTTAATGTAGCCACTCTGGAGAAGGGTGAATTGAAGGCAACTAGCTTCATATTGCATACCTCGACGTGTCACTGGGCTTGTATATGCACGCCAACCAAGGCTAAGCAGCAATAGATGGATCGGATCAATCTAGACTCTAATAGGGAGAGCGATACCGAGAAAGATCCCAGGACACGGGTAGCTATCGACCCAAATGGTGAAGTCTCATGTTGCCATCTTCAAAAACGTGTCCAGTTCCGGTTCATTAGATCTCTTGGACCTGAAATAAATAGCAGAATTTGGATATTCGCTGTTCATATCCTTTACCGGATGGACCAGTTGTCCTCAATATCCGAGAACAAGGCATCCGTCTCGGACGGAAGAGTGACTTTCAACTTCTTTGCTGCCACATGGAGTTCGTGCAGCAATGCCCTGCCTAATGGCCAACGACGTGCAGTGGCCTTGGAAGCGAGGCAGAGATTAGTGAAAGCCTTTCGGCTCTCGGGGTTGTCGAGATCATCAAGAAGAGTATGTTCTGCTATTGCGCAGGATTGCATGTTTGCTGCTGGGAATCGGTCGTTTCCCCATATAGATAGATGCACCGCTACCAGTCGTCCGACTTCTCTCGCAGCTGTGAGTCTCCTTTCTTTCACGGACTGATACTCTGCTGGGCTTGGACTTTCCTGATCAGCCTTTTTCTGTACAAAGCCATAGATTTTCATAACGATCTTGTTCCAGTACATGCTTGTTTGGGTGTCAGCATTATCCTCAAGTGCAGAGCGGATAGGTGACATACTGCAAACCCAGGTTGTGGGGTGTTCTGTTGTTCTGTTCTTTCATACAGTCATTGATATTCGTTTTCCAGTCTTTGAGACGAGCGTATAATTGATCTGCCGCGTCTCGCAATTCTAAAAAGGACATGTTTTCCAGATAGTTTCTATCGTGGAAAAACCAAGAGGATGATTCGAATACTGTAACACTCAAGTCTGAATATGCCTTCAACATATGCTGAGTATGGGCCGGTGTGGCACCGACAAGAGAAGGATAAGGGGTCCACAGGTCCTGGTGCCCGAGCCTCGGGATTGAGTGTAGTTGACATGGTATCTTTGGGGCCCGAACCATGATTCGCTTGTGAAAGATAAGAGAGTTGGCCCTGTTGTAGTTAGCACCGATCAATAGCATGTTGGGTCGGAATATCGAACGCCAAGATATTGTAGAGGCCCCAGACCACGTTGTTGACAACTTCTGGTTCATAATTCGATTCTTTGCTGAGCTCGTGTTCATCGAGTAGGTCCTGAGCCTCGTAGACTAATTGGCCCACGTAAAGCCACCCTCGCCGATCTCTGCCATATAAGCAAGAACTGCGGCATGTTAGCTAGTATTTACCTGCCAAAAGTGGTATCCTGTGCACCTCGAAAAAAGAATACATAAGCCTTGGACTGTAGGCAACCTGGCTTTGCCATCTTCATCGCCATAAAGTTTCTTAGCTTCCTCGTAGAAATGCTGTCCCTTGGATGTCATGTCGTCTCGTCGAAAAAAGGCCTCTGGGTAATCGGAGTAGGCCTAAAAGGTGTAAGTGTGAAGCTAAACCAATCGAACAACAGTTAGAAACATACGCAAGCATCAGCTAAAATGGCGTTGACAAGGAAAGGTGAACAGTAAAGAGAATTCTCTGGATCGCCGGACTGCATATCCTTGATGAAACGGTCGCGATCCATGAAGTTCAGGTATGGATGAAACCACGTGAAGAAGAGCGAAATCAGATGAGACACAAACCCATCGTCATCTGTCAAACGCGTCCAGGGTTTGGCAGGAACATCCCACAGCGGATCATCCGACAGTTGTCTCGCATTCATAACCGTTCGTCGCGAACTCTGACTGCTGTCTGCCATATGGCTCGTCGAATCGATCAGCTCCGGCGACGTCTCAAGCTCGTCGGGTATCCCTCTGTCCATGTAATCTTTGATCTCATCCAAGGATGCATTACTTCGAATCACATTCAGCAGTTGGATGACCTGACCCTTACTCAAATCCCGCAGATTGTTGAGAAGTTGATGAAGCAGCTCTCGGTCATCTTCCAGGCCGTCCATTTTGCGCTTTAGAATAATTCGACGTCTGTTATCGGTTGTTTCATCGTAAACACATTCGGTAGCTCTCTTGCTACAAGCCTGGCAAGGCTGCGACCCGTCACACTAAAGATGTAGAATTAGAACCAGTCTCGGGGGGTATAACAATGTGACGGACCTTTGATTTGCGCGATTTGCAACCATTACATGCGAGAGATATGTTTTCTCTCTTGCGCATCTTCACTTCTGGTCGCTGACCGGACCCCGTCGGGTAAGGAGCTATTGGCCTAAGCGGTAGGCTCATTGCAGAACATTTCCGTTGAAATCAACATAGAGTATGCAGGAGAATATAAAACAATGATGGGGGGCACTACGATATATAAGAACCTTGAATGATGATTCGATCTAAGTGGCCGGACTTTTTTCCCGGGTGTTGCTCGGTGGGGGGCATCCAATGATAAGCCACCGATCCACCGCCACTCCCAGCCTGGGTTGCCTCATTTTGTTAGTCTAGAGTTAACGATGTGGGCGCGACATAGGGAAAATTATGTGAGTTGAAAAGACTAGAGAAGGAATTTCACGAGAGGTGGGGTGGGGGAATTGGGGGGGGGGGGGGGGGGGGGGGGGGAAAGACGCATATAGAGAGAACACTAATCGGGACAGGTTCATCCTATCGATTCCAAGATTGGCTCGTCACATGGTGACTAATAAGCCATTCTACCCTAAAGTATGGATCTCTACTGGTGGCTGTCGACTGTAAAACGCCCGCTAGTATGCAGGAACCAAACTCCCCATCTAACACTCTATCATCTACTGCTTTCATTGCTGGAATTTCGACGCAGCCAATTCCTCCACTCCGGGTCACCCATGATTGATCTCACACGAGCCTCAAGCCACTCCGTGTTTCCCCAGAAGCCCCAAGATGCCTGGAACCTACACCAGTCTACCAGGGCCGTTTCCCAGTGTAGTTTGAATGTGTCCCAGTCATATAATAGGTCATCCGAGAGAAGACTCTTTCGGTAATGCCTCAGAAGACGCCTTTCCCCATCACACATCGCAATTTCCACCGGCAGATACTCCACATCGTCAACTAGCATATGGAGAGGCACTGAGCAGGTGAACAGTTTGGCGAGGTCACAGACCCCGAGACCCAGTCCAACATATTGAAAGTCAAAGAACGCGACCTTCTCTCCGGTGCGATTCGTGAAGAGATTCTCTGACTTGACGTCTCCGTGAATATACGACTCCACTGGCCTCCCAGATGGCATCAAGAATAATGCAGCCATCTCCGCCACGGATAATGAGGATCCCTCGAAAGGTTCGCACAGCAGTTCGGACCACTCGGAGTTGGCGTCCTCGAAAAGAGACTCGTACTCTGTACGCCGTGTTGCGAGGTATGTGTATCCTCCATTGAGCCACAGTCCATTGGCCGTGTTGTTTTCTACCTTCTGCCGTCTTACTAATTCATCCAGAGGTGGCAAGACGTGAGTACCAAGGTCCAGGCCCTGTTGCAGCAGATCCCGCGTGCGGCCATGAAAGCGGGCCAGCCAGTCCAACGACCCATGCACTTGTGCGCGGTCTAATGAGCTCCTCTTCTCGCCTGCAACTGGGTAGCTTTGGCGCAGATTGACCATGATTGTGGCCATGAGACCGTTGAGTTCTTGCTCGCCATCCTGGCCGTCCATGCCTTTGGTCGAGGCAAGACATTTGGCAATACCGATGTCTTCACCCAACAATGGGACCAAGTGGTTATAGAAATGCTGCTCCACTTCATAACTTAGCATCTTTCGAAGATGTCCTTCATCTTGTTTGCTCCCGCTTTTGGTTGGGGGCGAGATGAGCTTCAGGATAAGAGGATAGGTTGACCCAGCGGCACCATTTTCGGTCCCACAAAGCTTGTCCAGTTTCTCTGCTGCGCTGTCGGTGGAAGCTCTGGCAGTGATGGCACATATTTGTCCGTATCCTGCCCACAGGGTCTGTAGGGTATTGAAGTTGACGAGCTCCAGCGAGTGCCACGACAGCATGATGCTAGCAACGCGGTCGGCTGTTGGTGCCATCATTGAAGACAATCAGGAACTGGCCCCAGAAATGAAGTTTAACTTATTTGGTGGCTCCGATATGCCTGTGGACGAAGTTTGTGGACATACATTATCGTTGCTACCAACTGCCAACGGAACGGGTAATCAAATCTTCCGATCCTGTATGGGGTTGTGAATTCTGTCTGTGGTCTTTTCCATGAGATTGAGTTGCGATTGACTCTATATTGCACTAATATACACTCGATGATTTCTTAACATCTAAAAGTTCAACTCTCGGCCTTAATAAGGGAAGGTAAATTGCTGCGCTTTCGGGCCAAGAATCGGGACGAAATCATCACCCTCACAGATCCGCATCGCCTTCTGATAAGCAGGACGCTCACCAATGCGCGCCAGATAAGCCAAAATATGCTTATGCTTCTCAGCATCGAAGTCAATGGGACAGAAGCCACGCATGGTAGTCAAAGTGCAAACGGCCATGATATCAGCGGCAGTGATGTCATTTCCAGCCAAATAAGCCCCCGTTTCCCCGAGCCTGTTCTCAATCATCGAAAGCGCACGCTCAAACTTGGCATTACCCATCTTGACATGCATAGACTCGGGGTCATTACTCAAGCGGCGAGTCATCAGAACACGGAAGAGAGCCGGCTGGAAGGAAGCATTGGCCCAGTGATACCACTCCAGGAACTGGACATATTCCTCGCCGTCCTTGGGTGTGCGTCCCAGCCGACCCTCGCCATACGCGGCAATAATGTAGTCGATGATAGCGCCTGATTCGGCCAGCACAACTTTGTTCTTTGTGAAGGGCGAGCTGTCGTCTTCGATGACGGGGGCTGTACCGGAGGGGTGCAGGTCTTTGATCGACTGCGGGGAGAAGATGGGATCGCGCTTGTGGAAAACGTAGTCGTATTTAATGCCGAGTTCCTCGGCGAGCCAGACGATGCGCTCGGATTGGGAGCGGCCGAGGTGATGGATAGTCAATGGCATTTTGGTGTGTGTGTGTATGTAGGTGTATATGTATGGAGGCTGTCAAGATGATGTGTATTGGCACAGAAACAAGTTGAATTTGTTCAAGAAGATATAAAAGCGATCCTGAGCGACGTCATACAACAAGCGAGAGCGAGGGACCGAGGTATTTATCTGCGGTGAACTCGGAGATATGAGAGTTTCCGCTACCTTAAATCCATTAGGCTACAAGCTGCAAATAATCACTGGCTTCGGACCTATAGATTGCTTGAGCTGTTCGTATTTATCCCTACAAAATGACTCATTTAATCTGTCACGGGGCTGCAACGCCATCAAAAAGTATTTACAGATAGGGGGCCGCGCAGTCTACATGACATGGTGTTCAGCCTGCACTAACGCATAGCGGATTGAATAACGTTAGCTAGTAAAACCTAACAAATGGACTGGCAGAATTCAATAGCAAGAAATCGGTGGAAGCCCCTCGATCTTAACATATGATTGGCTCATCAAGCTGCCCTCGCAACAGCATATCTCCACTGAGGGGCATAAAATCCCATCTCTCCTTTGCTTGGAGCCCCAGCGCGGACGACTGCCTGATGCGGCGTTAAAGCCGGTAGCAAGCCTCTCCTCTGCTTGATTGGCTGGGCGGTTGATCTTTGCTCGGTGCACGGCGGGATGAAGCGGTGTCCTTTTGGCGGAGCAGCCGATCTTGATCGGACTTGGCGTTTGGGTTCTAATATATCACCCCCCGTGGTGAACTTGGGAATATTGGTGCATGTCTGACATTTTGTGGTCATAATGTCCTGGTATTGACCGATGAACTCGCCGGTCAACCAAGCGGGTTTCCGTGAAGAAAAAGATTGCAGAATCGCAGGCTTAGCACAGTTCACAGGAATAGTCTCCATGATTCGGGCTGCAGTGTTCTTTTTTCTTTCTGTTCAAATAGCGGACTGAGGCGAGCAGTCGATCGAGCGTTTCTAGCATAGAGGTGATCTCGAGGAAGTCATAGGGAGTTGATAGCATCCAACGCATACATTAAACCATGGAACTGTCTGCAAATTGCTGAGATTTCATTTGAAATAAATAAGAATTCATCTGGTCTTCTGAATTAGTAAATGACGGCCGAGCCTTTTCAATATCCCTGGATTCAGCCATGTGCCTTGGAACATACGGTGAACTTGCGGTTGCGTAACATCGCAAGGTCAGATGGCAGTAACAATGCATATTAACACCATCACCAAACACATAGCAAGGGTGGTGTAACCCGCCGTGGGAGATTGGAGGTACAGGATATGTCATTCTAGTGCATGACGCTCAAGTCACTGACCATATGTAGTATGACGTTGAGATCTCCCAACTCTGGGGAAAAACGATTTCGTGGGGGTCGGACCAACTCCGAAAGATCATCAGAACACCAAGAGCATACCAAGGGCATACAAGACCCTACAACCTGCATTCCTCCAATAATGTATAGCTGCCCTGCCGCTTCTCCACTGGGGTCTTGCTTCTGCCCCCCACCCCGGGATACCCCTCGGCGTCGACGCCCCCCCGTGAGAACTGGCAATAAATGCCTAGATCCCCGGGGATTTCGGGATGCTCCGACTGTACAGTTGCACCCGTTGGGATCATCACAAAATGCCCGCTACATCTGTTGCGCTCGTCGCCCTTGCGTTCCTGGGACAATCCTTGGTGCCTGCCGTTCAGGCTAACAATGTTCCTGGTCAGGCACAGGTGATCGACCAAAAAGCATTCAATGTCTTGGATACAACTCAACCGCCAAGCGGTTTCAATGCGAAAAGTGTACAGACATGTTCATCCATATTCATCGCCAGTCTTAGCTTACCAATGGCTTTTTGTTGCAGCTTTTCGTCCCTCCTGGACATACCGAGGACAGTTTGACTAAACGTCCGTTCCATGTGTACGATGAGGAGTTCTTGAAAATCATCGGCAAAAGTCCAACTCTCACCCGGATTGCGCACTCCCCCAAGGATCCTTTATACCACGAGGCAGTGGTTTGGTACGTGGCTCCGATTCAATAGGAGGAATTGCAGCACTAACTTGATAATTGGGAGGAAAGGTCAAAGGAGACAGATGAAGTGTTCTTCGTTCAGAATGCAGGCGCAAAGAATGCAAGTACCGGCCTGCACAAGTCGGCCATAATCGAGAAGATCTCTCTAGCGGACGCCGCCGCGGTCTCTAGTAAGAGTGATGCTGCAGGCGAGGTGGATATCTCTACGGTCTCTTCGTCTCCCACGGTGATTAATCCGAATGGTCAGCTATCATATTGCTCACAGATATCACCAAGTTGCGCTTGAACTAACAGTAAACAGGAGCAACCAATTATCGGGGAGAGATCATCTTCACCGGCGAAGGCCAAGGGAACAATACTCCTCCTGCACTGTGGGTAATGAACCCACAAAAGCCATACAATACGACCGGTTCGTGACGACTCCCACTGCAAGCCCCTAAAAGATGCACAATTGACCAAGCTCACCAGTTCTCCTGAACAATTACTTCGGTCGCCAATTCAACTCCTTGAACGATGTAGCCATTCACCCCAAGAACAAAGACATCTATTTCACCGACACGATCTACGGTTACGTGCAAGATTTCCGTCCTGCGCCAGGCCTGCAGGATCAAGTCTATCGCTTCAACCCCGATACCGGAGCTGTCACGATCGCGGCGGATGGCTTCGATCACCCCAACGGTGTGTAGCCCACAGAAGCTTTGCCAGTTCGTTCAAACTAATGTGATTTCGCAGGACTGACCTTCTCGCCTGATGGTAAGCATGCATATGTCACCGATACCGGCATCGACTATGGATTTTTCGGGCTGGACTTTACTCGCCCAGCTTCAGTGTATGTTTATCATCCCAGAGCGAGATGCTCTATTATCAAATGCTGACCATATGATGATAGCTATCGCTTTGACGTGACAGAAGATGGCACATTCGAAAACCGCAAGACGTTCGCATTTGTTAACTCCGGCGCCCCGGACGGTAAGTGAATTACATTGCCAATTCCGAGATATTTCCAACATTCAACGATAGATGTCAACTGACATATTAAATTGTAATTAGGTATCCACTGCGACTCCGAAGGTAATGTCTACGCCGGATGTGGTGATGGCGTCCAGGTTTGGAACCCCTCTGGCAAGCTCATCGGCAAGATCTACGTTGGATCAACAGCGGCGAACTTCAATTTCGCTGGCGACGGCCGAATGGTCATCTGCGCGGAGACAAATCTCTACTACGCGACTCTGGCTGCCTCAGGCAATTATGTCGATAGTGAGATGTAAAGATTTTAGACAAAACAACCGGGGATAGCAGAAGGCGTCTTGTTATCAGTCGCTAGATCTGACTTAGATCGGATTCTCGTTGCTTTTTCTCGCGTCTACTGTACAATGATCAAGTACAACTGTCACCTCAGCTGAATCCCTCTCCCGCGTGTGGGTTAGATTCTGTAAGCCTAGAGGCGGGGTTCTAAGCAAGGGAGCACTTCCGCATGTTGCTTCGAATGAATTTCTCTCCGGTGAAAGGTGCAGAAACCGCCACTTGAGGAATAGAGCCCTTCTCCGCACTTTGCAAGGTTTCAAGATGACTCGTAAGCAGATCATCTCCCCGTCTCCCGGGCTTCAATGTTGTCCCTGAGTAGTCATCCGCCTTCCACTCTTCCAAGGGCTCATTTCTAGAAAAATCACCGCATATGGCATCGAATGGCTTTTTGCGATGTTTCCCAATACAAAATGTGCCAAAGAGTAGCAGGGGAGAAATGCACGTCGACACTCGGCTCGAAGCCGAGATACGGCAGGGAGCCGATCACGTTTTTTGCAGGCTTCGACTTCAGATCGAACGGGTTGAGTCACGAGGCTTCATCCCAGGCTCGGATTTCCATTGCAGCTGGGACGCCACACGTGGTTTGACCCATGTCGCCAGTGACGTGGGCAATAGCCATGTTAGATTGTGTTTACTGAAGCTCGAACAGTGGTGTATGGCTGAGCAGAAGAGCCCAAAGTACAGCCTGCTATCAAGGCGACTCAGCACGTCGGTTCTCACCCGGAATTGGAGTAAAAGTCTCCGCACGCAATGATAATCAGCGAACCAGTAGCTGTGTTTTGTCATCGATATCCATGCCTAGGTATCCTGGGGGATTTGGTGATACCCACGGGTCTAAAAGGTCTATAGGATCTGGCGAACCGTGGTCAACTCTCCGAGCTGGCTGTCTACTTCCCATTCCAAGGCCATCGTAAACCATCGTAAACCAGCCGAATATCCAGCGAATTGATGATTGCCGTCGAAGGCCAGAATTGTCCCCTCAGAATCTCCCCCGCAGAGGCTTATCTCCGTCCGTTCCCTATCACTTTCCATTCGCTCTTCTCGCTCTCTCTTATCTTTGTTTTCCACACTTTGTGATTCCTCTTTTTATATCGTTGATCGCCCCTTTGCGAACGGGGCTTTACACATCAACTGGGTATGGCAAGCAATAAGAATCCGTCCACTTCAGATCCCGACGTCTCATCCGCGCGGGGAAACGCCCCGTCACCGAGGAGGCCCGCACAGAAACCAAAGCAAACAAAGAGTCGCAATGGTATGAGATCTTCAGGCAACCTCTGACATTTGGTGAGCTGTGAAGTCTCTCAGAGATGAGCAGAGCAAGTTGGAGGCTCTTATCAACAGCGCTGACCGTCTCCACTTTATAGGTTGCGTGACGTGCAAGGCAAAGCGGTTGAAGTGCGATGAAACCAAGCCAACATGTCAACAGTGCGAGCGGCGCAAAGTCAGCTGCGGAGGATACAAAAAAGACTTCAAATGGCGACCGTTCGAGGAGACCAACTTGGCTCCGGGAAAGCCTCCCAAGGCCAAAAAGGGTAAGGCTGATCTCCGTCGAGCTTGGCGTACACTGACACTTTGCAGTCAACCCGCCCACTCAACAGGTCAATGGGGGCAGTTTTCCGACACCTCCCACAACGGAACAATCGACGTCTCCTGTCCGGATACAATCATACATGCATCACTCGCAATCACCACCCGGATCGCTGCATAGTTCTCCGATGAGCATCAACAGTTTTCCGTCCGAAGCACCCTCGCTGGATGAGCTCCCTGATGTTCCAGACGATGCTTCTAAACCACGGCACAGTGTGCCTCTCGACATTAATGTATCATTGTCCGCCGACTCTCCCTCTTTCAACTTTCTCTCTTTTCTGGAACCATACCAAGATTCACTGTCACTTGCAGACTCTTTGGCACCC